>NC_089581.1:182284395-182594055 GCF_019320115.1 Miscanthus floridulus | reverse complement strand
GGTCTCATGGAGCATCACCTTTGATCGGGATGACCACCCCGATTATGTTCCAAACCCCGGGCAGTACCTGCTTGTCGTCGACCCAATCGTCGGCAACACCTGGCTCACCAAAGTGCTCATGGACGGAGGCAGCGGCCTCAACATCCTCTACGTCAACACTCTGGAGCTCCTGGAGCTCGACCAGTCACGGCTCTGAGGCGGTTCCGCACCCTTCCACGGCGTCGTGCCAGGAAAGCGCACATGACCCCTTGGGCGCATCGACTTACCCGTCTGCTTTGGCACTCCCTCCAACTACCGCAAGGAGGTCCTCACCTTTGAGGTGGTTGGATTCAAGGGGCTTACCACGCCATCTTGGGGCGCCCGTGCTACGCCAAGTTCATGGCGATCCCCAACTACACCTACCTCAAGCTCAAGATGCCAGGCCCCAACGGCATCATCACCGTCGAGTCCACGTACGAACATGCATACGACTGTGACGTCGAGTGCATCGAGTACGCCGAGGCCATCATGGAGGCCGAGACCCTCATCGCCGATCTCGACCAGCTTGGTAGCGAGGTTCTCGATGCCAAGCGGCGCGCCGGGACCTTCGAGCCCGCGGAGGCCGTCAAGCTCGTCCCCGTCGATCCCGCCGTCCCCGACGGCCGAGGACTGAAGATCAGCGCCACCCTCGATGGCAAATAGGAGGCCGTGCTCATCGACTTTCTCCGTGCGAACGTCGATATGTTCGCGTGGAGTCCCTCGGACATGCCGGGCATACCAAGGGAGGTCGCCGAGCACGCCTTAGATATCCGGGCAGGCTCTAGGCCGGTAAAGCAGTGCCTGCACCGATTTGACGAGGAGAAGCGCAGGGCCATCGGCGAAGAAGTGCAGAATCTCATGGCAGACGGGTTCATCAAGGAAGTATTCCATCCAGAGTGGTTGGCTAACCCTGTATTAGTTAGAAAAAAAAGTGGCAAGTGGAGGATGTGCGTGGACTACACTGGTCTAAATAAAGCGTGCCCGAAAGTCCCATTCCCACTACCACGAATTGACCAAATCGTCGACTCCACTGCGGGATGCGAAACCCTCTCCTTCCTTGATGCATATTCCGGTTACCACCAAATCAAGATGAAAGAGTCCGACCAGCTCGCGACTTCTTTCATCACTCCATTCGGCATGTACTGCTACATAACCATGCCGTTCGGCCTCAGAAACGCAGGGGCTACTTACCAACGGTGCATGATCCAAGTCTTTGGCGAACACATCGGGCGAACCATCGAGGCCTACGTGGATGACATTGTAGTCAAGTCCAGGAAGGCCGGCGATCTCATCGGTGACTTGGCGAAAAAGGCCTGCCCCTGTACTGCCTCTTGAGAAAGTCTGAGCACTTTTCTTGGACCACCGAGGCCGAGGAAGCCCTCACCAGGCTCAAAGCACTGCTCACCAACCCCCCGTCCTGGTTCCGCCCACCGAGGGCGAGCACCTCTTACTCTACGTCACCACGACGACCCAAGTGGTCAGCGTGGCCGTAGTAGTCGAGAGGAAGGAGAAGGGACATGCTCTACCCGTCCAACGACCTGTTTACTTCATCAGCGAAGTGCTCTCCGAGACTAAGACGCGTTACCCCCACATCTAGAAGCTAGTTTACACCGTAGTCTTGGCTCGACGCAAGCTGCGTCACTACTTCGAGTCCCACCCGGTGACTGTGGTGTCGTCTTTTCCTTTGGGAGAGATAATCCAAAACCGAGAGGCCTCGGGTAGAATAGCCAAGTGGGCTGTCGAACTCATGGGGGAAACCTTATCTTTCGCGCCTCGGAAAGCAATCAAATCGTAGGTCCTGTCCGACTTTGTAGCCGAATGGACCGACACACAGCTGCCACCCGCTCAGATCCAATCAGAATGCTGGACCATGTACTTCGACGGGTCTCTGATGAAGACTGGGGCTAGCGCGGGCCTGCTCCTGGTCTCGCCCCTTGGGATACACATGTGCTACATGATCCGACTTCACTTCGCCGCCTCCAACAATGTCGCCGAATACGAGGCCCTCGTCAACGGCCTGCAAACCGCCATCGAACTTGGAGTACGACATCTCGACGTATGGGGTGATTCCTAGCTCGTCGTCGATCAGGTGATGAAAGAGTCAAGCTGCCACGACCCCAAAATGAAGGCGTACTGCGCGATAGTACGTCGCCTGGAGGACAAGTTCGACGGTCTCGAACTCAACCACGTTGCGTGAAAGTTCAACGAGGCCGCGGATAAACTGGCAAAGATGGCGTCGGCACGGGCCCCGGTCCCCCCGAACGTCTTCGCCAGAGACCTCCACCAGCCATCCGTCGACTACGCCTCAGCAACGGAAGAGGGCATATCGGCCGAGCCCAATGCAGGGCCCGAGGCCCCCTCTGCCACCGAGACCCCGCCAGCCGAGCCCGAGGCCATGGCGATTGACGCAGAGCCTCCCAAGGCCGACCAAGGAACGGACTGGCGAGTCCCTTTCCTTGATCGCCTCATTCGAGGAGAGCTTCCTACGGACAGAACCGAGGCCCGGCGGCTTGCGCGATGAGCCAAGACTTACGTCCTCTGCAACGGCGAGTTGTATAGGCGTAGCCCATCGGGTATTCTCCAACGATGCATCACCACCAAGGCTGGGCACTCCCTACTTTGGGACTTGCACGCAGGAGTCTGCGGGCACCACGCGGCGCCTCGGGCGCTCGTGGGTAACGCCTTCCAACAAGGTTTCTATTGGCCAACGGCGGTGGCCGACGCCACGAAGCTAGTATGCTCCTGCGAGGGATGCCAGTACTACGCTCGACAGACGCACCTCCTGGCCCAAGCCCTCCAAACCATCCCCATCACATGGCCATTCGCTGTGTGGGGGTTGGACATGGTTGGGCCTCTGCAGAAGGCACCCGGGGGCTATACCCATCTGCTGGTAGCCATCGACAAATTCTCCAAATGGATCGAGGCTCGTCCGGTCACCCAGATCAAATCCGAGCAAGCGGTGCTATTCTTTACGGACATCATCCACAGGTTCGGGGTTCCTAACACCATCATCACTGACAATGGGATGCAATTCACCGGTCGCAAGTTCCTAACGTTCTGCGATGACCACCACATCCGGGTGGCCTGGTCGGCCGTAGGACACCCAAGGACGAACGGCCAAGTAGAACGTGCCAACGGCATGATCCTACAAGGCCTTAAGCCAAGAATATTCAACCGGTTGAAGAAGTTTGGCAAGAAATGGCTTGACGAACTCCCGTCAGTCATCTAGAGCCTACGAAACACCCCAAGCCGAGCCACGGGATTCACACCGTTCTTCCTGGTCTATGGAGCCGAGGCCATCCTCCCCACTGACTTAGAATACGGTTCCCCAAGGCTACAGGTGTACAATGAGCAAAGCAACCGCACCGCCCGCGAAGACGCCCTCGACCAACTGGAGGAAGCCCGAGACGTTGCGCTACTACACTCAGCCAGGTACCAGCAAGCCCTACGATGCTACCAAGCCCGGCGCATCCAAAGCCGAGACCTGAAGGTGGGCGACCTGGTGCTGAGACTGAGGCAGAGCAACAAGGGCCGCCACAAGCTGACCCCACCCTAGGAAGGGCCGTACATCGTCGCCCAAGTGCTGAAGCCCGGGACCTACAAGTTAGCCAACGAGAAGGGCGAAGTCCTCACCAACGCTTGGAACATAGAACAGCTACATCGTTTCTACCCTTAAATTTCCAAGCATTGTATATTTTGTTTCTCGAAATACATTAAAGAAGCGTCTTTAGTTGTTCAAATTTTTTGAGAAACCCCCATCAAGGGGAACCTACCCCCTTATAGACAAGTCGACTGTATAGAACCTAAGGACAGTACGATCGTCTCAAAGGCAAAAAGGCTGGCCGAGCCGTGAGAACGGCCTACGCCTCCGGGCTATGGCAGCTCCCTCACCACCTTTTCACCCAAAGGACAACGTAGGCTCTGAGGAAGTTCTGTACAGAGAGCTTGTCTATCAATAGGGGCTCGACGTCACAATAGCGCTATAAGGGAGACTCGGCTCTGCCTCTGCAAAGCCGAGCCTCCCTCGGGGGCTAAAAAGGGGGGAACCCCTTAAGTCCCTAACACCGTTTGTTAACGGTCTTTCAAAAAAATTTCTACGCCAAACTCTCTCGCGCTCCGATGGGACCCACACAAGAAACCCAAAGACCAAAAGCTTGTCTCGAGGCCAAAGGGCCGGTCGAGTCGGGAGAACGGCCTACGCCTCTGGGCTACGGCGGCTCCCTCACCACCCTTCGCCGAAGGACGGCTTAGGTTCCGAGGGATTTCTTTGTGGGTTCCCAAGATCGAGACAGAGGGCATAGGCTCGGAAGTAGAACAGAAAACGGTTAAAAGACCCACGTACGCAAATACTTTAAAGGCCTCGACGGCCACAAAAACATCACGATACGGCAACTAACTCAATTCGGTTACATGGCCCCTTTCGACCCAGGTCAAAGCTCAAGGATCGGCGGCCAGCGCGGGAGGGACCACCTCTTCTTCAAATAGACCAGCCAGCACTGTGCCAGGTGCCTCGGCCGCCTCCAACAGCTTTGCGACCTCTGCATCAGCTTCCTCATCATCTTCTGGCAACACGTAGCCGTCGCTGACAGCCTCAAGGTTGATAGCGTAGTGCGAGGAGATGACGGCCAGGGCGCGCTTGATGCCCATGTGCAACGCCCCCCGGAGCCTCTTGTGGACGCGGCCGCTCAACGCAATCAGGCGGCTCCCAAGGGAGCTGGCCGATTGGACCCCCTCGACGTCTAGGGCCTCACAGGCGGTACGGACTGCGCTGCGCAGCACCTCGTGCTCCCGGACCTCAACATCCAGCGCCGCTTGCGCTGTGACGGAGGCCCCAGCCGCCTGGGAGGCCTCTTTCTCCAGATCTACGTCGCAACGAGGGGTCAGGAGTCAAACGCGAACCAGAACAAAAAGAACAAAGAGCACGATTCGACGGAACTTACCCCCGGCCTTGCTCTTCCAGTCTAAGGCCTCGACCCGAGAGGCCTCGGCCGCCTTGGTAGCCTTAGCCAAGGCGACTTTCGTCAGCTGATGCTCGCTCTGCTCCGCACCCAGCTGCCCGGCTATGGCCTTGGCAGAGGCCGTCGCTTCTTGGGCCCGAGACCTGAAGGCGTCTCGCTCCTCCTCTAGTTCCTTGATCTTCGCTACCAGAGGGGCAGACTGCTCCTTAGCCGTGGCTAACTCGGCCTGAATGTCAGCACAACGAAGGCGGAGGTCCTCCACTTCTGCACTCAGCGCTGATAAAAGCCCCTGAGCATCGGCGAGCAGGCCCTTCTGCCACCGGAGCTGGTCCCAGATATCCCTTTCCCTTCGTAGGAATACCGATTTCCCAAGGGATCGGGTCTCAAGCTCCTAAAGAGGCAAAATAAAAAACGCGCGTCAAACATTGCGAGGGGGCTCGGAGAGAAAACAACGCAGCATGGGAGAGGAAAGTACTTACCTGGGTGACACCGAGCAAGTCCCATCCCATAATAGTCATCGCTATCTGCAGCGACCGCACTGCCAGTTGGCGGTACTGCTCGAGGGTATCCCACCGCCCCCCCTCTGCGATATCTTCAAGGGCGAACACAGGCTCCCCCTTAGGATCAGCCCGGTCCCGCCAGAAAACACGTGGGAAGTTCCACCCATGGGGCTCGGGCCGTAGCCGGGCAAGGGCCGAACTCCCCTCAGCAGGATCTGGGACTGGCTGCTCCGCGGTACTGGCCGCCTCGACGTCCGCTGCCTCCTTCCCTAGGGAGGAATCATCAGACGAGATTGTCTGAACAAGGGGCGGCGCCAAAACTTGCTCCGTCTCCACCTCCATCGCCTCGGCCTCGATAGATCCAGGGGCTCCGACCTCCGCCATCTCTACCTCGGTGGCCCCGGCGTCCACCGCCCTGACTTCGGAGGCCTTGGGGGCTCCGGCCTCACCCTCAATGGCCTCGGCAATGGTGGACGCCCCAGCCTCCTTCGCCCCAAGACTCACGACATCGCGAGGCGTGGGCTCCTCCTCCTCCACTCGCTCCGCGGCCGCCTCGGCACCCTTTTCCTGGGCAGCCGCCTCCTCCAAAACGGCCCCGCCCGACGCCGCGCCACGCTGCACGCCAGCCTGCGCCTCCGCTGCCTGATGGGCGGAGGAGCTAACGTTCACCTTGAGCGCCTTACGGGGCGCCAAGGCAGGATCTTCCACCAGATGCTTCTGGCTGGAAGCAAAGACACTCCCAAGGTCAGCATGCGACCAAGGGACAAACAAGAAGTACTACGGACTCCACCAGAAAAGATGCTTACCACGAATGGGGATGCAGCTGCTTCAACACCGCCAGCCTCCTCTACAACGGCGCTGGTGGTGGCAGCAGCGCGGCCTCGGTATCCACCGGTGCCAGCTGGCCTCCGCCGGACCCCGGCACCTCCTCGACCCTTCGCGGAGACGATGGGGTCGGCCCCACCGTCACTCGCTCCACCTCCACCGTCGAACCCATCGGGCTGACGGCACGCTCCTCCGACACCCGCGCCTCGGGCGTGTCGGCCTCAGCCCTAGGACGGGCCGCCACCGGCCCCGGGACACCTCCTCCTCCTAGGGGCGTCAGGCTCCTTGCCGGCGCCCCGGGCACCATCTCCCTAATGTCGGGGAGGTGTTCCAGGCAGGCCGTCCCCACCTCGCGCCCGCCGCCGTCGCCCGAGGAATCCGACACCGACGACGAGGGAGACGGCTCCAACGGGAGACCGTCGAGCTTCTGACGCCGGCGACGGGCGTCCAGCTTTTCGTGTGTGAGGAGCTTCTTCGTGCGCTTCACCTCCTTGGCATCTTTCTTCTTCTTCTCCTCCTCGACGCACGCCCTGTTCATGGCTCGCAGCCGGGCGTCCTCGGGAATGGGCGGCGGGGAGTCTCGCACGTCCCTTAACCCCTACGGGAATGACGAAGTAAGACAACAGACAAAAAAGGCGGAAAACAAGAAGGCCACGAAAGCGTCGGCAACATCCAACTCACCAGTGAGATGTACCCCCGCGATGGGCGCATCGGGAACGGCATCAAATCGTCGAGCTTTGGCTTCCCGTCTACCGCCTCTCTCACCCGACGCAGGGTCTCATCGTCGGTAAGGGCGAAGGTGGACATCTTGATACCAGCAATCGGGTCGCTCGGGGTCATCTCAAACAGCCGCCGCCACCAGGCCATCAGCGGCAACACCCTCCGGCGGTGAAAGGCCGCCACGACCACGGCCGCCGAAAGGCCACGGTCACGTAACTTCCCCAAGGCCCGCAATAGCGGCTCCAGCCTAGGCTGATCAACCTTGATGACGCCGTATCCCCACTTCTCTGGTTGACTCTCTACAACCCGCCCGGTATAAGGAGGAAGTCCTCCGTCGTCATTGCGGAGGTAGAACCAGCCGTCGTACCAACGACGGTTGGACGATGATAGCTGGGCCGGGATGTAGAGGGACTGCCGGTCTTAGCGCACGTGAAGGGTGCAGCCGCCGGCCCTCTGCACCTTCCGAGCCCCCCTCGTTCCCCCCAGCTTGGTGGTGAACATCGCTCGGAACAAGTGGAGCCACAACTCCCAGTGGGGAGCGATCCCCAAGTACCCCTCACAGACGGCGACGAAGATGGCCGCCTACGCGATGGAGTTGGGGCTGAAATTGTGAAGCTCCATGCCGTAGTAGTGCGGGAGCGCCCGCATGAACTTATCCACCGGCAACCCGAGGCCTCGCTCGTGGAAGACGACGAAGCTCACCACGTAGCCGTCACGTGGCCTCGGCTCCGACTCGTTCCCCGGAGCAATCCACTCCGGCTCGTTAGGGTTGGTGATCGGGCGAAGAAGACCGGCCTCCACGAGCGACTACAGCTTCTCCTTGGTGACGTCAGACCGCTCCCAGGGATCCGCCGGGAGGATGACGGGACCACCAGCCATTGCGCGGTGGAGGTCGCTGCTACGGCGGTAATCTCTCTCTCTTTCTTTCAGTCTCTCGCTCTCGCCCTTCTCCTCCCCGGCGCTCTATGCTCTCAGCAATGGCACAGGGGCAGCGAAAGCGAATGCGGAAAAGGTAAGAAGGGGGAGGGCGAGGCTCTTTGCGTATTTATGCAGGGACGAGACGAAACCACCGGGCGACGAAATCGGGGAAGTTTCCCCAAAAAATCCGGCGCGGTTATCCAGATCCGGTCTTATCGCCCATGCGCCCACTCCCTCCTCATTAATCGCGCGTGCAGGTACGTCCCGTCGGCTGACGCCACGTCGCGTCCGACCACAGCAGCAGCAGGCGCCGTTTCGCCTCCCCGAAAAAGCCGCCTCAAAAGACGCGCCTGCCGTTATTAGCCGTAGGGAGAGAAATAACCCCCCCGATTCCTTTCAGGCAAAGGAACTGGGCACCGAGCCCGCTACGGTCCAGGGGTTCGAAGGCTGGGCCCTTAGGGGTTTCGACAGCTGCCCCAGGGCAACAGAGTCAGGGGCGACTACGGGCGAGCCTATACGAGGCCGAGGCCCAAGCAAGCGAAACGCTTGGGACGCCCCGTGTCGTGTCCGAGACCGGTGGGGAGGTCTCCGAATGGGATCCCATCGTAGGGAGGCACCGAGCCACCGAGGCCCAGCGAACGGCCTCGGCACCCACTAGAGAAACCCTCCGGTACTCTTGGAGCACGTCTCCGGACCGCTAGCCGACCCCCAGCGAACGGGGTACGGGCCTCCACTCGGACTTACCCGATAACAGCTCACCGGAAATGCCATCGCTCGCGCCCACCGAGGGTAGCGCGGCATGTTCCACCCCTCCTTCCGAGCGAAAAGGAAGCGCGAGGGTCGAATAAAAAGTCAGGAGAATCCCCGACGGCCCTCTTGCTCCACGCAGAGGCTAAGGGACTCTTCCTGCAAACCATTGCCGAGGCCCAGCGACTTGTGCTCGCACACGAGGGGGCTCGGCAAAACAAACCCTCCTTCCGAGCGAAAAGGAAGCGCGAGGGTCATTCAAAAAGCCAGAAGATCTCCTGACGGCCCTCTTGCTCCGTGCAGAGGCTAGGGAGCTCCTTCTGCAAAAGACGCCGAGACCCCACGACCTAGGCTCGCACCCGAGGGGGGCTCGGCGGACAGACCCTCACGCGCGAGGGGTGAACCAAAAGCCAGGAGGACCTCTGACCGCTCTCTCGCTCCGTGCGAGAGACTCGGGGGCTCCTCCTGCAACTTTGCCGAGACCCAGCGGCTCAGGCTCGCACACGAGTGGGCTCGGCAAATAGCCCCCCCGTCCGAGCGAAAAGGACATGTGGGGGACGGACAAAAAAGTCGGGAGGACCCCTGACCACCCTCTCGCTCCGTGCGGAGGCTCGGGGCTCTTCCTGCACCCAAGATAAAGACAAGCGACCCGAGCCCAGTTACGGTCCAGGGGTTCGAAGGCTGGGCCCCCAGGGGTTTCGACAGCTGCCCCAGGGCAAAAGAGTCAGGGACGACTACGGGCGAGCCTGTACGAGCGCGCCCTGTGTCGTGTCCGAGACCGGCAGGGAGGTCTCCGAATGGGATCCCACCGTAGGGAGGCACCGAGCCACCGAGGCCCAGCGAACGGCCTCGGCACCCACTAGAGAAACCCGCCGGTACTCTTGGAGCGCGTCTCCGGACCGCTAGCCGACCCCCAGCGAACGGGGTACGGGCCTCCACTCGGACTTACCCGATAACAGCTCACCGGAAATGCCGTCGCTCGCGCCCACCGAGGGTAGCATGGCATCTTCCACCCCTCCTTCCGAGCGAAAAGGAAGCACGAGGGTCGTACAAAAAGCTGGGGGAACCCCTGACGGCCCTCTCGCTCTAGGCGGAGGCTAAGGGGCTCTTTCCGCAGCATCGTCGAGGCCCTGCGATCCGAACTCGCACCCACGGGCCCGGCGAACACGATGAAAACCCCTCGCTCGAGAGAGAAAAAAGCCTCCGAAGAAGTGAAATCACTCCTCCAGGGCCTCAGGGGCTACACCCGACGGGTGCGCTCGCGCGCACCCACCGAAACCTCAAGTACAAAACACCATCCCAACAGGGACTATCAAGAGCCAATTCTCGCCAGAACCTCAGGGGGAGTACCTCCACTCCCCCCAAGGCTCGGGGGCTACTGTCGGATACAGTGAGAAGGGGTACCCTAAGCAAGAACCAAAAAACGACTGCTTAGACTTCGTAAAAGTCGAAACCAGCTAAATACCGCTGGCCTCGGCTGATTCTCCGACTCGCCCGAGGCCCCCTCACCGCTGACCTCGAGCGATCCCCCACCAAAGGCCTCGGCCGGGCCGCCGACCCTCCGTCTCACGCGAGGCGGGCCTCGGCAGCACTCCGCTGCCTCTTCCTTCACCCGTCCCTCTGACAAAACGTCGTGTCGCATTAACTCAGCCAACTGCTGCCCCTGACATCGGCCGCATGCTCGGCACTAGTACAGCAGAATGGCCGAATGGGACAGGAGGCAGGACTGGGCAGAGGTTACCCGCCACTGTGCTAACCACTATGCACATGGTTGACGCCCATGCCTCACTGTGCTGCCAACTCCTGCTCCGAGAACAACGCAGCGTGGGGAGCCACGTCTGAGATACTGTGGCCTCGGAATCAGTACCCAGGACCAATAATTCCCCCCAAGGCCTCGGCAGTTTGCTTCAGGGGCTCGGCAGCCTGAGGATCCATGTCCGCCGAACCCCCCACGATGGCTCGGCCCTCGCTATCTGCAGAGCCACAGCTCCCTACGACGTCATCGCACGATGACCAGCACGTCGCCCGCCATGTCCTGCATCAAGCTGTACTGGAGCCCCACGACGCACAAGATCAAGTATGACCGGCGCGTCACTTCTGCACGACAAGGACGGGGCCACTCCATCGACCATACCACAACAGTGGCCGGCTACAGGGCTCGGACACGCCACCCCCATTTATAGAGCAGGAGGTCTCGGCACCCTGACGCCAACTCCGCTTCGCGCGAGGCTCCCCAGGGAAGGCCTCGGCAAGGAACGCCGTCTCCGCCCCGCCCGAGGCTCTCCACGGAGGGCCTCGGCAGGAAGCGCGTTCTCCGTATCGCGCGAGGCCTCTCGCGCGAGGCCTCGGCAAGGAGCCTGATCTCCGTCTCGCGCGAGGCCTCATTCTCTATGTCGCTCGGGGCCGGCTTGTCCGTGGTCCGTCGCCCCCCGCCTCGGTCGACCCTCCCGACAGCGCGTCACGTCTCATCAATACTCCCAACCACTCCCGCAATCTCAGCCGGACAGCGGCTCAACGTCACAAAATGGCCGACGTGACCCGAAGTCGCATCAGCGCCGTACCGGCTGGGACGGGGCACGGTGGGGGTTACCGGCAACTGTGTCCCAGCACTGTGTCCACGATCAGCGCCTGGGACAGAGTATGACGGGGGTTACCGGTAACTGTGTCCCAGCACTGTGTCCACGATCAGCGCCTGGGACAGGGTATGACGGGGGTTACCGGCCACTGTGTCCAAACGCTGCACCCGCGACCCGCCGCCTGCGCAAGGCCTCGGCACTGTACACCGGGGCCTCGGCAATCTCGGGGTTCGTGCCTGCCGAGACCCCCCACCGCAGTACAAGCCTCGGCACCGACCAGGCCTCGGCCTCACGCACAATCTGTACACCAGGGCTTGCACGTTCGCCGTCACGTCCGTTCCGAGACATTCCCGGGGCTCCCACGACGCACAGGACCTGATGGAACAACCACGCCGCTCCAGTATTCCAAGGATGGATCGCTCCTACTGGCCACGCCGCCACCAGAACGGGCCACAGGGTTCGGACGCTGCCACTTCTATTGGCACGACGTCGCATAGTGATACATGTACTACCTTCGTTCTCCCTTCAACTATAAAAGGAGAGGACTTGGGCCTCGTAGGGGGGAGGAGAAAAATAGACGAACACACCGATAGAACTACACACTTCTACGCTGCTTGAGAACAACGCCTCAAGCAGCCCGCACCACCCTCGCCGAGACCTGGGGCTAGCTCCCTCTCTCACCTAGCTTGTAACCCCCTACTACGAGCACTCCGGTGCAAGGAACATAAGATCGATCTCTCAGACTGGACGTAGGGCCTCGATTGCCTGAACCAGTATAAACCTCGTGTCTCTTTGCATCACCATCCGGGATTAGGGGCACGCAGCACAAATTCACTCGTTGGTTGAGGGACCCCCGGTTCCAAAACACCGACACCAGCGTCCTGTAAGTCCAGCAAGATCAAGGAGATGTAGGTCTTGCTGAACACGCCGATGGAAACACCATCATCTCCGAGGTCTTTTTCCCCGCAAACTTAGTATTTTATTAAAAGAAAGAGAATTACATGACCTAACTATAAAAAAAACCTCGCAGCGTAGGTTACAGACCACTAACGCAGTTAGGGATGAAAACGAATCGGATTCACATGAAATCAGATTCATATCACTTTTTAACATATTTAAATTCGAATTCGAATACATATGTAGCCATTTTTTAATACAAATACAAAACGGATGTCTCGCATTTAGATTTCTATCGAATATTTACTCAATTCAACTTAAAATGTATAATGTTAAATTCAACATACATTAATAGAATTTTACTCCTAAGTTCATCGATGACCAAAGTGAAATGAAATCAAAGTACACTTCTAATAATCTCCAATGTCATAGTGAATTAAATTATAATGGATAATATTTAATAAAATGATAAGTCAAGTGAAGAAATTCAAATAAAAATGGTATCCATTTTACTTTATCAATGTTTTTGTAATTACAAAATTATTACACTAGTAGAGATCAAAGTATATGGATATATAACATAGACAAGGATAACTCATAAAAAATAATATAATTATCAACAAATATTTAATAATTAAATGTATCAATTAATCAATCATTATTTATATAATATCTATATCATGAAATTATAAATTATATAAATTCTATCAAGTAATTCACATCAGTAGACAAATGACTTTAAGTATTGAAATAATTTACAACAACAAATATATTAGGTTTAAACTAAATTAGAAAAAATACTAAAATATATTTAATCTTTATATTATATCATCAATAATATTAAATTAATATTGAAAGTTATTTATAGATATACTATTAAGTAGTTTCCGCATTTTTAGTGATATTAAAATTAAATAATAGTCATCTCGACGGCAAGGCATCCGCCGTGGCAAAGCCAACACGATCTCAACCATGAAAGCCGAATGACGGCGGCGAAGCCTCCACCTGATAGGACTATCCAAACAAGCGCTACGATATAGGAGAAACCACTGCGAAGACGGACACGAGGCATACACAGGCACAACAAAAAGATCCAATCCATATCTTAGAGTTGAAGCTATACCAAACATACGCTACGTTATTGTCGGCATAAATTATAGAAAAGTACAGGTTTGGCCCATGCAATTACATGGCTTAAGTGCAATAAAATTATTTCAAATATGTGACTACCGAAAACAAACAAGATAATTTATATACATGAGTGCTTGGCTATGTAACTATGTTTAGTAGATCATGTGTTTCCGATGACTCTACTCCTGTTGCAACGCACAAGCACTTTTTTTTTTTTGCTAGTGATATTAATTTACTTTCAGCTCTTGTCCGTAGATCGGGTGGTGAAGGTTCAGTACCGTTCTAGCATTTTGCATCAGGCAAAAAAGATTGAATAATCAACAACCTAACATGTCACTTTCCGAGTTATAGAAGCAGGAATGCAGCACTCAAATCACGTGAGTGCAGAAAGACACTATGACCAGTTACATATTCTCTTGCCCGTCCCAAAATAAGTATATATCTTATACTTCGAGTACTGAATCAAGCACAAATTTAACTAAATTTATAAAAATTAGTATTATGATCTCGAAATAGATATATTCTAAAAATATATGGTGTGATTAATTTAATAATATTTATTTGGTATCTTAAATATTTATTTTTTTATATTTGGTCAAACTTATGATTAGTTGATTCGTCAAAATGTGACATGTTGAAAAGTCCTAAATGACTATAGGGGTGAATAACCTATAAATTTTTTCTACAACAACACTAAGATAACTTGTTAGTCAATTAAATGGCAAAGTGAATGTTGCGTTAGCACTACAAGTGTTGCAAACCACCTATCCACAAGTCTAGTATGCTACAATCTCTAGTAATCACACAATGGCTATGTTGCTAATTCTACCACTAGTGAGCAACTAAGCAAACAATTCAACTAATTGCATCTATGTTACACTAGAGAGCTACTCTACTAGCTAGACTACCTCTACACAAGATATTACTAGAAATGTAAATACAAGAGAGGTAGAGGGATTGATACCGAGCCGGGCAAGTGAAAAATCAATCACAATGAATACCAATTGACACAATGATTTTTCACTGAGATTCACTTGCTTATCGGCGAGCTAGTCCCTATTGTGACGATTCACCCACTTGAAGGTTTGTAAGGGACCGTGACGCCTAGAAGGAGAATGAATTAGACAACTTAAAATTCTATTTCTCACTAAGGCCTCTAATTTCACCTAGTCAAAACCTATGCAGAAAAGTAAACTATCTAAATATGCAACTACGGTTTTGCTAGTGTGTTGCTATCTCTACCGTAAAAAGGAGTTATGCAACCTAGGTTCCAAACCTACTAACTAGCCTATCACTAAGCTAGGAAAGTAAAGCACAAACCAAGATTGCAATGTAAATGCGGAAGCTAAAGAGTAAGGAAGAGATATGCAAACTCCCGTCGACGACTCCGGTATTTTTACCGAGGCATCGAGAAGCGTGCAAGCTTCTCCCTAGTCCTCGTTGGAGCCCCTCCCAAGGGTCAAGCACCCGGTCGGGTAACTTCGTGGATAGCCCCGAGCCTTCCCTACGCACAAGTGGGTCTCCGGTGTGCCTTCCGGTAAGCCTCTCTCGGACTGCTCCCCGCCGTCTTCATTATCACGCTTCCGGCCAAACCGCCACGGGCCTTGTTCCCTTCGATACACGGTGGCGGCTACACCATAAACACGGTTGGTGTGACCTCGCAAGACTATAAGCCCCTCTGATATACAACAATGGTGCGCACAAGCACCGAGTGGTAAGAGATGTGCAAACCTCACTAAACACTAGGCTTAAACCTAGAGCAAGCACATAAGCGGTGGTCTAACTAACCTAAGCACTTCGCAAAGCACCTACGCTAATCACTGAATGTATCACTAAGTACTATGCATATGGAGATCACTAAAGTGGTGTATCAACACCCTTGGTATATTTTCTTAGCTCTCCACACCTCAAATGGCCGGTTGGGGGGGGTCTATTTATAAGTCACATGGAGAAAGTAGTCGTCGGGGACGAAACGTAGCTTTCTGCCATTGAACAGACGCGTAGGTCATCCTAATCGGACGCGTCCGGTCGTCCTGACCGTTGAAGCCGACCGTTGGCGCTCACTGTTGATCGGACTCTCTGGCGAGTCCGGTCGCTTACCATCTGACGCGTCCGGTCGACGTTTCACCGTTCTAGAACCTCTTTGGTCTCGATCGGACGCCACTGCCTGGCGCCTCCTGTCGTCTACTACTGTTGCGTCCGATCCTCACTGAGTTGTTGCTATGACGATGAACAGTGAAGTCCATGCGTCCGGTCACTACCTCGCTCAGAGTCCAGTCGCTGCTGGTGATGCCTGCTGTTGCCAAGCAACTGATCGAACGCGTCCGGTCCTCATAGGGCCGCGTCCGGTCACCTCTACCGAGCTTGTTTCTTCGCGATCTTGCGTCTGGCTTGGTTCCCATATTTGTGCTTGGACTTTGCTTGATATCTTGGGTCTTCTCTTGTGCTTCTAGGGTCTTGCTTATGGTGTTGATCATGGGATCATCATGTCGTCTTAGTCCAAGTCACATCTTGCACTCTATTGAACTATAAAATAATTACTTGCAAATTTATTAGTCCAATTTGGTTATGTTGGTCATCAAACACTAAAATCCAAAGTAAATGGACCTAGGGTGCATTTTCCTTACAAGGTTCACGCGCTAAATAGGCATTACACACCTAACATGCAACCGGGTGCCGCACAACCAACACAAGATGGGGATCCATAAGCCACGAGCAATCAACTAGAGTTGTCTTTCGTGATCTCCCACGGGGAAGGCACAAGAACCCATCACAATCCACCGATCAGAGCCGAAGACAATTACCTTCCTTTGCTTAACAATCCACATTGCACCAAGCCGTCTAGTGGTGACAACCATTAAGAGTAACAAGTGAAATCAGCAGTGAAACACAATCACCCTGTGTCTGATCCTCTCTAGTCTCACTCTAGTGCGCCACGTCATGCTGATCGGACTCAAGAACAATGTTCTGCTAGAGTCCGGTCCTCTCCTTTAACCGGGTCCAGTCATCTCGGCCAACGCAGCCGAGCCTGAGGCTGAACATCGGACGTGTCCGATCACCCTAGTGACCAACTTTTTAACTCCTTTCACTTCACCCATGCTTCTATATTGCCAACCACAAAGTGTCTCACCATAGTGCATGTGTGTTAGCATTTTCACAAAGCATTTTCAAGGGTGTTAGCACTCACTAGAATCTAAATGCACATGCAATGAGTTAGAACATCTAGTGGCACCTTGATAACCGCATTTCACGACGAGTTTCACCCCTCTTAATAGTACGGCTATCTATTCTAAATCCACTCACACCCACTTAGTGTCTTGAGTGACAAAACAAAATGCTCCTATCAAATATACCTTTGTCTTGAGCCATATTGTTTTTCTCTTTCTTCTTTTCCCAAGCTTGAGCATTTGATCATCACCATGGCCATCACCATCATCATGATCATCATCCATTTGCTCCAATGCTTAGTGTGTACCAACCTATCTCATATTCAAGCCAAAGGTTAGTACCTAGGGTTTCATCAATTATCCAAAACTAAACTAGAGCTTTCACATGTGCACTCAATAAGTGGCAGGTCAAAATTTGCATCATCTTTCCAGGACTCCTACAGGAAACCTTAACTTATGACTCGGGATGAGATTAGCGCCCGAACATCTAGAACACGGCGTCCGTCTGGACGCAGCCCTACACCCACGCCTAACGCACACAACTCTCTTCGCCCCATGCCAAATCTCGCTACTAAGGCAACGCCCGTCTGGACGGAGCTCTGCGCCTGCACCCGACGCCCGCCTACATCGCATCCCACGCCCCGCGCTCGCCCGCATCGCGCGTCAACATCTAGAACTACGCCCCTGCGCCCGCACGTGAACCACGACGGCGCCCAGGCAGCAACACTAGGCCTCTTGCACCCATCACGTGCCCGCACGTGAACTACGGCGGCGTCCTGGCAACAACGCCAACCACCCACACACATTGCAACATGTGCAACATCCAATCTACTTTTGAAACATAAAGATGAAGCATTTACAACATACAACTGAAACAGATGAAACATTTGAAATATGCTCTTGAAACATGCGTGTATAGCTATATAGCAACATATGCAACATCCAGATCCACTTTTGCAACATAAGTATGAAAATCTAGAACACATAAAAACAAACAGTTGAAACATGTGTGTGCAGTTGTAGCAAACGTATGCAACATCCAGATGAAAACACTTAAAACAGACGTCTGAAACAACTGAAACTCTTTGAACATAGGCTTGAAACATACGTACGTTGTCATTGCAACATATGAAACATCCCAGATCTACTTTTGCAACATCCAATGAAACACTTGAAACATAAGTCTGAAACGCCTAAAACACTTAAAACACAGCGTCGGCGGCGGCCACAGCCTACCTGGTGGGGAACTTCGGTAGCCAACAAGCTCGGGTTAGAGAACATTGAGAGCAACGGTCCAGCGTACACCCCAGGCGCAGCGCGTATGCCTTCCCTTCCTGTTGACGAGCGCGCTGGATGGGGATGCAGGCCTCCCCTGCCTCTCCTTCCACGATGGGTGAGGTGGATGGGGGCATGGTATGGGGGCGCAGAGTAGCGCAGGATGTGGTCGGGCGTGGCGGTGTTGAGGAAGGCGGGCATGCGGGGCGCAGAGCAGTGCGGGATGTGGTAGGCACGGCGGCGTTGAGGAAGGCGGGGGGGGGGGGGAGCGCAGTCACGGACTCGTGACGCTGCGGCGATATTTTCTTTAAGAAATTGCGGTGCCAGAAGGGGAGCGGGTAAGAAAATCGTGTGGACATCGTGGCCCACCAACGGGGCCGTATGTTCGGACGGACATCCTGGAGAGAGCATCAATATGTGAGGTGGTGCCTGCGATATGTGGTTATTAACATGAGACAACTCCCATCAAATAACAGTAAGGCCACCCAACTGGCGCCAAGGAAAGATGCTGCAGCTGTAATCACATCCGGTGCTGACGTGCACTGCACTGCTATAAAAGATTACGCTTTATTATTACATAGGAAAACAAAGGACAATGCTTTGGTGTTTGGTAGACCACTCTTGAGCATCAGGTCACTGCTGCCCGATTCCTTGTTTGTTGATGGATTCCCTCCTTCATTAGCTCTCCGCCTTCTATTTTTTTTTATTTCCCTCACAACTTTGCTTTCCCTCTGCCAGCTCATCACTCCTCTGCGCTGCTACAGCCAGCCCATCACCAGCTCGGAGACTCCTTCCCGGCGTCAATCTTGTATTGCGCAGCGTTGGCAGCAGCAGAGAAACAAGTTGTGTCTTCAGTCTTCAGCTTCTGCACTTCACTTGGGTGAGGAACACATGCATGCATGCATATATGTAACTAAGCTAGCGTTGGCCGCAGCATCATTGTTGATCATGGTTTTGCTGTTCCTATATGATGCGTGCAGCTTCTTCAAATAAAGATCTGCCGGCGGCTGGACTGGCACCAGTGCCACGCTAGCTCAAGGACGTCGTCGGCGCGGCGGAGGTGACAAAATCACAAGAATGGAGGTCGCCGTCAGCGCCGCGCGCTGGATAGTGGGCAAGGCGCTGGCCCCCGTGACGGGCGGTTTGCTAGAGGCATGGGCGGCCAGCAACGGGCTCGGACCCAACGTTGACGCCCTCAAAGATGGAGCTGCTATACGCGCGGGCCATGCTCGACAACGCACAAGAAAGGGAGATCCGCAGCCCTGCGCTGAAGGAGCTGCTGCACAAGCTGCAGCAGCTGGCCTACGATGCCGACGACGTGCTTGATGAGCTCGAGTACTTCCGCATCCAAGACGAGCTCGATGGCACCTACCATACCGCCGACGTGCACGCCGGGGGCTGCGTCCACGGACTCGCCCTTAACGCTCGCCACACGGCCAGAGCCACAGCTGCTAAACTCAACCTCTCCTCTGGCTCTAGTAGTGACATGAACGTCCAAGTCCAGGGTGATCCTGATAAGCAAGATGGTAATAATGCAAAACAGGGGTGCCTCTCTAGTGTCTGCTCATGTGGCGGGCGGACTGTCAGCTCCTCGCCGCCATCTCCTACAACCAGCCAGGATGACGGCAAGGTTCACGGCGGATGCATGCAAAAATTGGCTTCTAGTAATACCCACGCCGCCTCATATATCAGTAACCGCCTCTTCCCATGCCGCCCTTTATTGACCATAATATCATCTGTTGGTGCACACTCTGACATGTCTGAGGATCATCACATGACAGGAAATGGAGGGCAATTCTTCGGTGGCGTCTTGTGTGGCAAGCGTGAGGGCAGCTCGTCAACGACATCTCCCACTAACCGCAGCAAAAAGAAGGTTGGCGGTGGATGCCTGCTGAAGTCAATTCTGCTGCTCGCAGTACTGGCCATGCCGTTGGTAAATGCCTTCCATGCTGCTCCTTCTCATCCGTCGATGATGGTAACACTCACCCTGGCATGATGGAGAGTCCAAACATGCCAGAGGATCAAAGGAAATTTCTCTGCTGGACGTCCATGGCACAGCAGAGAACAAACACTACACTAGCACCAGAATTGAAGTTTAACAGGGTGGGCATATCTGCAAAGGTGAAGGACATCAGAGAGGCACAGAGCACCTCAAGCCTATATGTGCTAAGGTCTCCAACATTCTGAACCTAGAGTTCATAGGCACCAACCGTATCACTGAAAAAGACATTGCTAAGAAACGACCTGTAACCACTTCAGGCATTACAGAGAATCAATTATATGGGAGGGACATCCAAAAGAATAGAATACATGGCATTGTTCATCGCAACTGTTCTGCTAATAATGAACTTGTTGTGCTTCCAATTGTTGGTCCTGGGGGAATTGGGAAGACAACTTTCACACAACACATCTATGCAGAATTGAAGAGCCATTTTGAGGTCACAATTTGGATATGTGTCTCCCTCAATTTTACTGCTAGTAGGTTGGCACATGATGCTGTGAAACAAATTCCTAAAGTTGACGGTGAAAATAATTACAGTAGTGATCAGGAGCTAATTGAACAAAGATTGAAAGATAAACGGTTTTTGCTTGTGTTAGATGATATGTGGGCATGTCATGAGGATGAATGGAAAAGACTACTGGTACCATTTGGAAGAGGGGAGGGAAAAGGTAGTATGGTTATAGTGACCACTCGAATTCCTGAGGTGTCAAAAATGGTTATTAAGGCAGTAGATTGTCCAATAGAAATGGAACGCTTAGAGGGTGAAGATTTCATGCATTTCTTTGAAGCATGCGTATTTGGTGATCACCAGCCATGGGAATGTCACAAAGAATAACGTGAAGTCGGGGAAAAATTGTGAGCAAATTGAAAGGTTTTCCTCTTGCAGCAAAGACTGTAGGAAGATTACTAAGAAACCAACTTACTTTGGAACATTGGACTAGAGTTCTAGAAAGCAAAGAGTGGGAACTCCAAACCAATGAGAATGACATTATGTCAGCATTAAAGCTTAGTTATGACTATCTTCCTTTCCATCTTCAGCAGTGCTTTTACTATTGTGCTTTGTTTCCTGAAGACTACGAATTCGATAGCAAAGAGCTGGTTCACTGGTGGATAGGACTAGGCATTGTACACCCATGTGACCTGAACAGAAGAATTGAGGATGTTGGACATAGCTATTTAAGTGACTTGGTTAATCATATGATGGTCGTACTTATTTTGTTGTCCATGACCTACTACATAATTTGGCGGTGAATATTTCGTCATTTGAATGTTTCGGCATATGTAGTTCTAACATAAAGTCAATTCAAATTCGCCAAGATGTATGCCACTTGTCTATCATTGTAGATAACAAAGATGTCGAGGACATAAAAGAACTTCAAGTACTATAAAAATGACTTGAGCACATTTGATAAAAGGTTGAAAGTTGAAAACCTGCGTACATTGATGGTATTCGGAGAACACCATGGAAGCTTTGCCAAGACTTTCTGTGATTTATTTGAGAAAGCAACAGCCCTCCGTACTATTTATTTGTCTGGGGCGTCATATACTGTGGAGGATATGTGCTGCAACCTTTCAAAGCTTATTCATCTTCGTTACCTAAGGATCAAATCAGTTTACTTGGGAAAGTCGGCCGTTAATCTTAGTGCTCTCTCTAGACTTTATCATTTAGAGGTCATAGATCTGCAGGAATGCAAAGGCTGCTATGGTTTCACAAGACATATGAGCAACATTGCAAAATTGTGTCACTTTCTGGTGCCAAATTATGAGCTTCAATTTCACTCAAACATATTTGAGGTGGGAAAAATAAAATCATTGCAAGAGTTAAGGAGCTTTGAAGTTGGAAAAGAAAGTAAGGGTTTTGAACTAAGTCAGCTTGGGAAATTGGCAGAACTTGGAGGTTCACTTGCCATTTGTAGTCTTGAAAGGGTACGAGCAACGGAGGAAGCTACTGAGTCCGAAATGGTACACAAAAACAGGTTGCACAGTCTAACATTAGAATGGGATGTCAAACAACATAACAAGGATCATATACAAGAGGAAAATGTTCTAGAAATTGTGAAACCACATAGCAATATCCGTGGCATATGCATTAGAGGGCATGGAGGTACTAACTGCCCAAAATGGCTTGGTGAGAACCTCTGTGTTAAAAATCTAGAATCTCTTCATCTGGATGATGTGTCTTGGGAAAATTTTCCACCTCTTGGAGGACTGTGGCTGGTCAACAAGCATGGTGAGGAGCATTTGGGCTGCATATCACATAATAGTTTTCGAAATTTGAGAAGGCTAGAATTTAATAAGCTGCCAAGATTTAAAAGATGGGTTGAAATTGACCCTAGTCATCTGTACTCTCACTTGGAAGTGCTCATCATCACACATTGCTCTGAACTCAGAGAGTTGTCGTTTACCCATTCTACTTGCTGTCAGCAACAGAACGAGGCAAAGATGAATTTGTTTCCTAGACTACGGGTGCTCAAAATTGTAAACTGTCCGAAGCTGTTGTCCTTTCCTCCTGTTCCTTGGACCAGTGCTCTGTGCTCCACTCGGATAAATAGAGTTGGTTTGGGCTTTGAGGAACTGATTTGTGCAAAAAATTATTGACTTGAATATAGCTTGACAATTTTAGGGAAGGATGATCTTGATAGCTCGTTTTGGAACACATTGGCCTTTGATAATCTAACTGAACTAAAAGAGTTGGTGATGGAAAGATGCCCTCCTCTCCCACTGCATCAATTTCAGGTTCTATCATCCCTAAAGACCCTCCAGCTGCGGCATTCAAGCGGCATTGTGTTCTCGTTGGTTGAAGGTGAGAGTTGTGCCAAATATCACTTTCCAATCGAATGCATGGACATCACCAGGTGGGGTGGTAGCGTTAAGGAATTGACACAACTACTCAATTATTTCCCCAAGCTCTCAGAACTGGACGTGTGGTCATGTGACAAGATAACAGGTCTAGGTGTAAGAGAGAAGCAGGCCGCAGCAACACCTGAGCCACCATCTTCAGCTAACAAAGTGGATGATGCACAAATCAAGGAGCACCCACAAAGGGGAGAGGAAAAAACAGCAGCAGAAGCGATGCTGCTCTTGCCTTCCGAATTACAAAAGTTGAAGATCTGGAACTGCCCAGATCTGGGCCTCCACTCCAATCCAGTTCGAGTCGACGACAACAGACAAGTTGGACGAGCCGGTGGAGGACAAGGACTCCAAGGTCTGCGATCCCTCCGATCATTGGAGATAAGTGGTTGTCCCAGTTTCTCTTCATGTTCGTCATCCTCTTCTTGTTCAGGTTTCCCCTTCCCAACCTCCTTGGAATATCTCTATCTTGGTGCAGTGGGCACCGATATGTTGTCGCCTATCTCTCTTTTTTTAACGCAATGGCAGGAGCTCTGTCTTTCAATTAAGATAGAGAAAAAGGGTTTATGTACAAGGAAGGAAGACACTCCAAAAAGGGTATTAAGGACCCCAGGTGCACATGAAAACACCACCAAAACACATTCCTCGCGGTTAGAAAAAGGGAGATTGCTAAGTGTAAGCGAAAACCCTCTTCCTTTGCCCTATGTCCTCCTTGATTCTTGTGCCCACTTGTGGCACCGTCTCTGCGGTATTGTTGAAAATTCTCATGTTTCACTCTTTCCAAATATTCCAAAATGTGTAGATCACTACCCCATTGAGTCGTTTGCGTTCAGTGGTTGGCACTTTTTTTGCCGCTTCTTCCCACCATGCTCTGATCTCGATGGGGTCCCCCTGAGGCTGTGACTAGAGCACACTGAAGTTCTCCCAAGAGAGGATTTGGTCCAGACCGCCTTTGCAAATGGGCAGCACAAACAAAGGTGTAGGGCGGTTTCTAAGGACCCATTGCAAAGCATACAGTGATCTTGATGTGGCCACCCTCTCTTTTGTAGGTTTTGTGCCGTGAGAATTTTGTCTTGCGCTAGAATCCAAGGGAAGATCTTGCATGTGTTCTCTACCTGTGCTTTCCAAATTATGTTAGCACGGAAAAACCGGAATGAACCTTGGAATTGGATTCGGTAAGCTGAACGGGTGGAGTAAACCCCATCCGGGGTCCATCGCCAAGTGATGGAGTCCCGAACGCCCTGCTGCAGATGGGCGTCCTGAATTCGTATCCAAAAGGACACAAATTCTTCAATGTGGACAGCCGAGGTGATCTTTTCCCTTAGCGAACGCATCCAATTGTTGTTCCAGAGTTCATGTTGCACCGATTGGTTCTTTCTTGAAACAAGTCGAAACAGGTTTGGAGCTAGGTACCTTGGAGCTTCCCCATCTAACCAATTGTCGTGCCAGAAGCGAGTCTTTGCGCCATCACCCAAAGTAATTTTGATTGAAGCGTTGAAAAGGAGGCGATCCACATCACTACATGGGAGTTCAGAGCCTAGCCACGGCTTGGAATCCTCCACCCATTCATGCCATAGCCAGCGTAACCGGAGAGCTCTTCAAAATCTATCAAGGTCAGGCACCCCTAGGCCTCCTAGGTCTTTGGGTCTGGTAACTGTTGGCCAGTTGACCAAGCAGTGTCCGCCATTGGTGTTGTCTTCCCCCTTCCAAAGGAAGGGTCTCCTGATTTTATCAATCTTTCTTCTAGCCCATGCTGCCAAGGGAAACACCGTGAGGTGGTAGGTTGGCATGGAGAGGACCAAAGTGACTAGTGTGAGACGTCCCGCTTTGTTCAACCATCGCCTTTTCCATTTGGGCAACCTTTGCCCAATTAGCTCAATGAGAGGTTGGACATGGACTTTCTGAAGTGATCTGGTGTGGAGTTGCAGCCCCAGATACTTGCAGGGGAAGGCGCCCCTGCTACCGGTAAAGGGTGACAGGACATGGTCAAGGTCAAACATATTCACACCGGATTGGATGCATAGAGCTTTTTTCTAAATTGATGTGTAGTCCTGAGAAGGGCAGGTCTAGTGCAAGCGGTAGAGTCTTACCGCCTGTGACCGGAAGGTCCCGGGTTGGAGTTGCGGTCTCCTCACATTGCACAGGCGAGGGTAAGGCTTGCCACTGACACCCTTCCCCAGACCCCGCACAGAGCGGGAGCTCTCTGCACTTGGTACGCTCTGATATGTAGTCCTGAGAAGCTGCCAAAGGCTTAGAGGATAATTTTGAGAGCTTCTACATCCTCTATTTTTGGGTTGATGAAAATAGCCGCATCATCTGCATACATGGAGGTCCTCCATTTTGCCGCCGTAAGGGGTAAGGGGGTGAGTATCCCATGTTGGGTTGCCTGATCAAGCAAGCGCTGTAGTGGGTCCATGGCCAAAATGAAGAGCATGGGTGAAAGTGGATCTCCCTGCCGGACTCCTCTGGCATGGCTGAAGCTGGGGCCACGTTGCCCATTGAGCAGCGCAGTCGAGGAGGACGTGCGGAATAGGATAGAAACCCATTCACGCCAGCGTGGTCCGAAGGCCAGGGCTTGTAGGACCTCTAGCAAGTACCCCCAATTCACCGTGTCGAAAGCTTTGTGGATGTCCAATTTCATGAATAATGTCGGTATCTTCTGCCTATGTAGCTTTCGCACTGCTCCCTGAATATAAAGGAAATTGTCATGGATGCTTCCTTTTTTTATGAATGCGCTCTGGCAATTGGAGACTAGGGAGTTCAGCCGAGGGGCCAGCCTGTTAGCTAGCAATTTGGAGAAGATCTTCGCAATGCTGTGGATGAGGCTAATTGGCCTAAAATCGGTCACCCTCATTGCGTCCGCTTTTTTGGGCAGTAGGACGATGCACGCCGAGTTGAGCCACTCAAATCCCTGGGCGTTCATTGTGAACAGGCTGTTTATGGCAGCCATAACATCGTCTTTGATAATTCCCCAGCATGCTTTAAAGAAGGCACCTGTGAAGCCGTCCGGACCTGGCGCTTTGTCAGAGGGCATGGCATTTATTGTATTATGAACCTCTTCGTGGGAGAAAAGTGCTTCAAGGTCCGAGAGGTCATGCCGGGTATAGCCTAGGGATTGCCAATTGATGGTCGTCGATCTCGGAGTTGCGGAGCCAATGTGGTTTTTGAAATAATCCCCTATAACTTTTTCTTTTTCTTCATGACCAATCGCAGTCCCCTCATCTGTATGCAGACAATGTATGTAATTCTTGTCGCCTATCTCAAACCTCACCTCTCTCACAAGATTAACCATGGTGGAATGTGAGGATTTAAGAGGCAAGGGGCTGTGGTCTCTCCTCTCCCAAGATCATCTCGCTCTCACTGAATTAATCATCCGTGAAACTCCCAATTTCTTTGCTGGTTCCAAGCCCTCACTGCCGCGGGAACAAGAGTTCCCATCCTCTTCCTCTTCCTCCCAACTGCTTAAAACAGATGATGTCGCAGGAGTTCTTGTTGCGCCCATCTGTACCTTGCTCACTTCCTCGCTCACCTCACTGCATCTTTGGAGGGTAAAAGAGGTGGAGCGATTCACAAAAGAGCAAGAGGAGGCCCTTTGTGCTCCTCGTCTCTCTTGTGGAGATCACATTTAGTGACTGCCACAAGCTGCAGTGCCTCCCTAAAGGGCTACACAGACTTCCCAACCTCAATATTTTAATCATCTTAAATTGTGCAGCCATAATGTTGCCCAAAGATGGCCTCCCAAGTTCACTGAAAAGGTTAGGGATACACAGTTGTCCAACCATCCGGTCTCTACCCATGGATTGCCTGCCAAGTTCACTGCAAGATTTATGGATCATAGGCTGCCCAGCCCTTCAATCACTGCCCAAGATAAATGTTCTTCCAAGTTCATTGTGAATATTGGATGTCAGTTCTGGCAATAGCAGAGGAGCTAAGAAGGCAGTGCTGCAAGTTGATAGGAACCATTTCAATAGTCAAAGTCTGACTAACCCAAGGTAACTAAGAGGTGGAATCATCGTATCCACCATCCCATGCTTTTCCTACCACCATACACATCAGTCATTCTCCTTTTGTTTATTTGGCTACAACTATAGTTTTCTTCAACTAACCCACTTGTTTTCATCTGTTGTGCAGGCCTCGTGTTGAAGTTGTACATTCTTCTAGCCTCCGGATTCTCTTTTTCGAAAGATCTAGCCTCCGGATTCACATTGTATCTATACATGATTATGAGTTGCCAAGCATGAACATCTCAGGATGTGCCTAACCTTGTACACAAAATTGGTTAGTATCTTACTAGCTCATTAACCCGTGCTTCAACACGGTCTAGAATATTATGTTACATAGGTTTCATGGATAAATAAATTACATAAAACTAATCCAAATTGGTTTCCTTTACTCTCTGTCTATTCATTTCTTTAACACGATATCCATTTATATACTCCTTAATCTCTACACAAATTGTCAATGCCTTTGGTATGTGGTTTGTTCAACGAACTTTTTTTCACGGTCATAAATTACCAAAATATATGCTTATCGTTATCGCTAACGTATGCATGTATAGTTAGTATATCGATGACACATAGCATTTATACTTTGAATTCAAGAATGGTAGAACTGGGCAATTTAGAAACATCTATTTATAGTTATTTAATTATTTTTCATAATAGTTTATATTGGAAATTTAGATATAGATTTAAAGGATACTTTAGTTTATACTTTATAATGGTAGTCGTGGGTAATTTAAGTGCAAATTAAAGGGTTACTCTAAATTATCTTTTATACTTGCAGAGGTTGGATTTTGGCTAGCGGGGATTATGTCCAGATGTTTTTCCATGATCACAATCTTCAGCGATATCACTTCTGTTCATGTAGCTTGAGTTCGGACAAGGTTTATTTCTTGGTATCTGTCAAATTCTTGCAAGGATTGCAGGAACAAAGCAAGTTTAAGCATCCAGAGAAATCATGCTTCCAATTAGATCTAAACAGGGGTGATAGTGTGACACTAGCCGACTTCATCCTCAACATTGAGTAGGCCCAGATTCAGAGCAAGGTTTCGTAAGGGAAGTGTTCAGCAAAGAGTAGTTTGAGATAAATTGAATCTTTTGAATTTTCCTCCCGTACCGTACCCACTTCTATGAACGCAGAAAAGACCATTTCCACTGTATTTAGAGAGTACCATTATCTTTCCCTTGCAATACATCTTTGAGAAATTCAATATTATTCATGCGCTTTTCTGCAACATTTTTCGTTTGGATTCTATAGTGTATGGGGCCGATCTGCACCCCGTGTATTCTAACTCCCTCAAAATCTGAGGAAGCAAGAAAGCAAATCTATGAGCTGAACTTTACACAAGACTGTAGAAGAGAGACGATATGCTGCTTGCACCAACTAATGGCATCGATGTGTTGGAGACGCCTGAATATTTGGACACGCAAGTACGCAACGTCATCATGCACTGGAATACAGCAGTAAACCCCGGCACTGGAGCAAGGCTGCACGTTGTTGTGTCATTTTGGGTGCAAGAGGTAAAGCCCACGTTCCAAACCTGCGTACCTAGAGAAGCAGTAGCCGCTCTGCTAGTCTGCTAAGATTTCCATGCCTTACCAATTGGGTTACTATGGAAAACTAATAGAGGAAGAACGAGAGAAAGAGACAGATCTCACAAACATGGGTTAACCCATCAAGCAAGTATATAAATGTGTAACTTTGTATTATGTGTGGGAAAAATAGTCACAATGGTAATGTTACAGGGGGGGGGGGGGGGGGGGGGGGGGGAGAACTGCTACAAACTTGTCTGGGTGACAATGCCGTTGGCCCCCAGGGCCTTTTCTTGACTACCTTGAAGAAGAACAGCTCTTTTAGGGTTGGAGAGCAGGAGTTGTTGCATGTCTTTCGGCAGGACATTGAATGCTGCTTGGAGGTCTACCTTCAATTTTTGGCATGCTCCTATTGAATCAGCACTTCCTTTTCCAGGGTTCTGGAGGAAGAAGACATTAACATTAGGAACTTCGCTTGATAAATGTCTACAGAATATATGGCCAAATGGCAGAATAGGGATGTTGAGCATGTTAATGGCACAAGATATTCCTTTTGCCTTCAAATTCTCTAAATGCTATAAACCATTAAGAACCATGCCCATTTCCGGTCAAACAACCTTAGTTGCTGATGTAACAAGTGACAAAATATATACTTCCTCAGTTCCAAATTATAAGACGTTTTGGCTTTTCTAGATACATTGCTTTTACTATGTATCTAGACATAGTGTATATCTAAGTTCATAGCAAAAGCTATGAATGTAGAAAAACCAAATAGTCTTATAAAGTTATAATTTGGAGTGGAGGGAATACTAAACACCAAGATGGTGAAAGGCTGAAAGCTATAAACCATCAATGTGAAGTCAGAAAATTAACAAACTTTGGATCAGAGAACATATATTGGGAATTAGTTAGTCCAGAAATATCTGTGTACAGATTACAGTTTTTAGCCTATCACCCATTATCCATAAGGAACATCATTTTGGTTAGTTTATTGGTGATACCAATGAAGGCAACTACGAGATGTTAGAAAATACAGTATTCCTCTATAGACATTCAATATAGAATAATAGAAAACAAAACCTATGGTTAATATAGTCCTGTACTCCTGTACAGTAGAATAGTCATTCAAACACTAACCCAACATGGTGTTCTTCAAACAAAGAGGCAGTTAACATTGCTCTTATTAGCTCCCAACAGGTAAAGTAGTAATTCTTCTAAAACATAGTAATAAATATTCAAGCTATATGAATTATTGTGGAAAACTAGATTTCTTAAGGCATGGCAGTCAGAAAACAAAGGGTTCCTTTAATACAGTACCAAAGTCTTCATCAAAATTTAAAATACAGATGTCCTGCCAAATTTTTTGTGTGGAAGAGGAGTGTCTATAGTCAAACTAACAAAAACATGGCAGACTAGCATCAAATATACTTATGCTCTTGGTGCAAGATGGTAGCTTGAAATATACATTTTATCAGCACTAAGGAAACAAGCTATTCTTGTGGCAGCTAGCGAAAGCAATTATAGGATATTAGTATTTACTTTTCTTTACAAGAAGTTAATGCGAACTGCTAGTGACCACTAATCTGCTCATTATAAGAACTTCACTCATGCTAATTTTGATATATGCAACATGAATAAATGATGCTGAACTTTTTCCTAAAAGGGATCTGACTTTCTGAGTATTGGAACATTTGATCCCTAAGCAAGATCATTCTCAATTAATTACCGGTACATATTATTTCAATTGTTTCAGTTCCTAGAGTCCACAGATAATGCCAGGATGCCCCTTATCTCACCTCTTAGTATTTGAGTCTAACTCCAACTTAAGCAGTCCCAACAAAAAAAGGTCTAGACTCAGACAGTTAAGTCTTATTTATGTTTCATGTTAGGATAAGTTTGCAGCCTTCGGTGACAAATTCATCAATACAAACATATGCAATTCTTTCTTCTTTACTTGATATGTGTATTCTGAGCTATTCTTGGCATTATATTTGTCAGAACCTTGATTGCTTCTGATGGGTTTCAACTCTAGCCTACCCCAACTTGTTTGGGACTTAAAGGCTTTGTTGTTGTTGTTGTTGTATATTTGTCAGAACATAGAACTTGTCCAGGTGATCAAACTTAAATTTGCACACCTAACTTGCAGAATAAATGCCTTACTAATGAAATGCTGTCATGTTAAGAAATTGCAAAACTTAGTAGGTCAGATGTAACTAAGAAAGTTACCTCCATCTCTCTGAGAAGATAATGCTCAACAGCATTAAAAGAATCAATCCTCTCTAATTCAGACATATTTGACATTAGCTTTTCAATGTCAACATTCATGCGAGCCTGCCTCCAGAGCCTCTGCTGTTCTTGGTCTGCAGCAGCACGTCTTTGCCGGAACCAAGGCATGAAATTGGGGCCTTCGAGGAATCTCCTGTTAAATATGAGAAACACAGGTTATGCTTCATTATTATGCCAGAAATTCAAAGAAGACACCTAACAAATTTATTCACAAATACAAACAATTATAGCTTACCTGTATAGGTCCAACCAATTGGACCTCATCCTTTTGTACAAAAATTTCCCTGTACCTCTAGCAGCCAAACCATTGACAAACTCATCTGCGTGAAATGGTGGTAGCAATGGTGGGTCAACAAAAGGTGAACTCCCTTCTGATGGTGTTGTAGTTCTCAGATACGGCCCAAAAGGTGCAAGGAAGTTGGTCGTCAGCTCCAAGAAGTGCCGCCGCAATATCTCATTGTTGACTACTGACATGGACTCCTCAATCCTTGGTGACACACCAGCGTCAATGAGCCTATTTAGAACAGATGTATTGGGCTTTGTGGTTGGCGAATATGTGCTCCATAATGCTTCTTTGTGCTCTGTCATGAGAGAAAGAGGGCCTTCTCTTCTCAATTTGATGGAATTCAATAGGCTAGTTGGAGAGAACTTATTGATTGCAAGTTTCTCAAGCTTGAGCTTCCCAGGTGTCCCATTCATTCCATTTCCTGGCGATTGGCCACCCACTGGTAGCACCCTTGTTGAATTTGGGTTTGGGCTTCCCACCGATACAACATTGGGAATGCTCTTAAGACTCTTCAAGAAAAACAAGTTGGTCACTCCAAGTACCATCTGCGGGAACACCTCACCTTCTGCAAGCGCATTCAGGCGAGCAAAATCTGGATCATGGATGGTGAAGTACGGCCTGAAGTCTACACTGTACAAAAGTGGAGCAACAAGGCTAACAAGCCCAGCCACAGCTTCCGAGCACTGAGCTGGGGTCGGCGCAACAACCAGCACGGGCTCGCCAACCACCATGAGCTCCCAGAGCGTCCATAGGTGGAGGAGTAATCCACGGAACGCGGCAAACAGGTCGGCATCATGGAAGAGTCCGTACGGCACCGAGGGGTTGGCGGGCAGCAGCGCAGGCGGCGGACCAGGGTCGTCAGCCGCAGGCGGGAGGTGCACGCGCAGCGCGGCACTGCCAATTGGAAGCTCCATTGGGCGCCCTGGCGCAGGCGCGGGCCACGCGGCGACGTGCGACGCCACCATGGCCAGCGCGGAGGGGCCGACGTCGAAGCAGAGCGGGCCGAGGATCTGCAGCAGCAAGCGGAAGAGCGAGGAGTAGGGGGCGTGGGAGAGGATGACTACGGACTTCTGCTCGCCGCCGCGGGGGAGGCGCTCGTCCTGGCGCTGGCGGTTGAAGACGAAGCCGTAGAGGAAGGCGCGGCGTGGGGAGGACGGGTCCGGGACGCGGAAGGAGAAGAGCGAGTCGTGGACGGAGGAGCGGTGGTGCGGGAGGTGGTGGGACATGGAGTCCGGGAAGGAGGAGAAGGCGACGAGGCGGTCGAGGCCACCGCCGGGCGCCGTCAGCGCGTCGGGCGGGTAGCAGGCCTCCACCAGCTGCCCGCGCTCCAGGTCGAACCGGATGACGCAGAAGGCCCGCACCCACCGCGACAGCGCCGCGGGATCGGGGGGCGGCGACGCCGCCGCGGCGTCCTCGTCCGCCCCGCCCCGGAGCGAGATGGACAGGATCCGGTTCATCACCGCGGCCTTTGGGGCAGGGAAAAAAATTGGGGATTTGGAGAGCCGCTGCCCCGGCAGAATTGGGGTTGGACTCGGGGGGCGGACGCCGCGGCGGGCGTCAGCGCGGAGGTGCAGGCGGAGGCGCGGGAGGGGTAAAAGGGAGAGGCTCCGGCCGGATCGGGTGATGTCGGCCGGGAAGGCGGGCGGGTGGTGCGGTGTTTTCTCGGTGGTGGGCGGGCGCTGGCTGGCTGGTGCGTGCCTGCAGCCTGCCTGATGGAGTGGTGGGTGAGCGGGCCTGGATCAGCGTGTGTATATCCCGTTGTTCTAGGCCTTTAGCCTATTCGGGAGGCCGTATCGTATCGTGGATTATTTACTGCTGGTTGGTTTGGTGTGAGAGAAAAACAATGTTCCTGGCTGAAAATTTACGATCGTTTACGAGCAAGCGAACAGGCTGCTTAACCAGATACTAGGTAGTTGCTAGGCTACTCGTCGGCCCGCGAAAGGTGACGAGGCGAGAGCGAAAGTATGTCGAGACAGGAATGACGAAGTGATTCCATGGGTAGCTGGTTTCAATACTCGTCATCACCCTTTACAATGACCCCCAAAGGTGTATTTATACATGTCGTAGGCTTTACACATGGCCAAATTGCCCTCACATCTACTTCAAATTCGGAGTATATCCTAATAGATCTGAGGTTATTTGGTCCACCAGGCTCCCCGACCCTGGATGGCACTGCCGTCGGTCAGCACCTCGGCACCCCTCTAACACAAGGAGGGGACCGCGTGGGCCAAGCAACCTTCGGCCTCCACGGACGGCGCCTTCGTTCTTCGACAGGGCTTCCTTGTTTCGCCCAGGACGCCCCGTCTCCTTTCGCCATTCCAACCATAGTTACAGCAAAACCTGGAGATTACCTGCATACAAGTGACGTCCACAAAAGATGGCGAAATGGAAATTATTAAGGTTACGGAGCGGAGTCACTGCCCAGGCCTATGTTATCGCCCATCGGTCCAACCTCCTAGTGCTCTCACCATTTGGCTTCTTCTTCGTCTCAGGGCTTTTGGGACGCTTTGGCAAGTAGTTGAATTGATTGAGCGTATGGACGGCAGAGGACAAAGAGAGGGTGACCAAGTTATCCCCACCCAAGCCTCTAATCTTGCCAACTATCACCATCAATCTATCAAACATCTCTTGAGGGTCTTCTCCATCCTTGATAATAAACCTATTGAGTTGAGACATCAATAGATCAATCTTGGACTTCTTTACCTTACTAACTCCTTCATGTGCAAGGTGAAGAGTGTCCCAAATCTCCTTAGCAATCTCCAAACCAATTACTTTGTTGAACTCTTCTGGGCTTAATGCACTTAGAAGAGCACTAGTAGCTTGAGCATTGCGATGTATCATGCGGATCTCTCTTGGTGTGGGATTTTTGGGATCAACGGGATCTTCAAAACCTACACACACAATATTCCACATCTCTGGATGGAGTCTAATAAGATAAGCCTTCATTATATGCTTCCACTTGGCAAACTTAGTCCCATCAAATTGGGATAACTTGCCCGTGGGTATGTTGATGTGAGTGTTAGTAGGCAAATTTACGGAATCATAATTAAAGGATACAATCGAATATGATCTCTTGGTGTTAGACTTGAGTGTCCTCTTTGGTAGCCTTTGAGTATAGTACTCATCATCATCTCCATTCTTCGACTCACTGCTTAGTTGTGGACTTGATTGCACCTTTCTTCTCGCTCTGTGTTTCTTCTTCTCCTTGTTTTTATCTTGTCCCTTTGCTTGTCTCCCTTGGAGGACCCCTTAGCACCAAGCTTGAGCTTTGGAAATTGCTCAAGCGCTGCTGTGGGATCATCCTCAGGAGCTTCGGGTTCCTCTTCACTAGGAACATCCTCAAAGCGGTCCTCTCCATCTTCCTCCGGTACCCTTTCTCTAGGACTTGCCATTTCCTCACACGGTTAAGTGCTATCACGAGGAAACCTGCTCCGATACCAATTGAAATGATCTAGCAAGTGGCCTAGAGGGGGTGAATAGGCCTTTTTCTGAAATTTAATTAACTTAAAAATAGTCAGAACACGGAACCTCTAGGTTTGAGCGTGGAGGTTCCGGGACTGAGTGTGGAACCTCCGAAGATCAAAGTAGGAAATCGATCTATTGTAGAATTTAACAAAAAAAAATAGATCGAATGTAATACCAGCCTTTCTGGGAAGTATGTTGAGCTATCCAAATAGTCAGTTGCACCTAGAAGATGAGAAATTCATAGATCGGATGCAAACCCTAAAAATCAATTCAAATCACAAGTAATAGCAACAACAATAGCAATGATAGTGAACACAAGGGTTTATCCCGTGGTTCAACTCACCACAAAGGCTTGTCTACGTCCACGTTGTTGAGGTTAGCCACAAAGGCTATGGAGTCTCTTTCAACTCGCTCCTCTTCTCTAACCTATCACTAAGGCAATAGATTAGAGGGTTCCACTAAGTCATAAAGGGTAATACAAACTTCCCAATGCTCAACAACAACGGATTAGGAGCTACCGGGTGACCGCTAACCGTCTAGGAGCTAAGCTCCAAGAGTAACGAACACACCAAGCAGCTAGGGCTTCACCAAGTGCACAAGAACGAAGGAGAAGGAACTTCTTGAGCTTTCTCACACTCTCCAGAGCCAAATCCCTCAAGGAATCTCAAAGATTTAAGCAAAGGAGTTTGAAGCACCAAGCTTGGGAGAGAGAGAGCTTCTGTTTGTTAATATTGAATCAATGGAGAAGATGATCGTTGGGGCGAAGAGGTATGGTATAAATACCATCCACATCACCCACAAAATGGTCGGATCTGATAGATCCCGGAGCCTTCACGTTAGGACGCGGAGGTTTCGCGCCAGAGTGCGGAGGTTCCGCGTAGGCCAGAGCAGATAAGAATTTAGCTCGGCTGGCTTTTTGTGGCTGGGATTATTTGAAATGTAGATGGAGTTTTGAGCACTTGGTTCCACCCAACACACCATTAGCATCCCCATTGATAGTACGGCTTGTCCTATGACTCAATTTCAAAATATAAAATGAATTAAACTAGCTCTTGGAGCCATTGCAAGCCATCCATTCGAGTTGGGGGTCTCCTCCTTTGTTTATTTGCATCCACGATTAAAGATATGCTGTCAAACAATTGTCAAAGCTATTAGTCCTTTAATTATGTGGTCAACATCACCAAAACTCACTTAGAGCTTGATTGCACTTACAGTAACCTTGATCCTGTTAGATAATATAGAAATAACTATTCAACATGAAGCAAGCCAAGCATATAGAGCAGAAAGTTGTATTACTTTAGAGTAATTATGGAAGGAAGCATTACTCTAATACATGGTAATATATAGATGACATTGGTGAGGCTATATTTTGTGTTTAGATAATACCATTTACTTTAAATTATTTGTAAGTCATCTCTCTAAGGGTAGACATGGTATTGTTTCCTTTTGAAATTATAGTAGTCGGTATCCTTTGCTTTTGGAAGAAACCATCTTAGAGTGGGCCTCTGGTTTGTACCTCTGGTTGGGGAATGTTAGCATAGATGACATTGTCCTATTGAAAAAGAATAGCAACATATTTAGAGTATGCAGCAGTAGTTTTGGTTCAAACAGCAGCACTGTAAGGGTGAAGTGGCTAAAAATGTCAGCAAATCTGTGTGACTGCACTAAACGGTGTATACAGAAATGATGAAGTCGATAGCAGTATACCTTCTCATCAGCAAGAACAAGATCAACGCACAGGACTGGTCCATCTAAGATGCTGGCATCATAGATCCATTTTCTGGTAACACGAACACGAATAGTTGCTTTTTTACCTTGTGGTGTTAGGTCTGATGGAAGAGTATGCAATTTGGGCCCCTGTAAAATGGAAAATAAGCTGTTGAAATATACACGAACAGTATCTGAGGTGTCAAAGCATGTCTAAGGTAATATGCATGCAGAAGGTAGGGTGTAACTTGCAATCTAAGAAGCGGAAAGAAAGAGAAAGATTAATGCACCTATAGAAAGAGCGACTTGTGGCAGAACCATCTAATCTAATGCCTTCTAGGAGTACTTGTCTTCCATTAGACACTAACTACTCAGGAGAGGACCCAACTACGCAGTTCCGTCGAGCACACCTCAAGGGAGGACTCGAAAATCTATATTTTTCCATCAGGATCATAAACGAGAGAATAAAACTTACAATATTCTTGAGCCATTTCTTACATCACTTTATTACCGTAACTAAATATTACCTCAATTGATTATAACAACGGGATTTAACAAGGTTATCGAAGTTACAGAGGAAACAAGGATTAATTTAATGATATGGTGGAGCATTAACGTAGTGGACATTTATATACAAGAGATGCTAGCAGATTTTACATCTTTTCTTTTAAAAAAACTTTAGTGAAGGTTATAAATAAATACTACGATTATAGCGAGAAGGAATCCTCGCTGAGCCCACCAGGAGGTTTCCACCCACAAGAGTCAGCTCTAAGTATCTTCCAGTCACCTGTAATAGGGGGAATAGAACCCTGAGTACTCGATTATACTTAGCAAGACTTACCCGACAGGAGAAAAATAAAAGACTTCAAGGATATGCAAGGCTATCTGGCTTGTGGGTTATTGCATCTACAGGAAGCATTACTAAACGTGCATCCTTATAGTCAATTTTATTAGCAGTCATCATTAATTCATTAACTAACCATTCTATGTAAGCACATATGCTACTTTCAAGCAGGTGGTGAGCAATCAGAACCATTTTATCATCTTTCATATTCTAGTTCTTACTATGGTGCTAGATCATAGCTAAGTCGTACCGTCTTATAGAAACGACAATTCGTGAACCAATGTATCATAGTTGGGTACCCCAAAACACACGCCCTGTTTGTACCCTAGGCATAAACAAGATTAACCCATTACACTCCTGTCAAGGGGTCTAGGTTCTCATCCAAACTTGGACTCCAAGCCCCCACACTTGAAACCCAGTCTCAGTATGGTGCTTAGACCTCTACCTTTCCCCGTCTACAATCAGTCGGTCCAGAAAGAGCCAAAACTCGCGATAAGAGCGTAATGAGTCTTTCCGCTCCCATAATCAAGTATGTGCTCAGGATAATAAGTCTGTGATCTGACTACCATCCACAGCAACAGACGGTCCTCAATCGACACAGGCGAAACAACTACAATCCGAGCCTCGCTCGAATACCTAACCAAGTCCAGATCCAAAGTATCATTCCGCCCGGTCTTCAATTATCATCCATATATATTCTATATGATAATAATATAATAACAACAATAATATTTTTCCTATCTCTCGCGAGTAACAGGTAATCACTCGACTTCTACCGAATCCTATAGCCTAGCAATCTACATAATCCTAATATACTAGTAGGACTCATAGGATAAGGATATAAGGATATATATATGCAAGTGGTTTTCATTCAACTTCTTAAAATTTAATGCACAAGCATCAGATAAAGTACAGAATAGTAGGGGTTATGCACTGGGGCTTGCCTGGGTAAGATATAACCAAAAGTTAACATTCTATCATGGTGACACGATCATCAAGCCACACCATCTTTTTTGCTACTTCAGTCAACTTTCTGATCCATCGTTGTTCCCATTATGATATACGTGGATGCAACATAGAGACACAATTAATCAACGGTAATCGCAACTCTTAAATATATGATTACGCTCCGCAAGCTAACGAGCTAGCTTTAATGACTAACGTACTAGTCTACGTATCCACATCGTCAAGTAAGACTTTGTCTCCGGAAAAATATTTTAGTTCTAAAATCCCGTGGTGTTTCGGCATTTTATTGATTAAACATATATTTTCGAACTAGGGCTCATTTAGGTACCTAGTAAACTAATTATTATAGAGCTATAAAAATTATAGTGAGCACCTAATAATGTTAGGAATTTACTGTGAAAGTTTCAGAGCCAACAATATCACCAATTTATCACAAAAATTCCTATAAGTTTATATTTTACAATATTAAGCATCCCGAATTAATTAGATAACTCTAGAAAATATTATAAAACTATGTGAACAAAATATACTAGTAGATATATCATGATTTTAGGAACTTAATAAAATTGGTTTCACAATTTTTGGTTAACTACACAATTTTATCTTGAATTTACAAGTTTATCTTAGAACTAAATTAGAAAATGCTTAGAAAAGGAAAAAGGGCCGGTGGCCACCATTCGACCCAGCAGCCCGGTGGCCCAGCGCGGAGCGCTGCCCACGCGCGAGATGGCCCACGGCTGATACTTTAGCAAATAAGCCCTCAGACTTTTCTCGAACCATATCAAGGTCCTAATACTATTTCTTCTTTTCTCTGACGAATTCACTTAACCCCTTGGATTTTTCCAAATTTCCCCGCGCGCACCCCCGGCCATCCCGTGCACGACGACGCAGCGAGCGGCGGCACTAGGCGTCCACACCGGCCACCAAGGGCCTGCGCGGACCCATGTAGTGGGTCGGTCGCCATCTATGGCTAAACACGCCTAGATGAGCGACGGTTAGGGACTCGGAGGCGCACTGTCGTGGGATGCAGCGGCGAGCGATTACCCGCGATGGTAGCTCGACTATTCCGACTAGCCTATGCCCTCTTTTAAAGGTAAAGATAGCGGAGAAGCATCAGTAGCTCACCGGGATTCGTTCTACGGTGACGGTTAAGGCAAGGAAAAGCTAAGGTGGTCTAGCCACGTGTGCCCGGGCACAGCGGCGATGCCCCAAGCTGGACACCGATGCGTCACCACATCGCCGACGAGTTCCTAGGCCAAAACAGTGCAAAGCACCGGATAGAGGGAGTCAAGGCGAGTTCAGGGTTACAACCAATTGAACTGTTACCACTCCTACATGCCTCACCTCCTAACCTATCGATTCGGTGGCGTCTATGACCGGTGACGAGCAAAAGGCCAAATTACCGGTCGACAGGGCATGACCGAGCTTGAGAGGAAGGAGACGGCTAACCTACTTCCTAAGCTACCCACTAGAGCGAGGAATTGAATGGTGGAGCCACTAGCGCTAGGAGAAAAGGAGGAGCGGTGGCTCTGCGCTCAACGCGGTTGTGAGGGGGTCACATGAGTGAGCTCGAGCGGATTAAGACAAGGCGGCCCCGATTGATGGCAACAGTATGAGCATACATGCATAGACGCCGAGACCAAGAGATTTGGCACGATGCTTTTGAATTGGAGCGGCCCACTCGAGCAGGGATCACCGGCGTCGGCTAGCGGAACAGGGCGAGGCAGGGAAACATCCATCATCGCTACGTTCGACCCTCGACTCGTCACGTCGGCAAGGTTCTAGCTTAAGGTCCAGGCGGGGTAGGTAGAACGAGGGGCGGGGCGAGCACCAGGTCCATCGCATGATACAGCCGCAACCACAACGCGGCCCAGTGGCCAGCCGTGCGAGCATGGCGTGCGTGCAGCAACGGGACCAGCCACAACCAGCTAGGACCAGCCAAGGCCAGGCCATAGGCGCTGCGCGGCCTCACCCGGGCGCGCGAGCTGGCCAACGGCAGCAGCCCGACCATGGCCTGAGCTCAGCGCCAGCAGCGCCCACGCGCGCGGTGACTGATAACCCGGGTCGAGAGGTAGCAACTAGTGACATGCACGTATTTTAAAGCGAAGTAAAAGCTGGTAACGATCACAATCGAGGCTCAACTAATTTCCCTACCCTAAAGTTGATACTAACACCCAGCTAACGAAGCAAACCTCACTTCTAGAGAGCGACCAGAGAGGGAGATAGGGAGGTGCCAACATGAGTTCGTCACGCTGAATGCTGGTTCATGAACCAAGCACCGAATCAGGGTTCACAACGCGTTCTAAAGAGGTTTGGACAATTTTTACGAGAGCAATATGACACCCAACACAACAACCATCTATGCCATGCTCAAGTACTCACTTCGATGCAATCAACAATACCAAAACATGTAGCTAGTGTTTAAATATTTTTGTTAGAAATTAAATATCAAAATAGCATTGTCTTACTACTTTTCCATACTAAGAAAAGTTAAGGATTTCGGTTGGGGCTAAGTAACTATTAACTCTTTTGTCGTAATTTTTAATAGGCCTAAACCTTGTTAACTTCAACCAACAAATACTTCATGCAATAGTCCATACCTTATACTAACCCATATGAGCAAAATATTTAAGCACCATTTAACTATTTTACTCAATATAATTTGCCAAAAATGATATTTTAATAATAGTTCAAGTGTTTGCCGACTTAACGAAAAGAGCTTATCTTAACGTCAAATTTGATTTTTGAGCTCCCAAAACACTAGTTAACAACATCTATTTTTCAAAAGTTAAAGTTGCATTTCCATCTACTAAATTTGTACTTCAATTTTTATTGAAGTACTAAATACAAGTTATGTTTGATCCTTGTTCCTAGAAATTATTTTTCGCCTCGCGTGCGTTATAAATTTTTAAAACCCAGAAACTTGTTAGGCTAATCCTTCTCGGACTTAAATCTCGATGCTAAGTAAGTTCGTAACATCAGAGGTGTTACACGACTAATGGTGCGTAATAGCTCGTCAAATTTCAATCTTTTGCACAAAATGGACCAAGCAAATTTAAGCAAAAATAAAGAAAGATATAGCAGAAAAGGCATGATATATACTAACCTTCAAACTGTACTGACTAGTAGGGGCAGTGTAGCTTATTTTCCCCATAGAACCAGGAGGAAGGGCAACGTGGTGTTGCGTAAGTGTATTGCGAGAAAGTGGAGAGAGATGGATAGGAACAAAATCATCATTGGCAATGGGTTGTATTTTTTTACCACAATGCAGATACGTAAGTCGCTTGCCCCTGCTTTTATTACTTGTTTCCTATATACTATTCTAAACGCTACCATATTTGTAGTTTCTTTTGTCATGGCTACCCGTTCAAAAATATATGCTTTACGTTTTCGATTAGAAGGAGAAGATGCTTATCATGATTGACCCTAGACCTATTGAAGAGTGGTGTAATGACACATCAGTGCTGATGTATGCCAGGAACACTTTTGAATTTACCTTGCAGTACACGGCCACAGTGAATGTACATATTCCTGGATAGAAAGAGGATGTCTTCAAATAAAAATTTAGACGGAAAGAAAACATTGCAGAGGATATAGGTGAGTAACTAACTCAGAGTCACTGTGGCTTGCAATAATAATACTTATGATTTAACTATTTCTATATATTGCTGATTGTGAATCTTGTCATAGACACTTAAGTTGATATCTTATTCTACAGTATATATCTGCGTGGAATAGACCAAAAGCCACACATATTTATACGGTGAGTATAACACTTTGTTTTAAGTTTTTGTGGAAGATTTTTCAAGAGACGTAGTATTACTCAAGCGATAGGTACTAATATTGATATATATACTCAAGCCTGTGTACAGGATGGTATGGAGATGTGGCAGAACTTATTCATGGATTTATTGACGGATGAAAGAAATGGATATCGGAGATTTCTTTCTGTCGATATAAAACATTATCTTAGACGCATCACGGAAAAGTCTATAAAGTAGAGTTTGTGAGCCTGCGACGTCGCGCTTTCCGTGACTGTGTTAATTTCATAAATTTTGTTTTTTTTGGATTAAATGTCACTTTAATGTTGATATTTAATTTTTACAATATTGCTATCTTATCATGCGATCCGTGTGTTTTAGTATAAAATATTAGCTATTCCGTAGCAACGTATGGACGCGCTACCTAGTCGAGTAATATGTATAAGGGGATGTTTGGTTTCTACAGGAAAATTTTAGTCCATGTCCCATCGGATATTTGGACACATGCATGAAGTATTAAATATAGACGAAAAAATAACTAATTGCACAGATTGTGGCTAATTTGCGAGACGAATTTTTTAAGCCTAATTAGTCCATGATTTGACAATGTGGTGCTACAGTAAATATGTGCTAATGATGAATTAATTAGGCTTAATAAATTCGTCTCGTAAATTAGTCTCCATCTATGCAATTAGTTTTATAATTAACTCATATTTAGTTCTCCTAAATAACATCCGAACGTCCGATATGACATGAACTAAAATTTAGTCCATGGAACCAAACACCCCCTAAACACTAAACATCCTAAGTGTTGAATGTACTACTTATATATTATGTCATTGTTGTAAATAATGTGCAGTGTATAACCTATAATCCATTTTGTACAAAATATAAAATGTGCGTTTTTAAATAAAAGGCGCAGAGAGCACTAAATTTTCATTTCAAATAAGGATAGAAACTGTATAAACTAGTGAAGGCCCTGATTTGGTTTTGGTATTTGAGTGCTAATTTTAGCTGGACTAATATGTTTCATATAAGATGAACAGGTACTTAGTCCACACACTGGGTTGAGCAAACTATGATAGCCATGGTGAAAAAATGTCTTATGATGTGATGCAAATGCTCAACAACGAAGATAAAGGAGCTTATTGAATATGAGACATCGTAAAGACATCCTTGATGAAAAATATTATATAGTACTTCCTTCGCTTTAAAAATATAAGACCTTTTTTATTTTTCTACATATATATATAGCTTTTACTATACACTTAGGTATATAATAAGTTTAAAAACATATTAGAAGTAATCTATAACAATTAAAATACCTTATAATTTAGAATGAACGAGTAGCAATAAATCATGACCTTTCTTGTACAACTCTCGTAAACTTATATATTTGTTCTTAGGAGATGAACTTATATATTTGGCGCTGCACAATGTGAAGTATATATGAGCTATAGAGGTAAGACAAAATAAAGAAAGGCAGCAGACTTGATCCACTTTGCATTTCAGTGCATAGCTGGACCTTTTTTTTTTAATGCTGCATAGCTGGACTTAATAAGCTCCGACGCTCTCAACTGCCAGCTGCAATGCTGTCTGGTTCGTGACAAAACCCCCGGACACAAACACACGTCTCTTGACCTCTGTTCGCATTCTGTCCGCGTCCCTACTATCCCGTGTTTGCTTCAAGCAGATTCTTCTCCATCCTGCGATGCTAACCCCTTTTTTCCTCGACTGCCGCTTTCGGAAATGATCCGATGCGACACCGCTTGTTGGCTCCATAGTCCACACCAGTAGCTCTCAAAGCTGGCTAAAGAAACCGGGAAACGATGGCCGGCGGGGGCGGCGCCGCGGCGGCCTGGGTGGCGCGCGGACGGCCCGAAGTGGGAGGCGCGGTCGTTACGAACGGACGGATTAGAAAACCACGCAGACGCGCCGGAGCCTGGGAGTGGGAGGAATCCGTTCATCAAAGGCGAAGAGGCTACCGAAAGCTGTGTCGGGTCGGTGGCGGGTGGGGGCGCCGCGCCGCGGCCGCGCAATCAACTCCCATCACCTTCCAGCAGCCCCCTGTCCTGGCCTTCCTTCCCTCTCGTCTCGGCTGGTCCACCTCTGCCGCCCGCGCACGGCCGCTCCCGGCGCCCGTTTCGCCACCAACGGACGGCACCGCCGTACTACTGCAACGGATCATTCGTTCCAGCTCTTGTACGTCCTTCCGTTGTGCCCAACATCTCCGCGATCCGTGGCTTTCAATTCCCCATCAACAGTCCTAGCAACCGTCCTACGGTGGCGTAGTAGCCGAGAACCGTCCTTCTACCGGTCCTCCTGTTTGCTGCTCCACATCACGTAGTGTCTGTTTGGTTGTCTTCCTATAGTTAGCCCAACTTACATTTTAAGCCAGGTAGTCTAAGACCAGCTTTAGCAATGCACCGGCCGCCGTCCCTGTGCCCTCGCGCGACGAGGGCCTCATCACGAAGCACCCGCGGGCCACCCCCTTGAGCGCCTCCACTGCACACCCCGCCTTCGCCCTCATCGTTGGTCCGGGCTGTTTTCGTCGCCGCCTCCAGGGCGCGCGCCGAGCGAGAGGGCGAGGTGTGCGTCCTCGCCGACCAGGCGGCGCACATCGACCACCTCCAGGTGCGCGCCCTCGTCAACCGGCTCTAGGGCCTACGGGAGAAGCTCGCACACAAGTGCGGTGGAGGCAGGGTCCGCGGGAACCGACGGAGGCGGGGCTGGCGGGATCCAGCGGAGGCGGGGCCGGCGGGATGCGGCGAAGGCATGGGCCCAGCCGAATTCGACGGAAGCGTGGGGGAGACGTGAGCAGGGACAGCGGCGCAGCACGAGAGCGAGGAGGGAGGAGAGCGGAGGAAGGGAGTCGCCGGCGTAGGGGCAGGGGTAGGAACGACAACGCAGCACGAGGCCGAGGAGGGAGGTGAACGGAGGACGGGATACGCTAGCCAAGGTGGCTAGTGGAAAACGACTTTTGCAATCCGTTTTTAGGAAACCTAGCTAAGGGATTCTACTTAACTTAGCTAAATCTGGCTACGTAGCCAAACCAGACAACCAAACATCTCGCAGCTGGTCTACTAGAACCTAGCTAGAGGTTAGCCGGTAGCCAAACAGCCGCATAGGGATCGGTACTCACGTTAGCTTGCTCTTTTGCAGGAATGGTAACCGTTGTCTTGCTGTTGAAAATTAACACTACACAAGTGCTAGTGGTCGTATTGCATCACGTGGGAGCCATTGAGTGTGTGCGCGGAACCGTATGGCAAAAGATATGGAATTTTAGATCCGATCCCAATCGTGGCACGTTTATGGGCTCTGGCTCTACAACTGCATTCATGGAGCCTAGCTGGTGCCTCGTCTTGCGTCCTTAGCCTGCCACATAACGGCTTTTTGGCTGGCCGAAAAAATGGCTAAGGTTGATATTGATGTTAATTTATTGTGATAAAATACTATTATTTTACTAAAAAGATATGACTGATAAATTCAAGCGAACACGGTGGACGGGAACACGGCGGACGCTTCTTCGGTTTTCCAGCCTACTACTAGAGGATATTTGTGATTCGTTTCCCCCGTATATGAAACGGACACAACTTAAATAATATAAGCTACGGAATCAGAATGTGGTGAGCCTCCAGGCTCCAGCTGCCTCTGTCGTTTTTTTTTCTATCACATTGCAAACTACAGCAAGCACGTCTGTCTGGCTACGAGTGTACCACTACGAACGGGCATCGGATTCTATTGGCGATGCCGAAATGTAAAAAGCCTCTTCTGTGATTCAGAGGAGAGCAACTCTTTTCCTGTCGATGCTGTCCTGTCAAATCGCTTATGCGTTCTTATCTACGTCTATACATGTTTTATAATCTCTTTGTGACAGTTGACATGCATGTTGATTTTTGAGTCCTAACCGCCAGCCTTTACCCTCGAGAGGACGAGACCAATAAGCCGGGCCGGACTGCCCGGTCGTGCGTGCTCACCACTCACAGACGCAACACAACGCAGCGCACGGCGGTCGCGTCACCTTGGCCGGTGCACCATTTCCACCGACCCACCGCCCACCGGCCGCATCGAACAGGAAAATTGTAGTATGCTTGGCGCCTAGGCCCCCAGAACTCCGACCTGAAAAAATCAGTTTTTTTTTTATTTTAACCTTTTTTAAATATAATTTTAAATCTAACGCTGTTGGTTTTTTTAAACTAACACTTTTGGCCGCGTCTATTGCCCTGGCACGGCCAAATGCCTGTGCCGCATCATGCATGGTGGCGCGGCACAGGGCTGACGTGGCGCGGGTCGGCCGGGGGGGGGGGGGGGGGGCGCTGACGTGGCGGGTCCTGACGCGCCACTGACCGAGGCGTGGCAGTGCCGCGCCCTGTTGCGTGGCGCGGCTGGACCAACCATACCGCACGAGCATCCACACCACCTGGTCGTTGCGCTTGTCGTCGGTCCAGGCTACCTGGATGGTAGAATCGAAACGCGTCGCGCCTGTATTTTGTTGAGTTTTTTTCACGGCCGAATAGAGAATTTGATAAGCCAATGATTAGCTTTTCGTCTTTCATAATACGGTTATGCACCATTTTAACTAATCAATTACGAAAAATTACCACCGGTGTCCAGATACGTCGGGACTGCCGGTTCCCGAACGCAGGGTACTTAATCTCGTCGGCAGTGCTGCCACGACTCAACAAAACGAATAAGAAGCAAGTTGACAAGCTGCCACATAACATATTCATTGTTTTGACATAAGTTTGACATAACATAACCAAATAACCCCGCAAGTTTCGGATGCCAATATTCGTTTGACCTAAACAAACTAAGACCCAGGAGTTTAAGGATCCCTCGGACGCATCTATTTCTTTGGATTTGTTGGCAACACATTGGGAGTGTAGCCAGCGTCGGTATGGTCGCGTCGACGGTGCGTACGGCTCGTACCCTACAGGTATATGATACGCACGATTACTTATAATTCTTTATGATCGTTAGTTCATGGAGTCTACGTATTGAAACAAACTATCTTTGTTAGTACCCGTGAGGCTCCTTGGGTGCCAAACGGAGCACCACCTAGCTGAGACATGTCGATCTCGTCCTGCGACCATTCGTCCCACTGGCCGTGCTGTCCACGGAAGCCCGGGGGTTCATCGTCGTCGTCATCATCCTCCTCCTCGTCCTTGGTTGCAGGGTCCTTCCCAGCGCTATGATGTGGTGGTGTACGTACCGCGGAAGTGGCACCCTACGTCATCGGCTGAGAAGAGCCGGCTGGTGTCCTTAAAGAGGCTAAAGACGTGCCACCCGACCACGCGGGGAGTGGTGGCTCCTCATAAGGAGTGTCCATGCAGCTCAACTTCTGAGCTAGCTTCCTGTAGCTCTTCTTCACCTTCTGCATAAATAGACGTTAAAGTTAGTTCATTAGCCAAACGCATATACAATAAAGACATATTTTCGAAACAGACAAGTTTATGTTTACCTCCACAAAAGCCACGAGAACGTCTGGCCCCTGCCCTCTAGACTCGTAAAGCCGGAACGCTGCTTCGTTGGACAGCCTTGCCAATTGTGTCGCCTAGGTACACAAACGCGGTTGGACAGTTTTAGTACACATACTTAATACCAAAAGGATAACAAATTGTACCATTCAAGTATCTTACCACGTATCTTTAAAGCGGGGCTCTCTGTAGCTGTGTGTCCTCCCTAGTGGTAACGTCGTACACATCTTCGATGACATCTTCCTCCGAGTCCTCGTTAATCGTCACGTTAGTGTACGGAGGCTTGATATGTGTCCTCGTAGACCTGTGAAGCCACTGCAGGTACTCATCGAAGGTGTGTTGGTCGTGTGAGGACCCACAAGGACCGCATGTGGTACCCTGGTCTGCCACAAATGGATGTACGAGCTGTGTGTCACACGCCAATCCTTGGTCTTATACCTCTTCCTGCAGTTAAACCTGCAACAAAACAATATTAGTTGTACCAAACACACATCTGAATTGTAGCATTGTTATTAATCGATAACGCACTCGTGCAATACTTGTTTGATAGAGTAAAGCGGTGGTGGGTAGCCTGTCATTCTTTTAAACTGTCTGCAGACCCGGATGGGCAAGTGAATCTCAATCACATGGAAGAAAATAAGAGGGACGTCGCAGCGATACTCGTGTGACTCGTCCCTAGTGACAGGACTCAGATAATCCTAGAGCTCCGGAAAATCCCAAGGACACCAAAACACCTGAAATTTCGTAATTGTGTTAGGTTGTGATATAGTGTACATCAAAGAAGACACTGCTACAATAGTATAGAGAGCGTAACCTGATGCTGTGTCAAGATGTCGAGATCGTTCGTATACTCCCTGTACTTACGCCATGCATTCTCTCTAACTAACTGTGCTTCCGTCCAGATATATAGAGCTATAGGGAGTGTATCATACCCGTTCCATTGCTGCATTGAACACGATAATGAATTAGCAACAAATAATCTCATCATATCTAACTGCCTGGAAGAATATAATAAACCAAAGTACTTACCGGTAAACCATTATTAAAGGGCCTCTCAATGGGCAATTGTTCCCAACACCAAACCTGGAGTAGGTAGGAGCAACCTTCAAGGTTCGCATGTCCTGAGGTGCAACGGCAGGCAACGTATAGCTGTTGATACGTCCATGTCAGGACTGCGCTGCCCCAGCTGTACCCCATTATGTTCTCCCACGGCTGGCGAAGTATGTCAAGGAAGATCCAGCTGATGGTGTTGCCCGAGGCGTCTAGGAAGAGGAAAGCACCAAGAAAGCGTTAGAGCCACACTCGAGCGAACCTGTCGATCTGTGCCTCCTTAGCTTGTGGGTCCAAGTACTCAAAGCGCTCTGTGATCCAGGACGACGAAACACGGGAACTTTTTCTGTAATTGATCAAAGAAAATGAGATCCGATGTCAGCTGTAAAGCAATGTAAGTATTAAATAGGCTTGAATTACTCACTTATTTTTCTTGGAAGCATCGTTGTTCGGTGGAAGAAAACCAGTAAACTGAGCCACCAGCTCCCTCCAGTGATCGTTGTCAACTATCCCTGTCACTGTAAGTCTCCCCAACCGAAGGCCTAAAATAGCCTTGACGTCCTGCAACGTCAAGGTCATCTCACCACAAGGTAGGTGGAACGTGTGGGTCTCAGGCCTCCACCTATTATAAGAATAGAACGACTGTTAGTTGCCTCCAATTTGTTACAAGAAAGTTTACGTACAAAGAATGCACTCGCACCTGTCCACAGCTGCAGTAAGTAGTGCTGGATCAAGGGGCGGAAGACCGTGGTTGACAACACGGACAAGCTCGAGAAAGTCGGCAAGCCATATGTACGACGTATAACGCTCGTCCTACTGATGCGCCCTGGTATGAGTGCGGGGCCTCAAAGGAGACAAGGACACCTCTGCGTCGTTGTCACTCAAGATGTGTGCTCGGTGCTGGTCGTCGTACTCCACCTCCAGAATAGGGTACAACGGGTGCTACGTGGGAGGGGCCATCCTGTTACAAATTGATAAACAAAGCGTTAGAGTATTCAAATTAATAAAATTCAAGTTAACATTAGTAAGTTCATAAACAAATTCACTAACCTAACTAGCCTAAATCTCTAAATCCAAAATCCTAACTATACTAGATAATAAATATATAATCAATCCATATAAAACTTTGGTTCTAAAATTATAAGTAATCTCTCCATCTCAAAATAAATACACATCTTGCTTCTCGAGTAGTCAAATATGTTTAAGTTTGATCAAAACTAAATAAACGGTATCAATATTTCTATCTTCTAATAAGTTTATTACCAAAGTATACTCCATGCTTAATGTAATAGTACATATTATGTATCATAAATATTAGTACGCTATTATATAAATTTGGTCAAAGACACTAATAGTAGATAAAAAAAATACTAACTATACCACATAATAATAAAAAAAATATGAAATCGAGAGAGAGGTACCTTAGGAGCGGGTGGCCTTAACGCACCGGCGTTCGTGGCGCGACCGGCTAGGGCGCTGCGCGCCGGGAGTGGCTGGGCGCGGCGTGGGCAAGCGGCCGAGGCCGGGGCGAGGCGAGGTAGGCGCGGCCAAAAGTGTTAGTTAAAAAAACGACAGTGTTAGATTTAAAATTATATTAAAAAAAGTTAAAATTAAAAAAAAAATCAAAAATCAAGGCTTTTTCTTTCGTTCATTCATGGGGTCCAATGGCCCGACCTTTCTCCCTCCAAAGGTGAAGAAGGCGAGAGCCAAGAAGCTTCAAAACAACTCATCCATCATCCTGCCAACCCGGCACCTGCAGCAACTCTCCCCCCTGCCATCTCATTCCCCCACTCTGCCTTTGCAGGTGGCCACTCGCAGCAAGCATTCCACATACTTTCCTCCGGTCTCGTTCGGCGGCGAGGCTCCGAGCAAGGTCGCGCGCGCTTGTCCATGCCACGGCCGTAACCATAAGGGCGGTCGAGCGAGGAAGAGAGAGCTAGCGCGAGCGCAGAGCCATGGCGGCGTCGGCAGGTAAGCTGGCGGCAGCGCTCCACCGGAGGACGCGCAGGGTCACGTCCGCGCTGGCGTACGCGGCGCTGGAGTGGGTCCTCATCGCGCTGCTCCTCATCAACGGCCTGCTCGCCTACGCCATCGCCAGGTTCGCGGACTACTTCGGCCTCAGCCCGCCGTGCCTCCTCTGCTCCCGCGTCGACCGGCTCTTCTTCCAGGCGGAAGGCGGCGGCGACGAGGCTGGCGCCGCGCGGTGGCTGCGGGACTCCCTCTGCGGCGACCACGCCGCGGAGATCTCCGCGCTGGGGTACTGCCTCCGCCACCGTCGTCTCGCGGTGGCCAGAGAGATGTGCGAGGGCTGCCGGTCCGAGTGGAAGGAGAAGACAAGCGATGCTGCAGGTGCGTGTACCTGCTGCAAAGCTGTTGTACGGACTTCTTTGCGCGAGCTAGAAGATACAATTACAAGGGATGAACATGTCTTGGAGAAGGTAACCGAGGAGGTAGAAGATGACGACCGAGGCTATGTTCTGCTGGCTCAAGATGATCACGAAGAAGAGCAGAGCGAGGTGGATGCCCAACAGCAAGAAGACGAGGTGATGGCTGCCGTTCAGGATGAATCCTTGGAATTCATGGATCAGGTCGAAGACATCACCGCGATCGAGGACGACCGATTGGTGTCGGTGGTGGCACTTGACGAGATGACCGTCGCCGATGATTCGGGTTTTCATCGGGATGTTGAAGAGGAGGACGGAATGAATCGTGTAGTAGAAGATGAGCAAGATGCGAGGGATGTGGATATCGGAGTGGTTCTGGAGGAGAAGAGGATGTTGGATTCCTCGGTTGCAACGCGAGCTGATGTGATCGAGGACTCCGTCGTGCCCATCAGCCCCGTACCTTGTCCTGAGACTCTGTCGTGTCCAACAAACCCATCTCATCCTGATCATAACTCCATTTCCCAAGATGATGGAGATGTTCCTGAAGATACTTCAGAAATTGGCGATTCCACGGCCGAGGAAGAACACATCTTTTTGCCTCAAGGTACTTTCTTCATGTGCTTCTCAGTATCATGTTCCATACATTGCAATTGGTAACCATCTTTTTTTTTCCCCTTCAGTACAAGAAGCCATTTCTGAAGATGACAACAGAACAGCTGAGGTGGACACGAACTGCGAAGTATCAATCGGAAGCGATATATGCGAACGGGAACAAGATGACCATGTCGTTCGATTTCAAGATTTGCAAGAGTTTGAGGAACCGGTTGTTCCATTAGCAGCTGCAGATGATCTGCCATTGCCATTGGAAATTCTAGAGCCACCTGACCAAGGTAGTTAAGTGATTGAACGCTACTTCACCTCCCAAAAAAATCCCCACTGATATGTAGTAGTTGATAATTGGCGCTTTTGTTGTACTAAATTTAATTTTAACTTTTGTTGGATTGGAAGCAGGTGAAGTTGAACAGGAGGAGGTGACGACGAGCACGGGATTAGACCTCCAGCCAAACGAACAGAACGAGGTCGAAGAAGACAAAGCACCTGAGACACCGACGAACAGCGCCGCTACACAACGCTCCGACAGAATGTTTTTGCTGGAGAGGAAACGGTCGCTGTCGCTCTCTCTGGACGGGAGCGTAGCGAGCGAGATGGAAGGCGGCGAGCCTTCCACAGTGGACCAGCTGAAATCGGCGCTGCAGGCCGAGCGGAAGGCGCTGGGCGCGCTGTACGCCGAGCTGGAGGAAGAGCGGAACGCCGCGGCCATCGCGACGAACCAGACGATGGCGATGATCAACCGGCTGCAGGAAGAGAAGGCGGCGATGCAGATGGAGGCGCTGCAGTACCAGCGGATGATGGAGGAGCAGTCAGAGTACGACCAGGAGGCGCTGCAGCTGCTGAACGAGCTGGTCACCAAGCGGGAGAGGGAGAAGCAGGAGCTGGAGAGGGAGCTCGAGCTGTACAGGCAGAAGGTGCAGCACTACGAGGACAGGGAGAGGAGGAGGACGGCGAGCTTCAAGGCCAATGGGGCAAGCGTAAGCCCCAGTGGCAGTGGCACTTCCGTGTCCTCCAGCGGCGAGGACAGCGACGGGCACTCCGACGACTACTGCGAGCTCGGCGAGTCTCCCGACGGCGGCAACGTTCAGAGCTCATCGGATGCTGCTCTTGGCTCCATGAGGGATCAGGACAGCACGAAGCACCTATCGGCTCTGGATGACTCCTTGACGTACTTTGAGATGGAGAGGCTCTCCATCTTGGAGGAACTCAAGACGCTGGAGGAGAGGCTCTTCACACTGGAAGACGACGATATCAACACCAGCAAACAAGTTACTGGCCATTCCTCGAGTGATTTCGATTTGTCGGCCGATGGCCTTCAGTCGCCTGAGCATGTTGTCACCGGTGACAAGGCAAGGTTCGGAGGAAGGTCCTCTATCAGTAGAGGGAAGAGTCTTCTGCCTCTGTTCGATGCAGTCGGCGACGAGACCTGTGATCAAATGCCGTCTGCAAGAGTAGGAGAGGCAGATCAAGCCGATGATTCGGCAACAAAGCCAGTATCAGTGTTTGTCAAAGAGCAGGAGAGGCTGGCAATCATAGAGGAGGTTGATCATGTCTATGAAAGATTGCAGGCGCTGGAGGCGGACAAGGAATTCCTGAGGCACTGCATCAAGTCCCTGAAGAAAGGAGACAAGGGCATGGACCTTCTCCAGGAGATTTTGCAGCATCTTCGCGATCTCCGCAATGTGGAGCTTCACGTCAAGAATGCCGGTGATGCCATCGCTGCAAATTCAGCCTAGCAAGTTCATCTATATGCGGTAACGGTAAGCACCTTCTGTCAAATCTAGATGTCAATTGAATCAGAGTGATTACTGAAACTGTCTGTATATCCTCAACATAGCATCTCCCTTAAAAGTTCATATAGTCACACGACTTTGGCAGTTTCCAGCAATAACGTCCAGCAACAATCATGCTTTGCAGATTAGCCTAGCTTGGAATCGATTGAGTAGATTGGATTGGAGTAATCCAAGGCACTGCATTGGTGATGGTCCCTGGAAGGTACTGCCTGATTTATAGGAGGCTCTGCTCATTTTGTCTGTGGGCCGGAAGCAAAGCCCTCGCTTTTGTGCTGGTCCAGCACCGCCAGCTTTTACTGTTGTGGTGGTCGGTCGTAGGAATCATTAGGCCTTCCAAAGCTGCACAAAGCTGAATCATGGTGACAGTTTCTGTGGCATGCACGGGGCAAAAGAAAAAGGTTAGCCCAAGTGGAGATGTGGATGCTTTTTTTTTTGTTATTTTTCCTTATTGGATTTAATCTTTTGGTTAACTTCGGATTTGTTTTTGAGCTGAGGTAGGGAGTCCTCATGTATTTGTTGTATTTTTTTTGTGAGGTTGTAGCTTGAACGGTTGGTACATGCAGTTTGCTCTTTGTCTATAGTCAGATTTATGATGAAATCCCCCTGTGGTAAAGATTATCTCCTTTGGATCCTAACCAGAAACACCGGCGCGGCTTTCCATCTTTCATACATTGTAGCCCAGCCAATCAATCTTGTTTTGCTTGGTTGTTGTGCTTTCATTCTATAGCTCAGGAATGTACCTTATAATGGAAAATTTACAAAACATAATAATATGATTACAACCATTGACAGATAGCATGGAGGAGAGATAAGTTCAGCTGTTATGGCATTCTAGAATTGTAGGAGTAACTTGTGCTCTGTTATTCGAGTAAACTATGAAACATTAGGACAAAATGGCATATGTACTTTCAAACATATAAGAGTAGCAGCCAAAGAGGAGTCTGATTTCTATGCTGATAATTTCAGCTAACATCAAATCCCACTTTCGCGTGCAAGCAGAAATAACACATGGCACATGGGAATGCAGTTTATATAAGAATGAAGGCATCCATATGAGGTTCTCTACTTATTGGAGGAGTCTTTAGCTTGGCAAATTCACAACAGATCCCAATGAAAGATCCTTTATTCATTCTTTTTTTGACAATGTCTGGTTTATGTTGCTGGATTGATCTGTAGCAATTGGCACTATGATTATTTTCTCACCCGAATTAGTAGTTCTTACAAGTGCAATGATATAAAAAAAAGGTATGTTGTACCAAAAACAGAGGACACAGACTCGTTTCTCAAACTTCTGAAGCCGTCCAAAACAAAGGGGAACATGGTTACAACATTTAAGCAAACAATTATACAAACCACCATGTTTCAGAGTTTCAGTATTATGATAGCGTATTGTAAGATACTTTTATTATTATCTTACTTTGAGATATGGCGGTTTGAGTTTGTTGGTGTCAAATGTATACATCATGAAAAGATTACAAGGACACATTTGGTGGGATGACTATTTTTATAATATTGGATGTAATTTTATTTAAATTCTTATTATTTGTAGCTCGTCATTGGCTCTTTTTATTGATATATCAACTTATGTTGTTTGGGATATATCAAGTAAATCAATTAGTGAAGTTTATTATACAGAGGATATGTAGCATTTGCCTCCCTTGTTTTCTTCCCCTGTTAATGATAAAGAGAGGTTGTTGGTATTCTTTTTTCTTCTTCTTCTGATAGAACATTATATAATTACAACCAGAGGTCTATAAATTATATGTTATGCTAACTAAGAGGAGTTTTCATCTCATTTTATCAAGCATATTTATATAAAATCCCCTGCTAACCTTTAAAAAAAAGCATATTTATATAAAATCTAAGAGATTTAATTGCTCTGACACTGCCATAACAAATATGCTAATGGGTTACTCAGTTTGAATGCATACCTGATAAATAAAACTGTAAGCATATTTATATAAAATCTAAGAGATGTAATTGCTCAACACTGCCATAACAAATATACTAATGGGTTGCTCAGTTTGAATGCATACCTGATAAATAAAACTGACTCCCCAGCTTTAAGCTGTTTTGCCCCAACAAAACGACTATATCAAACTTTTAGATGTCTCTTTGGTTGGCCTGCAAGGAAGATCAAGTCAATAAAGTTTTAACTATGAGGGGCCAATGATATAGCTGTAACTTTCAATCCATGAACTAAAACCAAAGAAAACACAGTATCTGATCCTACCAAGATAAACCTGATGGAATGTACACAGGTTGTTATGCAAATCAAATGATACACTTAAGGCCGTGTTTGGATGCGCATGTATTCATCTCAATCCACATGTGTCGAAGTGGATTGGAGTGGAACTACACTAAATTCCATTCCATTCCACTCCAACACATGTGGATTGAAGTGAATATACATGCATCCAAACAAGGCCTAAGGAGGAATCATGCAAATGGAAACCACGTGTGCCTGTACCACCACTTGCAGTTTTTTTTTGCATGAATATATAGTAGGATGTTTACTTTGGTATGAGCACCAAGAGTTGGAATTAGGCAGATGGCAATTTCCTGAAATCGTCAGCATACATAAAGGCTCATCAACTTCTGATATTTTTCGATATCCATCTTTTTACAGTTGGTACTTATCAGAGATTAAATTTGACCCATGCTTGTAAGTGTTTTTTAAGTTACATATATTTGGAAGGCAAACTCTGAAACTCATTGGGCGATGCAACATTGTACTTACAAACTGTGCTGGTTGCAATGCCTTAACTATTGCTGCAATTCTCAACATGACTTCTGTCGGCTAAACTATCACATTCAGATAATAGTCTTAGACATGCACATATGGTCACAAGATATGCTAGCCTCTACCAAGTTGCCTTCAGGATTCTCGCACACAAGAGTTTGGATTTTGTATTAATCTCCAACCTTGCTTGGCTAGCATTGACATGTTAAAAGGAATGGGATTTATGTTTCCTGTTTTCGCGCCGGTGGTTGGGATGCCCTGCGTTGTTGAAAGGATCTAAACAATGCCTAGAGGGGGGGGGGTTGAATAGGCGTATCTAAAAATTTCTATGTAATCTCAAAGTCAAATGTCAGTGACAGTCGAAAGTCCCGACAGTTTGAGCCAGAACTTCCGGCGGCTGGGAGTTCTGGCACTTACGAGAATAGCACTACAAGTGTTAAAACGAACTTTGAGTGAAAAATATCTTACAACCCTACTCCTTAGTAGTAAGATGAAATGTTGGGGTTGCTCCTTTAACGCCGGAAGGTCACCACTCCGTAGATCGAGTTCAAACCCTAAGAGAAGAGTTAGGGAGTAAGAGGAACCAACAAGAACAAATATGATAGTACAAATCACAACAACAACAAGCACGCGGGACACAATAATTTATCCCAAGGTTTGGTAACCCCACAAAGGAGCTCCTACGTCCTCGTTGTTGAGGTGACCACAAAGGTCGGAGTCTATTCCACCTCCTTGCCTCTCTCAGAGCAACCACAAAGGTCACTCAAGCTTTCCACTAAGAAATTAAAGGTAATACAAACTTCCCAAGGCTCTTCCACAAGATGGAAGCTCTTGGGCGATGCCTAGCTGGCTAGGGTTCCAAGAACCCAAGAGTAATAGACGCAAATCCAACCGGCTTGACGAAGAAATCAAGTGCTCAAGCCTTGCCAAAGTGATTCTCTCACTCAATCCACTCTCTTTTCATTAAAAATCCTAGGGGAATCGAAGATTGGAGCAAAGAGGAGAGGAGGGGGAGCCTTAAATGCTTGGGAGCTATTTTGAACGAAGGTTGGTGAGTAATGAATGAGTCATTGCATTAGGATAGAGGAGAGAGCTATTTATACTCAAAGGCAAATCCAACCGTTCAGATCTAAGTCAGAAGTTACGACACAGATCGCTGGAACTTCTGGCTCAACGCAAAACACTGTTCACATAGACAGTCCACTGGGCTTGCTCGCATATCGTCGGAACTACAACACACTCGGTGTTACACCCTAAATCATTTACTAAAACATGTTATGAGCATCATATTTATGTGTTAATGCATGTGATAGATTGCGTAGATAAATTTCTTATAACTTAAAATGATCAATAAAAATGCTAAATGAAAGTTGATTGAATAGTTCATGTATATCAAGTAGGGTTTAAAAACAATTTTTATTAAGCAAAAATACTATAGAACATGTGTGTGATACTTAAATAAAGTTTGACAATGAAATACTTGCTGTTGAAAAATGATAGTACTAGCTAATATTTCTACTAGCCTAGAAATTACAAATTAAAATCAAGTTCAGCTTAAAAACTTAGAAAAGTTCGAAGTCTGTCAACAGCTAGACATTGCTATGTTTAGCAAATTATTTTGAGAGATTGGGTTAAAGGATGGTGTAGTATTATAGCTTGATTTGACAATCTCATATGCCATCTTGAGTATGGTGAAGATGGTTTAGGTCAAGAAGCAACTGTTTAGTTTTTATAGGCGCTTTAAAATTCGTGCATGACACTTCTCAGGCTGGCTCGTCGGGTGGACGCGATCACCAGGCTCGGGCGCTCGGCGTCACAGCGCTGGTCACGTGTGCGCGCGCTGCCTCGCGTGGCCAGCCTTGCTGCCTCTGGCCTGGCTGTGGCCCAGCCGCCGCTGGTCCCGCCACGCGGAGCAGCCGCTGCCACCACCTGCCCCTCCCCACGCCGCGACAGAGCCGCCGCCGGCGCCATCACCTCGCCGGCGCGTCCGCATTGCTGCCCTGACTCACGTTGCCACTACCGACGCCACTACGACGCTATGATACGCTGCCACTCGCCTTGTCCCGCACGCACGTGGTCGGTCCCGGCTGACTCGCGTCGTCGCCTCACCTTAATGGCGCTGCAGCCACGCATGTCGCTCCCCCACCTGCCCCGTGTGCACGCACGTGGTCTGGCCACGTTGTCGCGTAGCGGGTGCGCAGACGCTGCCTCGGGTCCGGCCGGGTGTTTGCCGCCAAGGCAAGGACAAGCCGAGCTAGACTTGCCCCTCCCTCTTTGCCACCGCAACCGGTCGATCCCGCTCGCTTGGTTCGGCATGGTTGAGTCACCATCGCTCGATTCATCACGTCCCTGGATTCTCCATTAAGCCATCCAACCCCGACCCCCACCTAGCCTTGAAGCGAGCACGACCAAGCTCCAATTTGGAGTTTTTTCCACCGTCGTGCCATAAGGCCGTGTCTGGCCGTGGATGTGGGCAGCTCTCCTACCGCCCATCCCAAGCCAATTTGTCTACATCACTAGCTTCACCTCATCTCCCTCTCCACCTTACGCACGCCTACGGAACCGCTACCACCTCCCCACCGTCGCTGACGTGATCGTGCCGCCACGGTGCGCCGCCGCACGGCTCGGCAACACGTGGCCAACCCTCTTCCGTCATCTACCACCCTAATTGTCACCTCGCCCTAGTCCAGGGTAACCTCCTGATGCTCACGCGCTAACCAATTAGGCATGTAGCTACCTCAGCTCATCGAAATAGTGGCGCCGCTGTCGCGGATGGCCGCGTGTCGCTGCAGCCTTCCCTAGCCAGTCGTGTCACCCCACACCGCCGCTTAGCATAGCCACCAAGATCGGAGATGGTGATCGACCCGTTAGGTGGGCCCACGTAGGTCCCAGGTGGCCGACATAGGCGCTCAGTGTCGCTGCTCGTCGCGTCACCGTGCACTGAGTTGCCGGAGGTGCGCGTGGGGGAATTCCAGGAAAGTCAGGGGGTTAAGTGAGAAGGTTTGAGAGAGGGGGAAAATAGCGTTAGGACTTAGTTGAAATTCAGGAGAAGTGCGAGGTCTATTTTGCAAACACGCTAGCGTGCGCAGGATTTCCCCTCGCCACGGGTTGTTTCGCGCGCGGGCTAGTCTCGCGTGGGCCGCACGTGTGGGCCATGCGGGAGAATGTGTTTTTCTTTTTCATAAGGAATTAGAAATATTTTCTAATTTAATTTTTGAGCTGATTTTTGGTAAATCATATAAAATCATGTATGTGTCCAAAAATTATGAAACAAATTTTGTTAGGTTTCTAAAATTATGCTCTATCTGTTAGTGTATTTAGTTCATATATATATATATATATATATATATATATATATATATATACCAGGAGCTATTAAATCATTTGAGAGTGCTTAATATTATTAGGTTAAATATTGTAGGAATTTTTGTGGTAAATTAGTGATAGCTTTAGTCCTAAAATTTTTATAGTAGCTTCATTGTATTATTATGTGCTCACTATAATTTTTGTAGCTTTAGAATAAACTAAGCATTAGGGTAGTTAAATGCTCTTTGTTTCAAATATACATTAAATTATTAGTAGAAATAAAGATATATCCTTTATTTGTAAAGCTTAGTGTTTGTTAGTTGAACCAAACACTTTGCTTGGTAAAGATGATAGTTAGCTTAGTACCTTAGTCATTAGAGCTAGCTTAGTAGTTAAGTATGCGTATTCTTAGTTTAGGAGTTGCCATTGCTTAAATGCTAAGTGTTGCATCATCGTCGTATGCATGTAGAGAACGAGTTGGCGGAGATCGTGACCATCGGCGATCGTGAGTTTGAGGAGATCATCGAGGAGTACGAGAAGGAGATTCTCATGCAGGAGGAGGTCCCGGAGCCATCACTGACTGACTCAGCTGACACCGCGCCTGCCCAAGGCAAGCCTAGTGCATAATCCCTTATTTTTGGATAATCACTGTTTATATATGTTATGTGCATTTACATTATAGGAATTTTATAGAAATCACATGCATAGATATACCTGTCCTAAGAGTCTTACTAGTGTAGGTTTGAGTAGCTGCTATGCTTAGGTTTTTGGTAGCATGAGTAACCTGCCGTTACTCACAATAGGTGATTATTATTACTCACATAATAAAATAATGAAAGGAAAAATAGAGATAGGACAGTGATATGGTATGGATATTGGTGGGTATAAGAGGTTGTGTCCCGCGATTAATGGGACTTAGCTTGGTTACACTGTTTTCCCTGTTATGTTAATTAAGGACCATCCGTTGCTGTGGATGGTAGTCAGGTCACAAACTTATTATCTAGACAACATACTTGTTTATAGGAGCGAGAAGGCTCGTTATGCTCTTATCATGGGTTTCGGATCTTTTTTCGGACCGATTGATTGGAGACGAGAAAAGGTAGAGGTCTAAGCACCATACTGAGACCGGGTCTCAAGTGTGGGGACTTGGAGTCCAAGTTTAGACAAAGACCTAGACCCTATGACAGGAGTGGAATTGGTTGGTATTGTATGTGCCTGGGGTACAAATGGGGCATGTGTTTCGGGGTACCCAGCTAGGATACATTGGTTCATGAATCGCCATTTCTGTGAGATGGTATGACTTGGCTATGGTCTAGCTCCGTAGTAAGAACTGTAAGATAAAAGATGGTAAAATTGTTCTGATTGCTCAACCCTTGCTTGAAAGTAGAACATGTGCTTACCTAGAATGGTTAGCTAATGAAGCAATCATGACTGCTAATAAAACTTGACTGTAAGGATAAACTATTAGTAATGCTTTCTGCAAACAAAAAAACAGCAAACCCATATTGCCTATTATATCCATGAGAGTCGGGAAACTATTTCCACTAGTCGGGTAAGTCTTACGAGTACATTGCGTATTCAGAGTTTATTTTACCTCTGTTGCAGGTGCAGCTTGAGGAGTAGCTCTTGTGTGAAAGATTCTTCTGGTGGGCACAGATGAATCCTTGTATCATTTCCGCTAGATGTTTATTTTCATTCCGCTATTTAATTATTGCACTATAAACTCTGGTATTGTAATAAATAAATTTCAAGAACTCTTATTGTATAAAATGGACTAAGTATTGTAAGCTCGTACTCATTATTAGATTTTGGATGTAAAACGTGGATTGTTTCGAGTTCTTCCTTGGGTGTGCTCGATGGAGCTGTCCGATATAGCTCACTTTCGAGGTGCTTAGTGTCTGGTGGAAGACAAACGCCTCCAAAAGCGTGTTATTTCGGGCGGTTCTACCACAGGAACTCCCGACAGTCGTCTTCCGAAGGTGCTCTTCGGAGGCCATAGAACCGCCTAAAATAACACACTTTCAGAGGCGCTCTTCTTCCACTAGACACTAAGCACCCTGAAAGTTAGCTATATTGGACAGTTCCGTCGAGCACACCCCACGACGGGCGGTGACACGGCCCGACCGCCCCGGCCACTAGAGGCTCATGTTGGCCCGTCAGTCAGGCCGACCTTTAACTATGGTCCAACCACCTACACCAAGCAGCAATGCAGGGCGGCAGGATGCATTGGCGCGAGCTACAGCGATGTGTGGACGTCCGCGACGGTGGCGCACCCGCTCCGGTGAGCTGGGGCTGCTACGGACCTAATTAGCTAGCGAGTGAGAATTAGGAGACTACCTTAGACTAGGACGAGGTGACGGTTGGGGTGGAGGATGGCGGAGGAGGGGTGGCCACGTGCAGCCGAGCCGTGCGGTGGCGCACCGCGGTGGCATGATCGCGTTAGCGACAACGGGGAGGCGGTAGCGGTTCCTCTGGCGTGCGCAAGGTGTTGAGGGAGGCAAGGCGAAGCTAGTAGTGCAGGTGAATTGGTTTGGGGTGGCGGTAGGAGGGCTGCCTTCGACACGTACCGATCATGGCCTTATCGGCCCGACGATGGGGAAAGCTCCAAATTAGAGCTTGGCAGTGCGTGCTTCATGGCTAGGTGGGGTTGGGCAGCTGGAGAACTCATTGGCGGGGCTGTAGACGGGTGAAATTGATTGGATATGATCTCTCGTTGTCTAACGTGCTGGCGCGGCTTCGACGGCGGCAGCAAAGGGAAAGAGGGACGGGTCCGAGCTTTGGTCGTCCTCACCTTGGTAGCTAGTGGTCAGCCGGACTTGCGACCGTGCCAGCGCACTCGCTACACAACACACAGCCAAACCACGTGCGCACGCGGGGAGGCAAGTGGGGGGGCGCGGCCTGCGCGGCCACAGCGCCATTAAGGCGAGGTGATGGCGCGAGCACAGCCGGGACAACCCACATGCCCATGGTGGTAGAGTGAGCGGCAGCAGCACAACATGGTGTCGCAGTGGCGTCGGTAGCGGCAACATGAGCCAGGGTAGTAGGGCGCGGATGCGACGACAAGGTGATGGCGCCGACAGTGGCTTTGTCGCGGCACGGGACGGGGCAGGCGGCAGCAGCAGCTCCGTGCGGCGGGGCCAGTGGTGGCCAGGCCACGGCCAGGCCAGAGGCAGCCACGGCTGGCCACGCGTGGCAGCGTGCGCACGCACGACCAGTGCGGTGACACCGAGCGCCCGAGCTTGGTGACTGCGTCCACCCGGCGAGCCAGCTTGAGAACGTGTCGTGCATGCATTTTAAAGCGCTCATAACAACTAAACGTTTGCTTTATGAACCAAACCATCTTCACCATGCTCAAGATGGTATGTGGGGCTATCAACCCGAGCTAAAACACGACACCACCTCCTAACTCGATTTCACAAAATAAATCATCAAACATTGCATTGTCTTGCTGTTTATAAACTTGAAAATATTCTGTCTTTGAGCTGAACTTGATTCCAAGTTGCATTTCTAGGATATTAGAAATATTGGTTAGCAATGTTATTTTTCCACGACAAGTATTTTATTGTCATCTACAAAGTTCATATTCCAAACTTTATTTAAGTGCTACATATATGGTCTATAGTGTTTTTTGTTCAATAAAAATTAGTTTTAAACCCTACTTGATACATATGAGTTATGGAATAGCGTCTCATTTAACATTTTTATTGACCATCTTAAGTTACAAAAATGTTATCTATACATTCCATCACATGTATTATCACATAAACACGATGCTCATGACATGATTTAGTAATTTGTTTAGGGTATAACACCGAGGGTGTTACACTACGGCTAAGTCAACAAGCGTCGGGACTTCCGGCACCAAACGTCGGGACTTCCGACTATCAAAAGTCCACAAACTATGTCCAAGTGTTCGTGAGATGATTTTGTGTCTCTCTTTTGATTTCACTTTTATGTTTGAGCACTCTATCTTTCTCAGACCACGTAAATTAAGAAACCAAATCTGTCTTATGTAAGGTACATACAAATAATATGATGTAACACAGGTGGTTGGACACCCAAGAAATACATGTATATATACCTATAATTGGTCACAAGTTGTGGAGGAAAAGCTCGATCAGGACTTTGCTGAACTCTGCCCCAACGCAGAGCCTTATGCCGCCCCCAAATGGCATGAAATTACTGAGTAGAGTGCTCTTGTTGTCCTCCTGCATTTCCTCCGGGTTCATGGTCCATTCTTGGATGAATAAACTTGAATTGCTCAATTGTAGGCAAACAAATACTAGTAATTTATTAATTGATAGCGTTTGTGTTTAATGGTACTTTCTAGGGTAGTTGTGTCCAAAATCAGGTATCTTGGCATATTTTGAAACCCAAATTAAGATCCTCAATTTTTTTTATAAACCAAAAGAAGCTGCAAGTTTAATTTTTTAGTTCTCTTATTATGTAGTCGTTTTTTTTTTTTGCATTACAGTGACATGTCGCTTAAATTAGGGGAGGAAATGGCAAATCAATGTGTTCGGTGCTGACGACTGACCTGCCACCTCCATGGGTTGAAGGTGAGTGGATCTTCAAATGATCTAGGGTTCAGATGAACTGCCATTGGGCTGATCATGACCAGCCAACCAGCAGGAATTGTATAGCTGCATCAAGAAAATTAATTGAAGTCGTTAGTGTAGTCAGTCAGTAGATGAAAACTTGTTTGCCTGGGCTGGAATATGGGATGATGTTGTCTTCGGTATGAGTATGAATGCAGTACGGTTAGTGAATTGATCTGTATTAAGCTTTATCGAATATGATCTGTATTAAGCTTTATTGAAAGGCCAGTTTGCACCTCAAATAATCCTAGAGTTAACAGCCAAATTCTTCTGCATGCTTGCCGTATACTTTAGCATAAGGAATATACTTACCGTTCACTTGGACATCCTTGAGAGACTTTCTGAAAATCCCAGGAGCCACGTTACCCACTCGAGTTATCCCATTCATAACCTTCATCAAGTCAAACAATCCAATCAGTTTGAAGAGCTAAAGAGGATCTATGAACGGTTCATTTAAACATTACGGTGCTGTTTGGTTCGCTCGTTTTACAGCGGGACCTGTTCACAGCTAACTACTTCCATTACTTTTTGTTTGTTTAATATGGGATGTAGCCCGATGCCACGGTACCAGATGCCGCGCCTTCAGAAACCTGTTCCCCTCGATTTTAGGCGGTAAAGGATCCTAGTAATGATTTGAATGCCCGTCTGCCCAACCAAACAGAATAAGTAATCATCCATTCCATTCCCATTACCCAGGTCCATCCATTGCCTTTACATTACAGTTGCTATTTGTGAACCAAACGGCACCTACGTTCAAGGCTTAAAGTGAAAGAAACCATTATAGGTCATGTTTCTGGAAATGAGACCACCGGTAGAGTTTCTTACATTCACCGGAAAGAAATTTACGCTCGGAGTTCCCTCAAAAAAAAAAAAACGCTCGGAGTACCACAGAAATGGCAAAAAAAATCTTTGCAACGAGCACGCCGTCATTATGCATTTTAGCTATTTATAGCATCAAATCACCTGAGCAGTAAACGTCACGGACTTGTACTCATCCCATGTGATTGAAGAATTCACGCCCTCTCGTTTCTTCAATATTGTCTCGTGCTCTTCCTGCAAAAGTACGACGATGTTTTCATTATGCACTCGCTTAAAATTAAACCAGAGTGCTTCGAGCCTTCTACAGAGAACTAGATTATAAAAATATAAATTTAAGTAGAAAATCAAAATTTTATTTTTTTTATTTTTGAAACGAAATAAAAATTTGATTGTCTCCAACAGAGCAAGAGTATAGGAATTCAAGCACATGGGATAATTTGCAATTATGATGAGACTATATACTGTAGCCAGAGCCACAGGAGCCGGAAAAATGAGCTCCCTCGTCTCCGTGAACAGTGAGATAAAAAGTAGGAGGGAGGAAAACAACTTTGATGAACAGTGCTGCTATAGTGTAGAAAATAGAAAAACGGCTCCATCAACAGTGCCGGGTCAGTGGAAGCCGGAGCCGCGTGAGCCGAAACAAACGGGGCCGATATGCTGTCTGCTCCCAGTATTTTCTTAGTAATATCCATGGGGATGGGACAACGCCCCATAATGACCAGTAACTAGTAAGGTAGCGTTTGGTTGAGAGACAAGGTGGGGTGGGATGGTCCTATCTCTGTTTTGTGGGACGGGATGAGTCCATTTTTTGTTTGGTCGAGGGAAAATAGGACCGACCCATTTTTTGTTTGGTTGAGAGACAATAAAAGTGGGATGAGCTGCTGACATATGGGGCCCACTTATCAGTTTTTTTTTCTTTTTCTTTCTTCTCCCTTATCTCCATCGTCCCCAACCGCACAGAGACAGAGGTCCCGCCCGCGCGCTGCCGCCGCCTAGCTCCTGCCTCCTAGCACTCGGCCCGCCCATGTCCGAGCCTCGCGTCGCTGACCCCGCTCGCGTTCGAGCCTCGCGCCGCTGACGCCGCTCGCGCGAAACCCTCGCGCCGCCGCCCTCCGGCGACCGAATCCCTCGCCCGTGGCCGCGACTGGAGCCTCGCCGCCCTCTTCTTCAGCACCGGTGGCTGCTCCCATGGAAACCCTCGACCTCTTCTTCAGCACCGGCGGGGCCGTAACTCGTCCGCGCGGCCGCGAGGCCGGAGCTCACCCGCGCAGCGGCGGCAGCGCCTGAGGCTAGCCGTGGCCGGACCTTGCCCCTCCTCTGCTCACCTTCTCCTCTCTTCTTCCACGCCGGCCAGTGAGCGCCTCGTCCCACTTGGGACGGCCCCCGTCCGGGAAATCTGAGGGGACGGAGTGAACCCGAATCTCATGCGAATATTCCCGAGTGGGACGTCCTCGCTCCCGGGAGACTCCCAACCAAACATCAGTCATCCCAGGACCGTCCTGTTCCATCCCACCTCGTCCCTCCATCCAAACACACGGTTAGAATACAAGTTGGAGAATCTGACGCCAACATTTTCAGATCCAGAAACAAGAGAGCAGAGGGTTCACCGGTGATGTCACCGGTGACGAGGAGAAGGTGAGGCCGGATTGCTCGCACCGCGGTACCAAGGAGCGCGAGTTCGGCGGCACGCTTAGGGTTGTAGGTGCTGATATGGAGGTCGCTGACCTGCACCACCCAGGCCACGTCATTGTCCATGGGGAACACCGACCTCAAGACCAACGCGTCGTCGTCGTCGACCGGTGGCCACGAGGAGCACGGCGTCGGCAGGAGGACGAGGAAGAGGAATATGAAGAGAGGGAGCGGGAGATCGAAAGCCATGGCTGCTGCCTGTGGGGGTGGGAAATCGGCGAGGAGCTGAGTGACGGAAATGCCTGCTGGCTGCTGGCTGCTGCTGTGCCAGTGCCTAAATCCGAGGTAGTTACAGTAAATGAGGTACGTAGCCATAACTTTCACCTCTCCAACAGACCACCGCAAGCGCACATGGCACCTCTTGTATTCTCTCTCCTCTTTCAAACGCCATGGCCGTTCCCGTCTCAGCTCACCTGCGTGGCCTCCGCGCCATGGCCATCCACACCGCCGCACTGTGCACATGCTCTCCCACCCCCACCCCCATCACCTGCGCTCGAGCTCTGCGTAGAGGGCTGCCCTGGCAGTTCCACTTCTGCGCCCCGACGAGTCCGCCCCCACTCGGCGAAGCTACACTCCGGCGCTCTGGCGAGTCCGCCCCTGCCCGGCGAGGCTTCACCGCACGCGTGCCCATGGCGTCGTCTCCCCTACATGTGCCGGCATGGGGGCGAGCTCTTGACCCGTGGCCGGCGAGATCCAGGCGCGCGCGGCAGTGGCCCCCCGGATCCAAGCGACGGCGGCTCCCAAAGCTCGCGCGTGGCGGCGGCTCCCCCGAGCTCGCGCTCTTCTCCACGGGCGGCGAGCGGCCCTTGCCAGCGGCGCTGCTCCACCGTAGGCAAACCTCGCCGGCGGGATCCTCCCTCCCCTGCCCGATGCCGCTTGTCCCTGCTCCCACCGACCTCCATGGGCGACCGCAACCCCTCCCCTGCTCCCTCCGATGGCCGCCGCAGCCCCTCCCCTGCCCGATGCCGCCTACCCCTGCTCCCTCCTCCCTCTCTCTCTGCAGTGTTTTGCGTCGTCGAGAAGGACGACTTTTTTTTTTGCCTTCCGAGTCGGTTGCTACGCAAAATGGCTACCGTGTTTGCGTTCTTCGGTGGACCGTGATTTTGCGACCCAAAACACAAAAACACTGTGCACCAGGCCATTTGCATTTGGGTCGTCGTTTACCTACGCTGTTGAAGACAGTCTTATAAGGAAGAAGAAGAGTGTTCGGTCCGCAAAGCACGGACGAACATGGGCCGTGGGCTGTGGGCTGCGGGCCTAACGCTGGATGGGAGAGAGCGAAAGGGTAGGCCTATCTATGTCTGGCTGTAGTAGGCCTTTAGGCGGCCTTTGGTTTGTCCATCTCTGGCCGAAAACCCCTGAACAGTTTCTTCGGAGCCACTCGCCGACGTAGGGTTGCCTAGCCAACCGGCCAAGGGGGGTCACTCCACAATTCCATTCCTGTGAACGTTCACCCAAAAATAATCTGGCGAACGATCCGACCAGGTCGTGAATGTCCACTGTCCTCACCTACACATTTTTACATATTGCTGATGTCATCTAAAAAATACAGTATATTTATTTCAAAATGATATAACTTTTCAATGGTGTATCCGTTTTTAATTCCGTCTGCACCGATGTGTTCTACGTAACGAGACGAACAAAACTAGATCCCACTTCCATATATTTTAGAGAATTTTTTAGTAGCAATTTATGTGCATTAACTTTTTTAAAAATATTTATATGTATTAACTTATGACATATAACTTATAAATTACAATTTATGCACACAAGTTGTATTTAATAACTTTTTGTTAGTTGGATTTGTTTGGTAGCATGACTACACCTGGACATTCCTTTTTTTATTTTTTTACCATTTTTTTCTCTTTTTTGCTATATATTTCTAAGTTATGCTACATAGTTATTTCCGTACATAGTTTTCATATTTCTACTAATATGTTATGATATTAATTTATACATTTAATTTCTTCAACATAACTTATACGTCCAACTTTACTCTATGTCATTCATCATGTTATATATTTAAGTTATACAAACAAGTTATACATAAAAGTTTTGTGTATAATTTTTGTAGTTTTCTATGAAATTATGTTGATAAATTTATTCTGCAAAATATTATACGTAAAAGTTATACGTATAACTTTGTCACGTACTCCCTCCGGTTTTGATATTAAGGTCGTTTAGGACAAGGTTTAGCATACCAAGGTGTAATTAATTTGGGTCTATTTTTCTATGTTTGCCCTTATTAAATATGTCTCGGAATCATTTTAGTACATCAACATCTCTCTATTCGAGTGGCTAGCGCATGTGTTCAGTCTTCTGAGGTCATAGGTTCGATCCTTGAGCTGCTCATTTTTCTAACTTTTGGCGATTTTGCATGGCACTGTGCCGCTGTGGACGCGTGCTGGTAATGTGCATGGCGCCTTTTTTTTTTTGTTCCCTGGCGCTCTTTTTTTGTTTCGTGGTGCTGATTGCATGGCCTGACGCTCTCTTTTTTAGATCTGTGGTGCTGGTTGCATGGCGCTCCTTTTTTTTTGCATGGCGCGCTCTTTTTTCGTTTGCGCGGTGCATGGTGCTCTTTTTTTCTTTCCATTCCGTCGCCTCAGTTGCCTGCTGAACCTCCTATTTAAATGCGGGTTAGGGAAAGGAGTTACAAGAGAGGTAGCATCTCAGTTTGGTTTGCATATTCGTACTGTTTAGAAGATTTGGAAGAGAGGAAAAGAGTCATTAGCTCAAGGCATTGTGATCAATGTAACAAGTAGAAAGAGAGGTCGTTCAGGCCGTAAGGAAACTCCTATTGATTTGGAACCTTTACGCAATATCCCTCTCAATGAAAGAATGACTTTAGAAACTATGAGTAGGCGCCTACATGTTGGCAAGGCAAAGTTGATTCGGTGCATGCGTAAAGGACTCCTTAGGCGTCATTCAAACAGCATCAAACCTTACCTAACCGAAGCAAACAAGAAGACTAGGTTACAGTGGTGTGTTGATATGCTTGATCCGAACATCACACCTAATGATCCATGTTTCAAAGATTTATTTGATCATGTGTTCATCGATGAGAAGTGGTTTTTCCTTACACAAAATTCTGCAAAATATTACTTGCTGCCTGAAGAAGATGATCCGCATCGTTCTAGTAAAAGTAAGAACCATATTCCACGCCTAATGTTTTTGATTGTATCAGCTCGGTCAAGGTTTCATAATGGAGTTTGTATTTTTGATGGAAAAATTGGATCATTCCCTCTTGTGACTTATGAACAAGCTAAGAGGAGTGTGAATCGGGAAGCTGGAACATGGGAAGTTAAACCAATTGCTCACATCACAAGACATGTGATTAGGGAGTTCATGATTGAGAGGGTACTGCCGGCTATTAGAGAAAAATGGCCAATGGAGGATATTCACAAACCGATCTACATTGTTAAGGACAATGCACCATCTCATTTAGAGGTTAATGATCATTTATTTTGTGAAGCTGCTAGGCAAGATGGATTTGATATTAGACTTATCCATGGCTTCAATGACCGTTGGACGAGCAGCAATGCCGTGCGCGCGAGCGAGAGAGGTGGTGGTGGTGCCTCTAGCGCTCGCGGTGGTGAGGCGGTGCGACCATCATGGCGGTCTGCAGCGCGTCCACGCGCGACCCCACCTCGATGGCCTTCTTTCGGATCGACGCCACGGACAGCGTGCCGCCGTTAGGCTCGCCGCCGCGCGCGGGCTCCTCGCCGACCATCATCGCGGTCTGCAGCATGTCCACGCGTGACCCCACCTCGATGGCCTTCTTCCGGATCGACGCCGCGGACAGCGTGCCGCCGTCAGGCTCGCCGCCACGCGCGGGCTACTCGCCGCCCTCCGCCATCGCCAGCGCACGCGAAGAAGTTGAGCCATGCTGACGCTCGCGGAGGTAGAACCCGGCGGAGAAGACGAGAGCGAGGGCACGGCTATGGCTGAAGACGGGAGGGCACGACTACGACTAAAGACGGGAGCGCGCGGGGAAGACGGAGGGCTGCAGTTTAATTGCCTCGGGAGCTAGCGAGTTCCGGCCTCGGGAGCGAGCATGCGCGAGGGTAGAAGAGTCCACAATGGACCGAATACCAGATGAACGACCAGTATTTTGAAATCGCAAAATCCTCCCGAACGACTTTAATATCAAAACCAGAGTGAGTAGTTAGTTATATGTATGAGTTATGTGCATAACTTTGTCACGTTGAAGTTATATCTTGAAGTCATGTGTATAAATTATATGTATAAGTTAAGTTATACGTTGAAGTTTGTTCCACAAGTTATATGTATAAGTTATATGTTATAAGATAGGATATATAAATTGTTATTAGAAAAAAAAAATCTTGAAACATATGCTAGTGGGTCTAGTTTTGTTTGTCTCGTCGTGTAGAACATACCGGTGCAAACGGAATTAAAATTGGATGCACCATTGAGAAGTTGTAACAATTTGAATAAATATTTTTTTTATCTAAAGTGACGTCACATCCAGAGAAAAAAAAAGAAAGAAAATATTGGCTCCAGGCGTGAGAGTGCTCGCCGGCACGAGAAAAAGAAAAAGAGATGTGCCGTGCTCGTCACCGTCCGGAAAGGAAGCAGGCGGGAATAATTATTTCTCGAAAAGAAAAATTTGCACTGTCGGAGAATAATTTAATTGTAGTGAAGGTTCGCCGATTTGTCCCACTGGGTTCACTCTCGGCAGCTATTCCTGGATCCGTCTGGCTGCCAAAATGAAGTGGCCTGCGTACACAGCCACAACGACGCGCCACTACGAGCCTACGACTCCCCGGCTCCCCGCACTAGTCCCCTGGTCTCCCCAGCTGGATGCGGCCTTTACTTTGGCCCCTACGCCTCCCCACAGACTTTGGCCGTATCGTTTTCTTTTTTGTGTGAGGAAAAAAGCATCGGCGTACGTGTTAACCAGTGTGTCTACCAACAACTATATGTTTTATGTAGTTTTAATATATGATTTTTTTTTTCGCCATAGAATTAAAATCCAACAGCCTCCATCCTCCTTCTACCTTCAGCCTTCTTCTACCTCTAGACAATCACAAATCACAAGATTACAAATCCACATATCACAAGAAACATTTTTTTCTATGCAAGGACAAAAAAAAAAAACAAATCGGTTTTCTCAAACTTGCAGCTCGTATATATACAGTCAACATCGATCGGTTTTCTCAGTCAGATCGTGGACAATATGAACGAAGTGAAGACATGCAAGAGCTAACATGTACGCCCCGGGTGGCCGTCCGGCCGTAGGTTGGCCAGCGCCGTCACGGTCGACCACCGCAAACCACATGGTACTGGACGAGGACGACGACGACGCTTCCTCCACCTATGAAAAGAGAGGGACAAAAAAATCCATGTGTTTTTTTTTAAAATATATGTGTGTTGTATAATATTTTTGTAAATAGCATGTACAAGAGAACGGAAAGACACTGGGAATTGGGAAACAGAAACTGAGAGAAACAGCGTGTCCAAGAAGCGTCGGACAGGGGATAAGCTGGAGAACGATGTCGTGGACGCCAAGGGCGCGGCCGCGGCCATTGCCAGCGGCGTCACAGCAAGCACCATCGCGGCCTCGTACAACGACCAGATCCGCCCCGCCCTCAACGCCGTAGACCGGCTGCGCCACCTCAAGGTGACCCAGGAGGGCATCCAGCTGCCAACCATCGTCGTCGTCGGCGATCAGTCCAGCGGCAAGTCCAGTGTCCTCGAGTCCCTGGCCGGCATCAGCCAGCCGCGTGGCCAGGGCTTCTGCACGCGCGTGCCTCTCGTCATGCGGCTCCAGGGAGACCCTTCAGCCGACTCGCCCAAGCTCCAGCTCGAGTACAGCAACGGTCGCGTGGTGACCACCACCGAGGCCAACGTCGCGGACGCCATCAACGCCGCCACAGCGGAGATCGCTGGGAGTGGCAAGGGCATCTCCGACGCGCCCATCACGCTCGTCGTGCCCAAGCGTGGCGTGCCCGACCTCACACTCGTCGACCTCCCAGGTATCACGCGGGTCCCCGTGCAGGGGCAACCAGAGGACATCTATGACCAGACCGCAAAGATTGGGGTGTTTAGTTACCTAAAATCAAAACTTTGGCACTATGTAAAAAGAAGATTCTTCGTCATATCAAACTTACGGTACATGCATGAAATACTAAATGTTGACGAAATCAAAAACTAATTGCACAGTTTAGTTGTACTTTGCGAGACGAACGTTTTGAGCCTAATTAGTCAACGATTGGACAATTATTACTAAATACAAATGAAATAATACAGTAACACAGTGATTTTGCCACTGCCGAATCCGGCAACTAAACGAGGGCCAAGGAGTACATCGCCCCGAAGGAGAGCATCATCCTGAACGCGCTCTCGGTCACAGTGGACTTCCCGACGTGCGAGTCCATCCGCATGTCGCAGCAGGTGGACCGCACTGGCGAGCGCACGCTGGACGTGGTCACCAAGGTCGATAAGGCTCCAGAGGGGCTGCTTGAGAAAGTCACCATGGACGACGTGCACATTGGCTTTGGCTACGTCTGTGTCCGTAACCGTGTTGGTGAGGAAACGTACGACCAGGCGCGCATTGAGGAGGCGCGGCTGTTCAAGAATCACCCGTTGCTTTCGAAGATTGACAAGTCCATGGTCGGCATTCCAGTCCTTGCACAGCGGCTAATGCAGATTCAAGCGACCATCATTGCCAAGTGCCTCCCCGACATTGTCAAGCAAATCAATGATCGCCTCATCCGCAGCAGCACCGAGCTCGACCAGATGCCACCGGATCTCATTAACACTGGGGATGCCGTAAGAGTGTTCTTCCACATTGTCAAGAAGGTCTGCACTTCACTGGAGAAGATACTGGTCAGGGGCGAGTTTGGAGGCTATCCGGATGACTGCTACTTCCATGGCACAGCTCGTATTGCAGAGATGCTACATATGCAAAGAAGCTTCCAACGGAATGCCCAAGGCGCAGCGACGAGAACTTTCTGACGGAGGAGATACGTGTTCTGGAGGAGACCATGGGCATCAACTTCCCCAACTTTCTGCCAAGATCGGCGTTCCATGTCATGCTCAAGAAGAAGGTGGAGATGGTTAGCCAAGTACCGCAAGATCTTGTCAACGAGGTGTGGGAGTATGTGGAGGACCTGGTGATGAAAGTTTTGCTTCAGCACTCTGAAAACTTTCCACAGGTGCAGTCGTCATGCCACCACGCCATCCAGAGCCTGATGGAGAAGACCCGGGCACGGTCTGCGCAGCACGTCAAGGAGATGATAGAGATGGAGCTGGTGGCAGACTATACGGCGAACCCTGTGTGAGAGGCAGAGGTCGGGAGAAGGGGGAAAAGGAGGCGTGGAGGAGAAGTTGAGGAGGAAGAAGAACAGGGATAGCGATGATGAATCTTAGTAGAGTAATTTGAGTTCTGTTTTCATCCGTGTACCCTCACGGGTGCTCTCTCCCCTCTTTATATTACAGGGGACTTGCCCCTTTCACGCTAGCAAGCGTTTGCCTCAGGCCCATTGCTCTCCGATGAATCTGGGATTGGGCTTCCTTTGCCTTGGCGATCTGGGCTGGACTTGCGGGCCTTCCCCATCCTCGGTCCTCTTCTCTGTAGTAACAGCAGGGCGTCTACTGACATCCCCTCCTCCTTTGGACACGGCTTGACCCCAAGCAGTGGCACGAGGAAATTCTTGGCGCAGGGCTTCGTAGTCTTCCCAGGTAGCGAGCTCCGACGACAGATTGTTCCATTTGACCAGCACCTGAGACACTTGCTTGTCGCCGCGAGCTGTGGAGCGAGTCTGCAGAATCTTCTCCGGAGCCAGATGCAGGGCAAAATCAGTAGGAAGTATTGGAATTACCTGATGAGATGTCCCCACGACACGTTTGAGCTGGGAAACGTGAAAAACAGGATGTATAGCAGAGTGTGCCGGAAGATCAAGCTTGTAAGCCACCATGCCAACTCGAGCCATAACACGGTATGGACCAAAGAAGCGGAAACTGAGCTTTTGGTGTGAACGGGGTGCCAAGGAAGTTTGGACATACGGTTGCAGTTTAAGGAAGACCATCTCGCCCACGTTGAAGTGACGTTCAGATCGGTGCTGGCCGGCTTGCTTTTTCATGCGACTCTTAGCCCGATTGAGGTGCTGCTGCAGTAACTCATCCATGAACTGACGCCCAGAAGCCCAGTTGAACACTTCTTGATTGGTTGTCGAATTGGGGTTAACAGCAAGCATACGAGGTGGGTAGCCATACAATGCCTCGAATGGAGAACGACCGATGACCGAGTGGGAGCTCGTGTTGTACCAGAACTCAGCAGAGGTGAGCCACTTACTCCATTTGGTTGGTGTGGCATGAACAAAATAGCGCAGATACGTCTCCAGGCATTGGTTGAGACGCTCAGTTTGGCCGTCCGATTGTGGATGGTAGGCTGTGCTTCGGCATAACTCGACATTGGCCAACTGGAACAGCTCCGACCAAAAATGGCTTGTGAAGATACGGTCTCGGTCAGAGATGATGGAGTGAGGCAGTCCATGGTGCCGGTACACATTGGTGAAGAATGCCTTAGCCACGTCCGCTGCAGTAAAAGGATGGCGAAGAGGGATGAAATGTCCATACTTAGTGAGGAGATCAACGACCATCAGGATGCAATTATACGATTGGGAAGTTGGAAGTCCTTCAATAAAGTCAAGAGAAAGAAGTTGTCATGCCGAGTCGGGTACTGGCAGTGGTTGCAGAAGCCCTGGCAGTTTAGCTCGATCATATTTGGATTGTTGACAAGTGACACAAGCTTGGACGAACTCTCTGACAGCGGTCTTCATGCCACACCAGGCAAAACATTGCTTGAGTCGAGCATAAGTAACAGGCACGCCGGAATGTCCACCCCAAGAGCTGGAGTGAAACTGTGTAATGAGGGACTGTTGCAGCCCAAAATCAGCGTCTACCCACACGCGGGAGCAGTAACGAAGGATGCCGGACTGAAAGGAGTACTTGGGAACAGAAGCAGGATATAGTGTGAGTTTGGTGATCAGCTGAGTCGCGAAAGGATCATTATGGTAACTAGCGCTGACCGCCGCTGTCCAGGATGGCACCGCAGAGGAAACAGCATTGCAAATAGCCGGTGGCTGAGGGTGTCGAGACAACGCGTCAGCCGCTCGATTTGCTGAACCAGCCCTGTAAACAATCCGATATTGGAGTCCAATCAGTTTGGAGAAGACTCGTTGCTGCCAATAGGTATGCAGTCGTTGATCCATCAGTTGAGTAAGGCTCTTTTGGTAAGTGAGAATGACGAATTCCTGAAATTGCAGGTAGGAACGCCAAGCTTGGACTGCGAGAAGGATAGCCAAGAATTCTTTCTCGTACGTGGACAGCCCCTTGGACTTAGTTCCCAGAGCCTTGCTAAGATATGCGAGCGGGTGACCGTCTTGCATGAGCATAGCCCCAACCCCTACATCCGAGGCGTCGGTCTCGATGGTGAAAGGTCGTGCGAAGTTCGGTAAGGCCAGGACGGGAGACTGGCACAGCGCTGCTTTCAAAGCCTAGAATGCAGACTCGTGGTCCGGTGTCCAGATGAACAGGGTATGCTTCTTCAACAAATTTGACAGAGGCTTTGAAATGATGCCAAAGTGACGAACGAAACGACGGTAGTAGCCGACCAATCCCAAGAAGGACCGGAGTTCCTTGGTCGACGTAGGGGTCGGCCATGCTACAATTGTGTCCAACTTGGACAGATCAGTCTCCACACCGTCAGCGCTGATGACGTGACCTAGGTAAGCGATCTGACTTTGTGCGAAGGTGCACTTGGAATGTTTGAGCTGCCAATGATCGCGAGCCAAGAGTTCAAAGACCATTCTCAAATGTGTCAGGTGCTCTTCCATAGACCGACTGTACACCAATATGTCATCGAAGAATACTAGAGCAAACTGTCACAGACATGGTTGCAAAGTCATGTTCATGTCGTCCTAAAATGTGCCAGGAGCACCAGTCAAGCCAAAGGACATCACACAAAACTCAAATTGCCCAAAGTGTGTCTAAAATGCTGTCTTATGTTCTTCCCCATCTTTCAGTCGGATCTGGTGGAAACTAGATTGTAAGTCTAGAGTTGAAAGCACACTGGCACTAGCTAACTCATCCAACAGTTCTTCAATGACAGGAACCGGGTATTTGGCCTTCGCAGTGATTGTGTTCAACTAGCGGTAGTCAACGCAAAAACGCCAGGTTTGATCTTTCTTCTTGACAAGTAGCACTGGAGAAGCGAAAGAGCTAGAGCTTTTCTGAATGATGCCTTGCTGCAACATGTCAGTAACCTGTCGCTCGATTTCTGATTTCAACATGGGAGCATAATAGTAAGGCCTGATAGCCACTGGATGAGCACCAGGAATCAACGGAATAGCGTGGTCACAGTAACGGCGTGGTGGTAGACCGGAAACTGGCTCAAACAACAGTGCAAACTCTAAGAGTAAATCCTAAACTGCAACTAGCAAATGAGCAGTAGCTAAATGAGGTTCTACTGAATCCTACACCAAACATAACTGAATGACTGAACCTGATGGCACTATCGCAGACTTGCCTAGTAAAACTGCAGTAGAGCCCTGATAAGGTATGGCCATCCATTGATGAGACTAGTGAACGTGCATAGGGCTAAAACTGCCCAACCAATCCAGTCCCAAAATCATATCATAAGCAGACAATGGGAACAACTTCAAATCAATAGAGAATGAGTAATCCTGGACCTCCCAACGAGCTGTAGGAATATGGGCTGAACACTGAGTGACATCGCCATTAGCTACCTGAACACTGATAGGTTGAGCTAGATTTTGAACACCCACCAACGACTAAGCGAGGGACGCATTCAGAAATGAGTGTGAGCTGCCAGAGTCGACCAAGATGGAGATAGCTATGCCCTAAAGAGATCCCGACAAACATAGAGTGCCCGGTGCAGTTGAGCCTACCATTGCTGACACCGATAGGTGCATCATGATATGGGACGTCGTTGGGGACGCCGGGCCCTCCTCATCTGCATCATCAGAGATTGGCACAATATCCCAAAGTTCCTGAATGAGGTGAAGCTGTACCATCTCGGAGCATCAATGATCTCGGATCCACTTGGTGCTGCAGCGATAATAGAGCCCCTGAGCGCGACGAGCAGCACGAAGGGCTTGCATCTTGTCATCAGTCGTCGTTGCAGCGACATTCACTGGGCGCCTGACCACACCAGGAGCTTGTGGAGGCGGTGGTGGCAAGGCCAAGGGAGGCCCCCACCCGGGCTTGGAGTTGCTGGCTTGATCGAAGCGCCGGTATGGCCGTTTGGTGAGCCCCAACGCTTCCTCCTGCAATTCAGCCAATACGCAGGCAGTATCCAGAGTAGCTGGCTTGTGAACCATAAGAACAACTTTAATTTCATCACGCAAGCCGTCAATGAAACATTGAACATAGTAAAGAGGGTCTGGATGTTTAGCATAAGCTTTGAGTTCATCTACCAGCCCTATGAACTTCTCGATATACTTAGAAACAGGACCAGTTTGCCGGATTTGGAACAAACAACGAAGAAGGAGTTCGTGTTCGTCGCGTGCAAAGTGTGACAACAATTGTGCACAGAACTCATCCCACCCCTGATTTTCAAGCTCTTCCTCAACTAAAGAGAGCCAGCGCTTGGCTGGTCCCTGGAAATGCATAGTGGCAGCAGATAGCCACACAGTGGACTCGACACGGTAGAGTTTGAAGTAATGAACTGCCTGCTTAATCCACAGTTTTAGGTGGTCACCGTCGAATTTAGGAAAATCAAACTTAAACAATTTCCCTATGTGATCCCCTTTGGAATCCCCCTGATGATTGGACTCGTAATGGTGCTGTGGGTGTGGATGTGGTGGGCGAGGCGGAGGACACGGAAGAGGAAACATGGAAGGAGGTCGACTAGGAAACGTACCCTTACCGGGCGGTGGAATCAGAGTGGTGGGCACTCCGAAAGTGTAACACCCCAGGTCTTTGCCACCAATTAAGCAATGGGTTTGAGCTAAAACATGGTATATTAAGTGATGATGAAGATGTCAAGGTCAAACCTATATAAACGAGCCCCAACCTAAACTTGGATATTGCACCTTTTGTTCGCCTATAGACCCCTTTTCAAGATATATGCTTGGGTGGTGTTATTGGAATATCTTCATGTGTCTCACATCAATACCCATCTATATTGATCCATGGAAAAGTTTTGTGAAGTTTGGAATCAAAAAGTCACATGAAATGATAAGTTATATCCTTATTGGAATGACTTTGCTAAGTGCTTGAATTACACTATTAAGTGAATGAGAACATGAAATGTCAACCAAACCTTGCAACCTTGCCAAAATGACTCTAGATGAACTCTACAACAAAAGTCATGAAAGGTTCATGTTGGGCAAATGCCAAGAAAATGCTCCAATGGATCAAAAAGGATAATTTAAGCTTCATCGTGATCCTACTTTGGTCAAAGTAGAACAGTAGGTTCTATACCAGTTTTGAGGTTGGACCTTAAATTAAAGTTGTAGTACATATCATGTAGAACAAACTTTGTTTTTGGACCAAGAGCTAGATCAACTTGGAAATAAGTCAAACAGAGGCTCGAAGATTGAATCAGCGGCTGTTTTCAGACTTAGAATTTTTCTAAGTCTGGAATTCATCGTCGTCGACGTTGGCATGTCGCGTTCTCGTGTTTTTGTTAAGCAACTTGACTTGACCCCAAAATAGAAGTTGGAGCTAATTCATTGGAGAAGATCATGCAAAAGGTTGGGATCAGTTTGACCATGTTTGGACCAAGTAGTTCGACTTCAAGCAGAGCGACACTTAACCCTTGTTAAGTCACTGACAATGTCAACTTGAGGCTTGATTAGCTACTAATCCGAGAGTTTAATGTCTATGCACCCTTAATAAAAGTTGGAGAGCAGCTTGTGGACAACAACTTTGCTACAGGCGCCCAGGTCCGAATCCAAGCCGAATATGCTGAAAAACGCGTCTGAACTCAGGCTCCATCGCGCGCGCCAGGTGTTCGATGGCGGGCCCCATAGGGGACACGCGGATGTCATGCTCGCCGCCGCTGCTCCACGCGTCGTGGGCGCCCCGTCGAAGCCGCCTGCCCCTGCCTGCGTAAATGGGGAGCACCAGAGCGCCCTCACTCGCCTCTCTGCTCGCCCTGCTCTCCTCCTCCCTCGCCCTCTACGCTACACGCGCGCGCCAGAGCGCGCCCGCCATGAATGCCGCCGCCGAGCTCGCTGCCGCTGCTACTGCCTCCACTCCATCCCTCCTCCGTCCGAACCAAGCGCGGCATCACCTTCTCCGTCATGCGCCGCCCCTCCTGCGCCCCTTTTCCAGTCACCTCGACCGTCGTGGCGCCGTCGCCGCCGAGCAGTCGTCGGCGTTCCACCTGCTCACGCGGCCAGCAGGCCACAGGCCGCCTCCATCCATGTCGCGGCCACCTACGAGTGCGAGATAACCCACTGATGCTCCTCCGCCACTCCATCGCCGCCGAACATCCTCCTCTGGCCGGCACCGCGAGCCTCCGACGACCTCCCTATTCAAAATCCCATCAGGGACCTCCTACAAAAATTCGACGAAAGTCAGGGTTCTAACTGCGAAGTCAGTGACTCAGATGAATAGTGCCGATAAGGACCTATTTGTAGTAATTTGCTGAATCTTTGGAAATTCATAGTAATTCATAGGAAATTCGTAAAATAGCAAATGAGGACTTTTTGGAATCCTTGTGAAATTGTCTATGCAGTGGATCTATAATATGGCATGTTTTAGTTTAAATATTTTGCGGTAAAAATAGATTTGTGCAGTAAGGTTATAATGCTAGTTGAATTTGTTATTTTTCATAACTATAGATCTAGGGCTCCAAATGAAGTGAAATTTTTGTGGCATGCTACTCATGTGATAGTTGATGTGTGGTAAAAATTTCATGAGTATTGGATGAAGTATGAGTGAGTTATTGGTTTATCTTGCTCTCACATGAATTCTTGCTTTAGCAACTTGTCTTTTTCATAGAGGTTGCTATACATATCCAAATGGAGTGAAATTTGTACAGTAGACTATTGAGAGGATATGCGAGCCACTGTAATTTTTGTAGAATTTATTATATGCTTTTGGTATATGTTCATTAAGTCACCTTGTTATCTAAAATAAATTAAGAAATGCATTAAAAGAATTTATTTGGTCATGGACACTAGGTTTTCTGGTGTTCTTTAGTCATGTGTGAAATGTTGGTAAAGTTGGTTTAGCCCAATTATGAATTTGCAACATAAGTTAATAATTATTTTCTTGCCGGTGTGGTTTATGGACAGATCTGAGAACTTAGCAAAGTTCTTCATGATAATGTGCTTTGTTGTGAAACTTGTTTATATAAAAGTTGTAGATAATTCAAGTATCTAACTTCTATTAAAATTTGGTGTCATTTGGCCAAGTAGTTTAAGAGTTACAGCTGTTTAAAGTTGGGTTTCAGAAATGGCTGTTTTCTGTCAATTATGGACCAGTTTCTGTAAATAGATATATTTGACTTAGTTAACTTGAGAATCATGCTAAGATGATTAAAGATGAATTGTAGAAAATTTCATAAGCTTTCCAGAATGTCTTCTTGCAAGTCATTTGGATTTGTGTAACTCCAGTTATAGCTAAATCTTATAGCTGGTGTTTGCATATCCAGAAATTGACAGATTCCAATTATAGTTGTTTGCTTGTATATTGCTAAGTGTGGCTTTGTTGATGATCAAGTTATGATACTTGTGACCTTATTAAACTTGTGTCATGCTTGATGTGCTTGCTCTCTATAGTTAGTTGTGTGATGATAGTTAAATAGCTATTGGTGTCTATGTCTTACATAATCTTGTGTTGTCTTGAATGCTTATGTGATGCATCTTGTGTTACCATTTATCACATTCATACACATGCATCTTGCATCTCATTTAGGTACGCTAGATGAACCACGTGAAGGACGTGATGTTGGAGCCAAACCCGAAGACAGTGTTTGATGGATCTGTCCCGAAGATGGATGGGCTAAGCGAGTGCTAGGATCTGAGATGTCACCAGGATGGTGCAAGCTAACTGAACTGACTTGTGTCGGATCCCAGGTAAGCCCCGGAGCATTATAAGTCTCCTAATTTATAAAAGCAATTTTTTCTATATATGAGTTATATATTGTTGCATTAAGTTGTAGGAGTTGATTGAAACCGTTGATGCATTTATTACTATCCTTGCCTACCTTATTACCTTTTTACCCTGTTAGGTCAGGATCGAATAACTGCTTAGCCTTGCTTAGACCAGTAGCGATCGGTGATATCCGGTCACCTACATTGATAGGTGGTTACCGGAAGAATTTAGCTATGGAAAGAATGATATCCTAGAATTAACCATGTGTGATGGAGAATTGGAGACCGGACGGAAAAAGTTGGAGGCAACCAGACAGGGTTCTGAGGTGCTGTTAGTTTCTGTCTGTGTCGATTAAGGACCGACCGTTGTTGGGCCTCGAGTCATGTTGAACGCATGCCTTACATTTAGCTGACCGGATAAAGTACCTTCCGACCGCGAAGCTGGGAGATTTTTTCGGGCCAAGTAGATTGCCCGCAACGCACTGTGCCGGAGCAGGTGTGGTAGGACACGGGGGCGAGATGATAAGACCAAAGTGCAGTCGGTCGGCCCCCGGGTACATGTGGTTCCTGGCAAACTTGAGATTCCTAGAAAGTTGACTCGGTGATCAATATCTCACTTTAGCGGGTGAGTGAGGTTTGTGTAAGGAATAAATCACCAGCTGGTTAGGAATCGATTCGAATCGCCATCGCTCCTGGATAGTGAGCACTTGACTCGAGTTACTTCATCGTAGTAATTATTATGGAACAATGATGGTTATCTGGATAGTATGGGATATGCTAAATCTAAATTGGTAACTGGATGTTATTGGTTAATCAAGTGATTGCTATAGTACAGGTGCTTACCTAGATGGATAGGTCATAATAAAGATGATGCAAAGTATTGAAAATGGTTTCTTCATGATAGCTTATGCTTTTCGCAAATAAGTCAGCTAGCCCACTAAAGAAAGTCTTGCATAATCCTTGGTGTCGCTTTATTTTGGTTTAAGACGGGTAAGTCTGGCTGAGTACATTCGAGTACTCAGGGTTTATCCCACCTTGTTGCAGGTGATGTTCTCGACCTGTTGATGATGGTGGCTAACCACCGGTGGGCTCGGTGATTCTATACTTACTTCTCATCTATATGCTTTTGTCGGATGATGTCACTATGCTAGCAATATATTTGGAACTTATATTAATGTAATCATTTGAAAGCTATGCTGTTTTCACTAAGCGATTTTGAAACCCAAACTTGTACTATTATTTGTTAACCCCTTTGTAATATTATTTCCGCTGCAACCCGATGTATGTGATGTGTATTTGCTTAATCACGCGATCTTGGTTATGATGTTGATTTACCGAGGTCTTTCGGGACACTCGGCGGACTACCGGGTTTATATGAGTGAAAGTATGGGTGTGTCAACGTGTTAGCGGGGACAACCGTACTTGATCTTGTATAAATTGGGCGGTTCTGTCATAGCTGGTATCAGAGCGAGATTAAGCATAATACTGTCAGGTACATAGTTTTAAAAGCTAAGTTTTGGTTTTAAAAGGTCTATTTTAACTAAAACTTTAGCTACAGGCAAATTTGTCAAAACTTATTTGCAAAACTATGCTAGCGACATCTTCCTTTATGCCTAGTTAAGAACTATTAGGTGGCTATCTAGGTACTAACTTTAAGGGATGTACTTTATTGCAATTTTTCTTTCGTCGTCCATACGACGTGCTATTGTATGGATGCCATTCGCTTGAATGGTACTGTATGGATCAATTGCCTCTACGCCCAGGTAAGTGTGAGTTGTGAGAGTATGACCGTCCAACTGTCGGTCTAGGGGAGAGTTAGCTGTGGTTACTGGAATATTTACATATTACACACATGTATATATGAAGGTACTTAATTGCGGGTATATGTATCGGGTAGCTATTGATATCAAAGTATATACATCTGGGGATGTATATATGGAGAGTATCTTAGTTTACTGTTTTCATTATGCGCTTATTTATCTCTTGTGGGGATGGGCTGCAATGAATTTGCCTGCAGGTACGCTAACCACGAATGCGTAGATTGAATGTAGCTGACGACTAGCTATATATCGAGAGAGTACGTGTTATGCCACCGATATAGAACGTGATTGCCACCTTAGGCTGGCAATTTCGTGAGGACGAATAGGATGAGCATGCATCATGATTGTGCTTGTGCATAAATATGCTTCCCTTCCTTTGTTCTGAGTACTAAGTAACTTGTGATCGATGTATTACACTATCTTCCTTGTGTGGAGTTAAACAAGAATGTCGTGTTCCATGTTGTTTGAATAGGAAGTGCTTGAGAAAAGTGTGTGCTTAGCCTTGCTAGAAATAATTGTGGTTACATGCTTAATGTCCTCTAGTTTAGCCAAGTGGTGGGTATGTATGCTTGTTATCTAATTAGTGCCATAGTTATCACCCCTTTTGTCCTCGGTAAGCATACGAGTGTTGAAGAGCGCTATCCTAGAACCACGTCCAAGTTTTGGTAATCACTTGGTGGACACAAGACGTATATAGAAATTTGGCAAGAAGTCCCCTGCTCAGTTGTCTTTGGCAATTAAGCTATGCTCTCTTGCGTTGTGTTTTGATTTTCGGATCCCTTGCTTGTTGACTCCTAACCTTGTGACTACCTTTGTTTGCTATCCCTCCTTCGCATAGTGCTTGCTCCTATGCAACCCAATTTATGCCATGTGAGATTTCTTGTGGGTTATATGTTCAGTAATGGTGCCACGATTAGCGATCTATGGTGCCGCGATGAAACCGAGAGCCTCCTGTGGGTGCGCACACAAGGTTGTGCTGCTCGGCACGCGCTGGTATCGAGGTTTCTAGTCATGATCCATTGCAGAACTGCACCGATATGTTATTCTCACTTGAGCTCTTCCTTGGTTATCTCTCCTTATCATGTCAAGCGATCTATATGTCGAACTAGATGCAATAGGACTCCCTTGTGAAGTCGTCCAACGGTTAACCTTTGAAGAACAGGTCACTAATAGGAACATAAACAGACTGCAAGAGGTGGTAGACAAGTGACTCTACTTGACGATCCCTATAATGACGTCGGTCATCTAGTGAGCAACTTATGTCATTTTCATTGGATCAGAAAGGTGCACCACACTTAAGGTTGAACAAGTTATCAGTCGGATGATAAATGGACCAGGAGATTCTATACTTACTTCTCATCTATATGCTTTTGTCGGATGATGTCACTATGCTAGCAATATATTTGGAACTTATATTAATGTAATCATTTGAAAGCTATGTTGTTTTCACTAAGCGATTTTGAAACCCAAACTTGTACTATTATTTGTTAACCCCTTTGTAATATTATTTCCGCTGCAACCCGATGTATGTGATGTGTATTTGCTTAATCACGCGATCTTGGTTGTGATATTGATTTACCGAGGTCTTTCGAGACACTCGGCGGACTACCGGGTTTATATGAGTGAAAGTATGGGTGTGTCAACGTGTTAGCGGGGACAACCGTACTTGATCTTGTATAAATTGGGCGGTTCTGTCACAGAAAGCACCGTCCCGGGTCCCAAAATCGAAGCGGTGCCCGTCGGGCCTGTTGGCTGATGTTCCCGCAGATGTGCGCAGGGCAGCCTCGAATTCCCCATGCGCGGCCGACTTGTGTGTTGGTGACGGCGCAGGGGACCTATTCGTCGGAGTGCGCGGGGAGGACTTGACGGTGGGGAGTGGAGCCACTGGCGAGGGCGGAGCCGATAGGGGCTTGGGGGCGAGCACGTCAGGAACGGACCCGTGCACACCCAAAGTCGGAGATGGCCCATCCACCATGGAGCGCTCCATGTACTTGGAGATCTTCCCGACCTCAAGCTTCAGGGAGGAGAGGCGCTTGACCTCCACGCGCAGGTCGTCGATGAAGCCATCGACGCCAGGGCGCCACTCATCGAACGAGCGGGCAGCGCTTTCCAAGGCATCGAGTTTGGATGAGGAGGAATCGGCAGAGGCGTCGAGCCGGCGCTCAAGACCGTCGAAGCGGGCGGCGATGCGCTTGTCGATTTCATCCAGGAGGAGCTTCTAGTTCGGATCCATGGCCCCGAGTTTCTTCTGGCGGTGGGTATAGTGTTCGTGTGAAGAGAGGGAGGCTCGATCCAGATCGACGCACACCACAAATTGCGATTCCTGGATCGGAATTACGGAATCCCCGAATCAAGCTGCAGTCCACAGGCCTCGATTTAGGGTTAGACCAACCAAAATCTGGTGGAATTCAAGCGATCGATAGGGAACAGTGGGTCGAAAACGGAATCGAAGGCCGAGGAGCGTTGTCTCTGATACCAATTGTGAGAGGCAGAGGTCGGGAGAAGGGGGAAAAGGAGCCGTGGAGGAGAAGTTGAGGAGGAAGAAGAACAGGGATAGCGATGATGAATCTTAGTAGAGTAATTTGAGTTCTGTTTTCATCCGTGTACCCTCACGAGTGCTCTCTCCCCTCTTTATATTACAGGGGACTTGCCCCTTTCACGCTAGCAAGCGTTTGCCTCAGGCCCATTGCTCTCCGATGAATCTGGGATTGGGCTTCCTTTGTCTTGGCGATCTGGGCCTGACTTGCGGGCCTTCCCCATCCTCGGTCCACTTCTCCTTAGTAACAGCAGGGCGTCTGCTGACACCCTGACTACATGAAGACTTGGGAAGCCATAATGGAAGGTCAGAAGAAGTTCATGGATTCTGTGGACGACAAGGACAAGTCCAGGCCATCTAAGATTACCCTGGAATGCTTTGGGGAAGTGGACGTGTGTCGTCTTAGGATGCACGCTGACCTAGCAGCGCAGGCATTTGACTTGAGGGCACGGCTGACCGCGTACTGGAAGAGCATAGTGCTCAGGCACGTCGATGGGTTGGCGCTTCATGTCCTCCGCGGTGTCAAGCGGCTCGTGGAGAACGATCTCGAGGATGAGCTGGCCAACGAGCTCCTGGGCAACAACATGGCTGGGGTTGAGCGGATGCTCTCGCCGCCGCCGAGCACCGGAACCAAGCGCGACCGCCTCAAGAAGAGCATTGTCCTGCTTCAGCAATCCAAGGAGGTTGTTGCAAACATCATGGACAGGATTAGCGCGGCAGATGAAGCCTAGGCAGTTATTTGCTTCTGTCTGTGTCTGCCTGCCTTCTTTTGGATGACTATACGTTTTGAAATAAACTTTCTTATCGTGATAACTGGGCGACCTGCTATATGCTGTTAATTAAGGTTTATATATGCATTTCCTATCAGTTCGATATGAACTTTGTCAAGGTACGCTTGTTAACGACCTGCTATTTGCTGTTATGATTGAGCATTTACCACTAGATAGTAAACTGCATCATTAACCATGACAAGATTCAGTGTACGAACTTTGCCATTGTGCTTGTTGGTAAACATGCTAGTATTTTTCTAATATGTTGGGCTCATCACTAATGCATTTCCTTCCATTAGTTAACTTTCTGTTCTTCAGTTCCCGTAACAAGCTTTGGTATAACTGCCATTCTCATAACGGGTGATTATTCTAAAGAGCTTTTTTCTAATTCTTTTTTGTTTAGATTAGAGGTATCACCAAGTTCCAAACTTTTTTGGTACGTAGGTAACCATGGTAATTATTGATGGACTGTAAAAAGGCCCTACTCTAAAATGTTGGCCTCTGAATACCGAGGTTCTTGGAACATCTATAAGGCAATCAGTCTATAATCTGTACACAACAGTTATGTAAGCTGGTGTTGGGATAGTTCATGAAAGTTAGGCGTGTGACTTAAGTATGTTCAATCATCCTAGCTACAAATCATTAGGAAAGAATAATTTTGGATTAGCTAATGAAACATTCACAAAGCTAGTAGTATACTGCTAGTTTGATATATACCAAGATGCGGCATGTTCGCTTGGTCGTAAACGATCGTGGATTATAAGCCAGAACAGTATTTTTTTCTCACACCAAACCAGCCAGCAGTAATAATCCACGATCGTTTCAGCCGAAACGAACAAGCTGATGATCCCTAGTTCGTTTAGGCATGACATCCTTATTGAAATGAATACCTCATCTATATTAAATATCAAATTTATTGTTTCTATTTTTTCTGAAAATAACAATAGCACCAGTATATATAGTAATAGGTTATTAATGGGTAACAACATACCAGGCTCTACACAACACAAGCAAATAGGCTCGCTTCAGGAACGCACAATTTAAAGTGTAGTCCGATTGTTGTTTTCGGAATATACAACATCCAACTAGCCCTGAGTCCATACTCCTAGCAAACAGATAGACCATTAAAAATAGAGATGTATCCTTAAGAATGTTCAATCATTCTACAAATTGCAAAGAAAATGTCCTCAGAGGATGGAAGAACCACAAAATAATAATACTGAAAGTTTGATATGAGGATGACCCCCAGTTTTGCAAGTTAACTAATGAGTCAAGTAGCTTGTTGATGGTTAATGGGTAACATGTACTGGACACTAATATAAAACAGCAGCGAGTACCCCAAACACAATTTTGCCTCAAATGTATCGTGTGGTGATCAAACATGCAATTAGAAGATCCCTCCTTGTCCAGCCACCAGAAAAAATGGATCATCGAGGACACCATGTTGTCATAATTCATTAGTAAAGACCTTGGAGCACCTAGCAGCAAGCAACGGCGGAACCAGAACTTTTGATCAAGGGGGTCGGACAATACGATGACACCTCATAAATATGATAAATCTATACAACAAGAGTATACCACAGTAGCTTTTCAACGTTTTTACATATATATTTAGAACTCATAACAAAAAAACACAATATTATCATAAAAAAAGAGTGAAACAATAATTCTTTTTTACTATACAATTGAATTTTTTATAGGTACTATTTTTTTCAGTGTGCTTGGGGAGGGGGGCACACGGCCCCTGCTGTCCCCCTGGTTCCGCCACTGGTGGCGGACATAGGCGGAGCTCCCCATGCGGCAGGGTGGGGGCAGCTACCCCACCTACCGCCGGAGTAGCACCACTAGTACCCCTCTGTCTTCCTCCCTTTCGGCCAGCGAAGGAGCGGCGGTGTCCGACGTCCAACGCGAGAGAGCGCAACCAGGCACAAGGAAAAACGGGGAGGGAAGAAAATTAGCCCTAATAAGCCCAGCTGGGAGCCGGCCCAAGTGGAAGTGCCCCAACCTGGCAACCCCTAATTCCCACTCCAGCCGGAGCCGCGTCCGTCGCGCTCGCCGCTCACCGCTCGCGACCTTCGTTTGTCCGCGGTCCGCCGACGCAGAGGTCGGAGCTCCGCGCGGCGCCCCAGGCTCCAATCGTACGTGCAGCCCCCAAGCCCACGTGGCCAAGCCGCGCCTTTCGCTGCAGCCGCCCCGGCCGGCCATCCCCGAGCTGCGCGGCGTGCCGGCGCCCACTCGCCACTCGTAATAACGGTGCAAGCATGCCGCTCTGATGGAGGAGGAGGATTTGGTGGGGGCGCGAGCAGATGATAGGGGAGGGAGAGGGAGGAGCAGGCTGAGCAGATCTTGGTATGTTTGAATGTCTCATCATACATCACACACTAAGTCATTAACTAATTTGTTCTTCAAATTTTCTGGTTTCTTAGCTCTTCGAAAGTTGGATTTTGGTCTTTAATATGGACACTTCTTGCTCGGTTGGTGTTTGTTGAATTAATAGATGAGAGGTACCATCATCAATCAATGTTTAAATTTGTCATAGATTAGCTAATGATGTGCGTCCTTGCGATGTCATTAAAAAGTTATGTCTCCGATGCGCCCCACCTAAATTTTTGTTCCAGCTCCGCCACTCCGCCACCAGTGGCGGAGCATGGACCCAAACAACTGTGAGGGTCAGCGTAGCAGCTTATGCAGACTTGCGTGTTTTACAGGGGCGGGTTAGCTTTTGACTTCTATGCATCAGTCACAGCTATTTTAGACTTGCAGTATTGTTTTTCTACTCTACAGTATGTTGCAGGTTTGAACTTACAAAGTATGTGGCGACACTGATGATCCATTGCGTCTTATCTAATGTAATTAATTCACTGGAATATTAAATTCCCCAACTCTCTTTAACTCTCTTTCTAGCAAAGCTCCCTGACACGTTCTGTCTGCCGACACCTAGAAACAAGATCACGCTCGGCCTCTGGTGAGACGCGCGCAGGGTGGTGTTTCAGACTTGGTGTGACCGCGTGGGGGGGGGGGGGGGGGGGGGGGGGGGGGGCAGCATGAAATGGCATGCTCCAACCAGATAGGTATATTTGGCCAATAACCAATTTGTCCATTTTCTGATGCCATGGGATCCCAAAACCACAAGCTCTGCATTAGAAACCAGACCAACCAAAAGTAAGCCTTGAACAACATACAATGGTGCAGGTCAAATTACTCCACGGATGAACATGAAGCATGTGTTCGGTATTCCCATAACTTCAAAAACCAGATAGTTGAGCGATAGGATGCTGGAATTGCCATCTTAGCCTTGACTGAAAAATGGCCTCTGCTCACTTTGAGTGTTTACACCACAAGAATCAAGCACAAAGTACCTGCAATCAGTATAAGTCTGCCGGTCTGCGCCTCCGCGGGCTGTGGGGAATCCGCGGGTAGCGGTGGTGGACCGTGGACTGATGGTGCCGCCGTGCGCCCGTGCCGGTGCCAGTGCCGCTTGCAGAGGAGGAAGAGTGTCCGGGCCTTGGTGGGCTGTAGTGTCTCGTATTGGGCCTGTAGTAGTGCGTCGGGCAGGGCCACTTTTGGCTAATTTTCGCGTCAACGCGCTCCCTCGGGAACCGCAAGCTCCGACCGACGCGTCAGACGCAGAGATGGATCGGCGTGAGCGTGACATGCCAGCTGAGAGCTGACCGATGGATGGATCGGGCAGGAGCAGCCAGCAGCCTCGAGAGACCGTATTGTATCGTGGATTATTTACTACTGGCTGATTTGATATGAGAGAAAAACACTATTCTCAGCTGAAAATTTACAATCATTTACGAGCAAGCGAACAGGCTGCAGAAGAGAAGCCGAACAGACCAATGCGGGTACGCGAGTTGGCTACTTGGCTTCCACCTCACGTGATCATTAATGGGAGCAGCAAACATTCAACGCCTTCGAAGCGATAAACAACGCCCGGAAACCGTGGCGACCCAGGCAGCGGTCGGCGCCCTCCCCTCTCGCCCCGCCCGCGCCGAGGAAGCTGGAATCTCTTGGGCCGCGTGGCCACAACCTTTCCATGGATTAATCAAAGGTCCCGTTTAGTTTGCAAAAAATTTTGCAAAATTTTTCACATTTCCCGTCACATCGAATCTTTGGACGCATGCATAAAGCATTAAATATAAATAAAAAATAAAACTAATTACACAGTTTAGACGAAATCCACGAGACGAATCTTTTAAGCCTAATTAGACTATGATTGGACATTATTTGCCAAATAACAACGAAAATATTACAGTGCTCATTTTGCCAAAAATTTTGGAACTAAACTGGGCCAAAACACACCGGAGGCCCGCACTTCGATGCCATTTATTTCTCCGATCTCACAACAAGGGGTGTTTTGACATAGAACTAAAAAGATGTCACATCAGATATCATATTTATTATCACATCGAGTGTTCGATATTAATAATAAAATTAATTATAGAAACAATGACTAATTCGTGAGATAAATCTATTAAGCATAATTAATCTATCATTAGCATATGTTTACTGTAGTACCATATTATCAAATCATAAACTAATTAGGCTTAATAGATTCATCTCATAAATTAGTCTCAATCTGTATAATTAGTTTTATAATTAGTTTATGTTTAATACTTCAAATAGTATCAAACACGTTTATTGTAGTCGATGTGATAGGACTAAATTTTATGAGGTTCAAACCAAACACCCCCTAAAACTAACTGTATGCGGCAGGTAGTACGTACTGTACAAACTACAGATACTGTAGAGTATTAGACCGCACTAGTCCTACATGGTAGCCAGTATACACAGTTCTCCTGGAGTATATACTATGAGTATGCGATTCCTCAATTTGTAATAACCAAACATAAACCTTGAGTAAACATGACGCGACGTACACCCACGTGCACACAGTTATGCCCTGTTCGTTTAGCTGATAAATCATGACTGAAAATAATATTGGCTGATTTATTATGAAAGAAAAATATTATTTATCGGTCAAAAAAAAGTACGGTTTATAAGTCAAATAAACGGGACGTTAGCTGTTATAGGTTGCTGTGGTTCAAAAAATTTATGTTCTCTGTTACCTTTACCCAGTCGGGTCTTGTCGAAAGTCGAAACAGAGCTGTTTGTTACCGGCCACATCCGCAAGCAAGACCACACGGCCAGCCAACTATCGGCACGATCACGAGCGCTATACTGATAATTCTCAGTACGTAGTACATCTGCTTGGTAGCACGTGCTGCATGTAAACATCACGTCCATATACAGAGTACTCACATTCCGTCCTCTAAAAGTAGTACTAACGATCTTGTTCTTGTGAGGGCAAGTACATTTGCGCTGTCTAACAAGTGGTCTCATAAATTATCATATAATCTTGAGACGATTTATCAGATAATTTTTACAACAGGTTGTCTTTTAAGTTGTCTCGTAGTAAATTTGTGATTCCTAAAATTATGCAGCGGTCAAATAAATGCTATGATTATTTACATCACAACTTTGTAGTTTACTTATTACGCCATTGAGTTGTGTAGAAATTATTCTATAAGAATAAAATATGCTAAATTGCAGATGCCAAATTAACCAATCGGTTCATTCTCTCTCAGAATTATAGAATGCATCCGAAGCACGGATGCCAAGGTCAATCAAAAGTAATAGATGGTTTTCGTATGACAAGCAAAGCTAATCTGTAGTCATTAATGTAATTTTCTCGGAAACATTGAATACGTACCATTCCTTTTTTTTATTGAACTGTCAGAGGCACACGGGACCAGAGACATTTGGGTCCTATTCGTGTGTCCTTAAATTCGGCTTGATCCACTTTTTTTTTATCCGGAGCAGTATTTTCCTCTCACAAATTCCTCCAAATTCATTCGGAATTTCTCCCAGCGAACGGGGCCTTAGTGCAAGCCGTGCAGCGAATCCAGGAAAGAGAAAAAAGCGATTCACGAAACAACGACCAGGACGACAATGAAGAAAGAGTCGTCTCATCGAGCGAAAAAAAAAACGTGGATGAGCTCGTTGTTTCGCCAGGCAACGGCTTGCCTCTCTCTTCTTTCTCTCCCTTCCAAATCATCAAAAATCTTACATGGGAGACAACTTTTGAGACCAATGATGTGTAGCAATGTACCTGCCCTTAGGAGTTACTGCCATCAGCAGATTAACCGTGGCCAGTAAAAAAGTGAGAGCACCCCTCCCCTATGCAGGCCTGCTTATTTTGACCTCGGATTAAACTAATCCACAATCTCGCAATGAGAATGAGATACAGGGTGGCGATGACCTCATGGCTTGGACGAATGCATGCATCGGTGAAACATAGGGCGTGCGTCGTGGTTAGTGCAGAGAAAGCGAGTACAAAATGGTCAAATGGAGGCAGGGAGCGGAGGAACATGAGGGCACCTTTTCCGGCGCCTTGTGCGTTAAGCTGCGCAACCGCACACACATGCATGCTCCGCGCCCTCTCTCGCTCGCTAGTAAACTTGTACTGGTAGTAGGAGGAGGAGGAGGAGTAAACTTCCAAGAGGAAGATGCCCAGGTCGCCTATGAATCCCACGACGATGCACGGCTCCGTTTCAGCGACGGAAACGGAATTGTATATATTCGCTCAAAACAAGGAGCTTGCCTGGCGCCTGCGTGCAGCTAGCATCAGGCATCAGTACAGTTCTCGCTTGCATTTGAAACAGGTTAATTTTCCCACTGAGAGCTAGCATTAATTGGAATCCGTAATTTGGCGTGCGAATCTATGTACTTTCGTGTGTTTCTAAACTGAGGGCCGCGCGCGTTTGAGCCACCACTGCTGTACTGCAGTACAGTAGAATTCCGTGGTCATAACGTCGTAGCTAGTGCTCTTGTCTTGGACTGTTTTGGATGGCGGTGCGCTGCAACGAGCGAGGTGCGCAGGCATAGGCATGCATATGCATCCAGACAAGTGTTCCGTCATTTTTCACGGAAAAGAAGGTCTCTGCGTTTCTGCAATAATCGCCCTATTCGTTTGGCCTTATTTGGTTTATAAGTCGTACTTTTTTCAGCCAATGAACAATATTTTTTTCTTAAACCAAATCAGCCAACAGTACTTTCAGCCATGACTTATCAGCCAAGCAAGCCCAATGTCGTCACTGACACCCATAAACCTCCATAAATGCCTGCAGCAGTGCACTACTACTGCTAGCTTACCCCAAAGCAGCAGCAGTCCAACGGACCATAAAACAAAAATTTTAGCATACTCTACACCGGAAGCCATCAGGTCAATTGAAGCAAAACCAAGGTTCAGACTTCAGAACTTCAGAAGTGCTTGCCCTACTGACCATGTTTACTCGTTTTACCTTTAGAAGAGCTAGTGAAAAATGAAATGACCCCTCAGCAGTCAGCGCAGTGACAACAAATACACAATGAACATATTCCTCTCTGGAGTAACAAATGAGTACATGATCGCTTTTTACTTGACGAAGCATTCAGCATGCATGCCAAACTGAAAGAAAAAAAAACAAGAAGAGCTTCTACCAAGCTACTCCTGCCTAAGTTCGAACACCTATCTGAATCTGAATGCACAAAAGCACGTAACCCTTCTCATTCAGCTTCCTTTCTTCTCACTCGGAGCCCCGGCCCAATCTGACCAACAAAATAGACAAAAACGGGGAGGAAGAAAAGAAGCAGAATCAGAAGCTTACGGCAGTCGTCGCGCCAGCCATCGCAGTCAACCATCCCTCACAATCTCCAGCCCGTTCGGCGGGCCGTAAACGATCGTATACGATCGTAGATTATAAGCTGGAACAGTATTTTTCTCTCATACCAAACCAACCAAACCAACCAGCAGTAAATAATCCACGATCCAGCCCAGCCAGCCGAACAGGCTGCTCATTCACCTTTGGCTGCTTGCTTGTCTGCTCACTCACGAAGAGCACCGTACCTCCAGCGCATCCGCCATCTCTGCTCCAACGTACGGGTCATGTCCTGCTGATCGATCTCGCGTCATCTGTTGTGCAATGGGTTGGAACCTGTGGGCGCTTTCCTCTTGCTTTCCCCGAGCATGTTGTCGGCGGGTGATGGCGCTGGAGCCATCGGCAGCGGGGCCGTCGTCGTCACCACGAACGTCGACGTGCGGGCGGCGTCGACGGCCGTGAAGATAGTGGAGCCGAGGAAGGAGGAGTGTACGAGGACGGCGATGAGGAGCCACGGACAAACCAGCCCGCCGCCCGCCGGCCTCATCACGCCCCGGACCATACTATCTCAGACGACTTTGGACCTGCCAATGGCGGCTGCACACTGCACGTTAACACCAATGCCGCCGCCGCCCTGTGGCGTCTGGCCAGCCGTGGCGGGAGTAGCAGTGGGAGGGCGGAGGGAGAGAATAATATGGCGGCGGCCTGTGGCGCGCCGGCGAGGAGTGCAGGTGCACGTCAACGGGGAGAGCGGGCATGCACCGCACCGGCAGCGCAGGAGGGATGGGAGGAGGCTGGGGCGTGAAAGCGTGATGACAGGGGATTGCGGTTGGACTCGCTCGGTTTATTATCGCTGATCCATTATCCAACGCCAGTGGTGTCCTTGGCGAGGCGAGTAGTATAAAAGTGGCGAGGCGACTGGGGATCTAACGCGATGTGGACAAATCAGATCGCCGCACCAGCAGGTACGGCTGTATTACCGCTGGGCCATCATATTACCCTGGATGCGTGTAAGGGAAAGTCTCTCCGTCGCAAAAATATGAGTGTGAAGGGAGGTTTGGTCAAATGTCTTCCAGCCTACAGACTATATATATGTCCATCAGTACGACTCGCAGTAGTATATATAGACGTGTGGGGCGTACCTACATACTACTTCAGCTAAAACGTATGACATCGCACGTGACATTTGAGCTACCACGCAAACTGGAAATAAACAGAAGAGCCGACTTAATCAAGAAATATAGGAGTATGTTAATATTAACGTTTAGTGACGAAGCCAGGACTTAAGTTCGAGAGGAGCATTTACTCTTTACTTAGTATGGATAAATTCGTTAGATCATTACATGATGTAATGAAAAAACAACAAAGCGACCTAAAAAAAACAAAGTCAAAGGACGTCCTCTCCCTATCATCGCCACTTGTTAATTAACATTGTCACTAGGGTGAAGGCCATGCACGCTGAATCCACTAGGGACGTGTTTGTTTGTCTGGACCGCGGCACTCGCGGGCTGCAGCTGTGGAAACAAAGTCAATTTTTCATTTCTCACGGTGTAGGCAGAGAGGGACACACGAGAATGATTGCCGTGACCTCTGGTGTTCCTTTTCTTCGTTGCCCTTCTTCTGAAGCCTGCCTTTTCGTCGTGGGTGCCAGAACGGACGCCGTGCGCACTGTCGCTGGCGGTACACCACGACCCGGCCGTCGCGGCAAGGAGCAGTGGAGCACCGCCGCCCTCGAGGCGCACGCCAACGAGTAGCGCCACCTCCTCTGAACCTACGACATCACGGCGCGCAAGCTAGAGGCCAAGCTCCGTGCGCAGGACGCCGAGGTCGAGCGCGCACGTGCCGCGCTGACGACGAGATCCACGCCACGACGCCCCCGCCACCTCCTCCTCTCCCTCCCTCGCCCGTGCGAGAAGAGGAGGCGCAGGTCAGAGGACCCAAGGAGATGGGGCGGGGAGGTGCGGAGTCGAGCGAGTGGTGCGGCGACAGGTCGAGCGGGTCAGCGACGTTCTCGGAGAAGGCGAAGAGGAAGGAGGAGTCGACGATGGTGAGCGTGCATTCGTAGGGCCAAACGTGACCGCCACACTGGATGTGGGAGAGATAGGCTGCGATCTGCTTCTTGGTGGACGGCGTTCAACCTGTTTGGTGAAACATCTAAAAGAGGCCCAGTTTGTTTGTCTGAAAAAATAAATCAAAATACTGTTTTGGCTGATTTGTTGTGAGAAAAAAACCCTATTTTAATTAAAAAAGAAGCCAAATAAGTCAGATTTTAAGATAAGGGAACGAAGCCGGAAAGAGAAATACCTGGGTGGTAACTCTACCACGTGCTCGCGCTGGAGAGCTGACTAGGGAAAGAACTGTCGACTACTGTCGTGTCTGCTCGGTAGTTCACGGCAAAATGAAATCGAGCAAACAAAATGGACCGAAAACGAGGATAAGATTAGGGTTGGGTAAGAGTGAGCACAGGGCGGGCTTGGAGGGTCGGGCCCACACAAGACCCAAATGGGGAAAAAAATGTTAGTTAGTTACCTGATTGCTTTAAGATATGGTTAATTTTCTAGAAAAGATATACTGGAGCAGCTCTTTTCAATTATAGGTCTCAAATTTAAGCAAGAGTAGTTTTATAGATCGCACCAGCTAGCAACCCCGTATATAAACCCTGTAGGTAAATGCATCCTCTCCATGGAAAAAAAAGGTATATATTACTATATATGTCCTTGTATGCAGTAAGATACCAATACGCCCAAAAGTGTCTGCACAGGTACCAATAAAATGACCTAGACGGCTAGACCAGGTATTCAGATAATTTTCTTGTGTTCGGTTCCACGGAGTAAATTTTAGTCTCAGTCACATTGGATGTTTGACACTAATTTAGAGTATTATATATAGACTAATTATAAAACTAACTGCATAAATTGAGACTAATTTACGAGATGAATCTATTAAGTCTAATTAGTCCATGATTTGACAATGTGGTGCTACAGTAAATATGTGCTAATGGTGGATTAATTAGGCTTAATAGATTCATCTCATAAATTAATCTCCGTCTGTGTAATTAGTTTTATAATTAACTCATGTTTAGTCCTCCTAATTAGCATCTGAACATCCGATGTGACAGGGACTAAACTTGTCTCTGGAACCAAACACCCCCTCTCCACCGCACCATCGCCCATGCCCCACCTCCATCTTCAACGCCGACGGGGACGAGCTCTAGCCGCCCGAGCACACCGGTGGCATTCCGTGGCTCCTGTCGGCCGGAATGTCGAGCGCCAGTCGCGCCTCGCCTGCGCCGGTGTCCGTGTCCTCGCCAAGCCCCTATTCCCACGGTGCCAGGACAAGCTCATCATCTTGCTACCTCCACGCATCCGCCTGCTACGGCGGCGCATCCTGCCGTCTGCGGCCATGCCTATGCAAGTGGGAGAGATCTTGCAGAGAAGGGAAAGATCGATCTTGCTGTTGGTGCGGGGGTGTGCGAAGGGGACAGAGAGTAAAGGGGACGGAGCGACGCGCCCAAATTTTTTAGTTTTTAGTCCTTTTTCTAAAAAAATTCATAAATATGCCCCTGAAGGTAAGATTTTAAAATCTAGACCCTTTGCTCAGCACCATCGTTGCTGGCGTCGAGCTTACATGTCTCGGCGCCAGCTCTTGAGCTCGAAGCAGACGTGGCGGGTGATTTGGCAGGCACCTCGGTGCCAGTAACCCTGGCATCGAGCTCAGCGCCGTAGATTTTGGCGCCGAGCTCGGCGCCAGGGTTACTGGCGCCCAACCTATCTTATGTATGAACCCCAATCCTTTTTCTTCCTCCCCCTCTCTCTCGCACCTCCCTCACCTCGCCCGAGCAGCGCACCGCCGTCACCGCCTGGGCCCTCTCCCGCCCCCGGTCGCACGCGCCTTGCCACGCCCCATGCCCACGCCGCACGCCGCGCCCCACGCCCGCGCCCTCGCTCGACGTGCCGCTCGCGCCCATGCCCGCACCCACCGCGCCCGCCGCGCACCACCGTCGTCCTCGGCCGCGCCCCCGCTGGCCCCGGCACCTGCAGCGCCCGACCGTGCCACCGCCGGCCCAGCTCGTCGGCCTGACCCACGTCCGACTTCCGCTGCGACCCCGTCGATGTCCGTGATTCCGTCGTCGAACAGGTAAAAATTGTGAATTTGCAATGTGCGTACTTAGTTAGCTTTGATTGTAGTATAGTAGTTTTGTATTTGTTATTTACTAGTTAATGTGATGACTCAGGTGGTTGATTTAGTTAGGGATCTAGTGAGATAGATATGTTGATAGATAGAAACATAGATACATAGGTACATAGATATTGTTAGATAGCTACTTAGATAGGTAGTTATATATTTAGTTAACTAAATAGGATCTAGCTATTTAGTGAGTACACTATATCTATGTATGTAGTTATTATCTTATTTACTTAGTTTGTAGTTAGAAAATACTTGTTAGGTATTATCTATCGTCTAATTTGGACTAAAGGACATATGTTTCGTTACGTGTTTGAAATAGATGGACAACCTAGTGACCATTTATCATGGAGGCACCGTTGAAAGCGATCGCTATAGATATGTTGAGTTTGTTGACATGCAAAGCGTGCCTGTGCTATTCAATGAGAAGCCATCGTTTAGTGAGATTGTTGCAAGGGCTCAGGAGGAGCTACATTGTCTTGGCGATGATGATGATGGCATTGCAGTTGAGGTGTACTACACCTAGGTTCTCCTCCCAATGTCCTAAGGCGAATGATCACAATTGGACGTGCAGATCAGTGGGAGAACAATTGGTTGTGCGTCGGGTGTTAGTTGATCCCATCCCTCATAGGGTTTCCCCACCAATGGGGCAATGGGTCAACATGCACACTTCGACCCTTCGATCCCAGAACTTGATATGGATGTGGAGGTTGCACCTACGGTTCCTGATGCTCAATCTACCCCCAATGAGCTAGTTGGAGATGCTTGTCATACTCATGATGTTGTGGTAGATCCTCCTCATAAGATCCCTTTGACATAGAATCATCCAAGTAAGTGTCTTATCCGCATGGTTATTGGGAGCTTACCCCCTTCCTTACATCCATTTCTTTCATTCTTTTCTTATTTTTCTACTTATGTTGCAGTAGATATTCCTGACAATGTGGATGTGCCCCCTGTTGCTACGTAAGTGTTCTGTGGAGATGGATTTTGTGGCTCCAATAGTGTTGAAATTATGAATGATTCAGAGCCATATGAGATGGCAAGGGCTCTTGATTCTGATGATGATTGCCTTGTTGGAGAGCTGACAGAGAGTGATATTGAGATGCTGAGATGTATCTTTCTGGGCCACCGTAATCTAAGAGTTCACGAGTTCAACGATCTTGCTCATTCCGATCAGGCGTGTGCAGAAGGACATGATGATGAGCTCCTAGAAGCTCATGACGTCTAGTGTAAGTAAATTTTATTTCCCAAACTGGTTTGAAATGGTTTAGTATATCATCTAACATCTTGTTTGGATATGTTGCAGGTGTCGTGGGAGCCATACGATGGAGAGGGGGCACTTCCTTTTAATTTGAGCAACATGTGTGGGTTCGACGACGACTTCTATAGGATGAGGTGCCCTCTAATCTATTTCTATGTTGTCGAGTTCCACCTGTCAGATAGAGTTGCACGCCAATTTAGTGTGAGACAGCTTTAGCCAACGGCTCCGTTCTCGACTGGCGTTAACTTACACAAGTGTTTTGGTATTTCAAATGTCTCGTGATGGTCCATTTCCATTAATATGATGACATGTACATGGATTCAAGTAACGATGACATACATGCAGGTTGGATCGTTAGAAGAACAGAAAGATTTTTGACTACGAGAAGCACCACCAGTACTACATTGAGCAATGGGAGGAGATGCACGACAACGTGGACGAGAACAACGAGCCGCACACGAACCATGAGTTCAGGCAGTACCAAGCTTGGTACCAACGTGCGGCACGTTGCAGGCTGAGGGTATAGTGGACAGAAGATGACTACGCCGACATCGAGTCCTTCGACGATAAAGACATGGCGTATGACCAATCTACTCGTGTAGGAAGGCAAGTGGAGACATGACCAATCTTGGACATAGTGGTAAGCCAATCAAGCCGTAGCATCATTATAATACATTAGATTTTGTAGAGATCAACAGAAAACCTATTGCTATCTGTTTAGAAGTATTTTCATTGAGAACTTTGTTACAGGGCAATACCCTCAAATGCTCCGTTGAAGACATTGAGTGCTTTTGTCCGAGAGTCAGGGATGACGACACGCATAGCTTCCTAGACGTAAGATTCAAAATATTCCTTCAAACATATTATTAATATGTTAGATTCTTTCAGTTAACATAATTTTGTACAACAGAGGCTGTCACATCGGCTACGCCGTGTGGCTGCTCGTTGTGGTTGTAGGGCAGACACGACGCAAGACGTGTATGTTCCTCCCGCATGCAGAGGACGCTTAGGTTCCTCTAGCCAAGCAGCTATAGGGGACGAGAACGGGGATGAGGACGAGGACGATGACGATGTGGACTAGATGCATGAGGACCTTGGCCCCTCTCAGCTCCAGGACGCTCCCTTAACTCAACCTACACAGCCTCTAGGCACTAGGCGACGCCGTCCACCTGACCCTTACACTCCAAGTACCAACGCTCTTGGTCACAAGGGTAAGGGTAAGACTAGGAGGCAATAAGGGTTTGTTGTAGATGTTAGTATGTACTACTATAGATTTTGTAGTTATTTTCCTATAACTATTTGGGACTGTATGGACATTGTGGACTATTTGGATTATGCAGGACATGTTATATTGATTTTGATGTTCGTTGTGGTTGCATTATGCTCTTTGTATGATTAAATGTTTGGATTATATAATGATGTCTCTGTTTGTAACTGTGGACCTGAAACAAGGGAAACTCTTGCGAATTTTTTCCGTGAATCATTAATTATACTACACTGCAAAAAAGGCACAAATGTAGTACCCAGAATAAATGTAAATTCGTTACAATGTGTATAGTCCAATCGTAACGTACAGGCACTTTGTAGATGAATCTAGTTTTTTTAGTAAGAGTGAACGAATCTAGCCTTTTCAGACAATGAAAATAGACTTCTGACGTCGCAGACAGTCGGTCAGCAATTACCCAGGTGTCGGGACTCCCTACTTGGGTTGGGACTTCTGACTGTCAGGAGTTCCGACTCATGTCGAGACTTTTGACGACCATAATCACTGCGTAGGCTAAGTGACTGAGCGTCAGGACTTCCGACATGAGTCGTGATTTCCGACGGTCGAGAGTTCCGGCTTACGTCGGGACTTCCGGCATCAACAGTCACTGAAAAATATTCTATGTGCTCGTGGAGTGCTAGAGTGTCTCTCTTTTGATTTTATATTTATAATTGAGCACTCTATCTTCCTCAGACCAACTAAGTTTGCATTCCTCTTTATAGTGCGGCGGATCCTAAACATAAAAACAAAAATAAAACCTTTGGAGAGCGCATACTGAGTAATAGCTGACATATCTCATTAAGATCACATTAGTCTCTAATTTGGGTGTCATCAATACACCAAAACCCACATAGGGGGTAAATGCACTTTTAAATCCTCAGTCTGAAACATACAGAGCAAGCAACTCATCATCCGAGTACCAGTCCTCTATGACAACCTTATTATCGTGGCTAGACTCACCTGCATTACTCTAACCTATGTGTTGCCTATAGTAAGCGGCCTCCACTTCATCTGTGGCCTCTACGGTCTGAGTAAAGAACGTGTCGTCATCCTCCTTCGCCTGCAAGTCCGCCTCTGCTAGAGTGATAAGCTCGCTCAGTCTGCTAGTGTCATCCTTAGCCTCCTCAGCCTGCAAGCCCGCCTCTGCTAGAGCGATGAGCTTGCTCAGTCTGGCAGTGTCGTCATTATCCTCATTCCCCTCATCAGACAACACAATTGATTATTGAACGATGCGACTAGCTCGTGTTCTGTGCTCATGTAACTTCTTTTCCTCATACCTTGCACGAGCCACCTCTGCGTCATGGTCCTCGCTGCATTCAATCCCTTCATGTATAAAATGCAATCAGTTAGAAACGCGATTATATTATATTTAAAATCAGGCAACAAAAAAAGCCTTTCAAGCACTCACTAGCACATAATTCAACAACATGCTCGTTCAAGACCCGCATCTGTACTCTTGTCTCCTCCTTTGCCTCCTTCCTTGCCCTCTCCTCCTCTAACGTCCTCCGTCTCTCCAATCCCCATTTGTCAAGCCCAACATCGATCGGGTTACGAATACCGCGCTGTCTAGCAAACTCACGCATCTTGTTTTTGTGATGTTTAACGAATAGGTTGACGTAGTCAGGTCCATATCTCCTCTTCTATGCAATTACTTGCCTCCCCTTCAGTTCATCTATGAACTTAGCTTGACCATCATAACATTTCCACCTGCATTTCCTAGTGCTTTGTTCAAACGAAAAAATATATCATATATGTCTTAGCAAAAGAAATAAAATATGATTTCATGTTTATCACAAAAATAACCAACCTTATCATAGTCAACCATATGGCCGCAATAATGGCCTATTTCAAGCTCCGAATGGACTAGACCGTAGTTGGATTTAACACCACATTCGCACTTGACTAGAGGTGCTTTGTAAATTAATCTTTCTTTCTTCTTTTTCCTTTGCCTTTGGTGGCTCCGGCCATTGATTCTTAGGGCCATAGAGCCACTCCTTGAAACGACACTTCGCAAATCCATACACCTAAAAGAGGAGACATTAGTACACACACATAAAGCTAAACATTTAAACATATACACTTTTCATTTACTTCGTGTTTGTTCGGACACACAAACTCTAACGTATTCTCAGTGGTTATCACAACTCGATCTCTGCATTCGCACAGAGGAGGTTCCTCGAGTCGTCTAATTACGGCTAGGTGCTTCACCTTAGCCGTTATTGGCGAGGAATTAGGGGGGGTGGAACCCACCGCTTAAAGTGCTCACGTGTATATCTCCCTCTAAACCAATCGTCGAAGAGGAGGTACCTAGGGTCAAACTTGTTTGCACCATCGATCCACTGAAAGAAAAAGCACCTCTCATGGTCCTACACAACAAGATTCCAACAAAATATTAGTAACATACTTACACAAATAAAGAAAAAAGATAGTGAAAACAATTACTTATATTAAAACGACTACATGTGTAGAAGCAACGCGCCGCTGTGTCTGGATGTCTTGATTGAAACACGTGGGCCGAAAAACCACAGTCACAGTTAGGGACAGGGAGGTCAGGAGGGACGGAGGCATCTTTGCTAGATGCGTCGGGGTATAATTCTCGAGGACGAGCCCGTTTTCGACAAAACTCCTCCCGATACATTTCTTGCATCTAACAAAACGGATGTAATTTAACAAACAAAAATCAAAATATCATAAATTAATGTCAATGAGAACCATAACTACAATACAACCAATTTCGTTCTAAGAACCGAAAGCAATTAATATTAAACCCTAAACCTAGGGTTTGCTATTTGATGCACAACAATGAACCCAAAACACAACTGCATGCGCTGCGATTACCTAGGTTTGCTAGCTTTTCCACGCCTTGACATCATCCTATGGTTGTATAATATAAATATTGAGGGATTGAATGAAACCCTAAGTAATGACGATTCTTAGGTTAAAAAATCCGACTAATATATACTGAATCGATGCGAGAAAAACCCTAAGTTGGAAGAGAAAAAACCCGAGAGGAAGGAGAAAGAAGAGGAAGAAGGCTCGGGCAGAAAGGTTGGGGCCAGGGTTAAAACACCACCTCGGCGCCATAGATCATGGCGCCGAGCTCGGCGCCAAGATCTATAGCGTCAAGCTTGGCGCTAGGATCTATGACGTCGAGCTGCCTGCTAAGTCACCGCCACGTCTGCGTCGAGCCCAAGACCTCGACGCCAACAACGATGGCGCCGAGTAGTGTAAGTTCAGTGTCAGCAACGATAACACCGAGCTAAGAGTCCAAATTTTAAAATCTTAACCCTAGAAATATATTTATGATTTAAAAAAAAGACTAAAAAATAAAAAATTCGGACGAGGCGTCCGCTCACACAGATGAGGCTCAGTGGAGATCGGATGAACAAGTGGACGAGAACAAGCCCTATCGGGTTTTCTTGTTGTTTTTTAATATGCCATCCTTGACCGTACATGGAAAGAGGAAATAAAATAATAAAAATCTAGTGCTGCATTGCTCTGTTGGTTTCGACTGCTGCACGTGTCTATCATATTCAGGCCAACGTGATCGATTAATTTGAGAAAAAGTTTAAACTCCTGGCGTGCAATTAAACTCGGACGGAGGGAGTACGTGTTTGCACCCACCAGCCGAAGGAACAGAGATGGTTAGTCGTGGAAAGGACGCGCAGCGCTGGTTCAGGCTCACAGGAATATACATCAAGATTCGCACAAAAAGATATATGGACGGCCTGCCGCTCGGTGGTGCACGGGAGCTGCGGTGCAGCACGACTGTCCAAGAGAAGCAAGGGCAAATTAGTCTAAGAAGCCTTTTTCTTTCGCTTAACGTTGCCGAGAGCTCGACCGGGCCCATTCTTACACTGGCCCAGAAGATGCTTACAGGGCCTTGGGGCTAAAGGCTAGTGCAAGTCCGTTTCCTTTCTCTCATGTACGCCTGGAAGAAATCTACCATTCCACGGCCCAATAAAAAAAGGTCCATGCATCTATTCTACGGCATGACACAGTTTTTGTTGTTTATTTACTTCGGGAGTCAAGGCACAAGTTAATTCTTTTTATCTAAAATTCCATAAAACACATTTTTAGATAATGGAAAAACACTTTAGCTTCATACATCTTTTAAAACAAATATTAGATCATGCTTATGACAACAAAGTCACAAGGTCGAACAAGAAAGTGTAACATTATTATCGGATACGATAGATAAAAGATCATTCATGACTCCATGAGTGGCAAATAACTATATGGCCGTTGGCATCACATTTTTGTGCCATCTTTATATTTACACTTAACACACTTTTTTTTTATGAAACTGGAGGGGCTTTTGGGCCCCTACACGCCACATTTATTAAAAATTAAAACAGAACAGAGGGGCTTTTGGGCCCCTACACTTAATACACTATTGGTTATTCCTTGAAAATAAATGAATTTGTAAGAGCTCCAAGAATCTCCTTATATCCTTGCTTATAGAGATTTTGGTGAAAAAATACCCTACAACAATATCTTTGACTAGATCTCCAAATATTGTCATCATCTGTTCTAAGTTTCTTGTCAGCAAAAGACGGAGAGTGGGGTGGGCTCTATAGACTATACACAAGATATAAAGATGTTGTTGGAGGATGAAAAATATAGAGAGCAATGTTTATTTAAATGGATCTCCAAATAATGATTTAGGGAGTAAATTTAAGAAAGACTCGAAGATTCTCTAAGATTTTGCTATTTTTATGTATGTTGCAAAATCATATAAAAATGAATTAAAAGTTTGTTTTTCTGCATCTATACTGCCTAGCAACAGCCATGGTTCATACCAATAACAAAGTATTTTGCTCTGACCCGATCTTAGACCAACCATCAAACAAGCGTTGACACTTTGTGGAGGCCGATTCCTAAAACAAAGTGGCAGAGAACTCCATAAAAACTTCGTATATGGTGACATTCCAAGAACAGTTGTTAGATGGTTCTAGTTTACTAAAAAAACAATAAACTTTACATTTGCATCCTTTTAGTTAATTTATCCTTGGTAAAGGATTAAACCAAACACCCCATCCCCTCAAACCACAAAAACCGCCTTTATCATGTGCCATAGTTAAGTAAGATTCTAAACAAAAGGATCCAAACCTTCGTTAAAATTAAGGGGAGTTGCTATATTTTAGGTGCCCTAATTTTTGGAAAGTTTCAGGCAACAACTCACAAGAGACTAGTATAATATAATTAAAAGAACAACTCACAAGAGTTAATGAAAATTATAGGAAAATAATGATAAAATTGCGTGTTACCTGAGTGACAACAAAAAATAAAAAATATAGAATAAATATATAAAATTAAGGGTAAAGTACAATTTTCAACCCTCAACTCACGTCGAAGTTCGATTTTCAACCTTCAACTATGAAACCGGTTAAGAAACACCATCCAACTATCAAAACCGGACAAATTTGGACCTTGACAGGTTTTAAAAGCGGTTTTCTATTTTCGGAAGGCGCCGAAATTTTATATTATTTTTTGAGCATCTTAACGTCTTCAAATGAAAAAACTCAAAACTACAAAGTTAAAAAGTATTTTTATTTAATTTCATACAAATAATATATTAGTGCTCTAATGCGGCAAGCGTTAGTAGACGATTATTATGGTGCTGAAAATTTATATTATTTTTTCGAGCATCTTACTATCCTTAAATGAAAAAAAATAAAACTATAAAGTTGTAGATCCCATCGAGGTCTATAATTTATATATAAAAATTATCTTTATCTGACATCGTATTGAAGGGTTATGACTTTTCAAAAGTTGAGTCTTGTCACACGACAAACAGTGCTATGGCGTGACGAGACTCAACTTTTGAAAAATCATAACCCTTCAATACGATGTCGGATAAAGATAATTTTTATATGTAAATTGTAAACCTCGATGAGATCTACAACTTTATAGTTTTAATTTTTTTCATTTGAGGACAGTAGGATGCTCGAAAAAATAATATAAAATTCCAGCACCATAATAATCAGATTTTTTTAATTTTAACACTTTTTGGAAACTAATTTTAAATCTAACACGGTCGGTTTTTTTAAAACTAATACTTTTCGCCGCGCCAGGACTGTGCCGCGCCATGCATGGTGGCGCGGCAGAGGGCTGACGTGGCGGCGACCGGAATCGCTGACCATTGATGGGGCAGGGCTTGCCGCGCCCTGATCCATGGCGCGGCAGAGCCAAATAAAACTCCCGCCGCGGCCCGCGTGCGCTAGTGGCCGAGCAGCCGCCGTTGCCCGAGTAGTGTAGCAAGGTCGCTTGGCTGCCGCGCCCGTGTCCGCCCATGCCAGCCCACCGCCGAGCACGCCGGCCGCTGCGGCCGCGTCCGCCCGTGGTAGCTAGCCCGCCAGCGCCAGCCCACCGCCGAGCACGCCGACCGCCGCGGCCGCGTTTGCCCGCGCCAACCAGCCCGCCAGCCGCCCGGTGCGGCCGCTGAGCCTGCACGCCAGCGCGCCATCTCCTCCGACCACGCACGGCGGCTACCCGCAGAGGACTGCGCCCGCGCCTCCCGGCCTGGTCTAGCGCGCTGCAGCGAGGTACTCCCCTAATAAAGTTAGTAAAATTATTAAAATATAGTTAGTAAAGTTAGTTAGTTTAGTTAGATAGGTAATATAGTAAGTTAGTATAGGTAGTAAAGTTAGGTATTTTAAAATAAGTACAGTTATTGAGTCTAGTTATATATTGGATTTAGTCTAATTGTTTGTTGTAGTTAGCCTTGTATAGATGTTAATATTAGATTAGTTAGTATAGTTATAGTTAGAATATGTGTTAATATTACTATGAACATTACGCATGATGATTTCGACGAGTTGATAAAGTTTCTTAAAATGCTTTTGCAGATGGATTGTTGTGTTAGAGTTTTGTATGGAGGAAGTGTTAGGAGAGAAGATGGTATGTTTGAGGATATGGAAGAAGAATTGGAATGGTTTGATGAACCTCCTAGCTTCAACGATCTTTGTGTCCGTTTGAATATAAAGTTTGACGGTGATTTCACACTGAAGGAGAGGTTTGATACTGGGAAGACTAGGGCACACTATGTTCTCATGCCCTTGCGCGACCCTGCTCACTGGTCCCGCTACACTAGGGTTCTCTAAGGTTCCAATGTGCCCATAGCTAAGGTAGTGGTAGAGAATGGGTACAGGATGCATGGTGTTCAGGACAGCCCGTCCATTAACGGTGTTGGAGGCAATGAGCAAGAATTGGGGGTCAGAAGGGAAGCAACTCAGGGTAACATGGATTTAGATGGTCAGTTGACACAGAAGCAGTTTCATTCAACTACAGTAGGTTGTATAAGTAATGACTTCGATGTGAATGATTTCAAACAGGAAGAGAAGGAGCAGGAGGAGGAGAACATGATCGGTGATGTAGTTAGCAGTGATTCAGACGATTCTGATGATGACCAAGGAGGTATAGATGCTATGCCAACATCGGCTGATGCCATGCCAGTACCAATTCATACTATACCATTACTAGTACCAATTGAGGTTTTGCATGGTGTCCAGACTCAGGGTAGACTAGTCACAGATTTGGCTGTAGATGATACCCCTATAATTCATGGGCCAGAATTAGCGAAGCACAGCAGTATGTTCCACCACTACCTTACACAGCGACTGAGCTTGAGCAACTAAGGTCCAAGAACATACCTTTCATGGGTGTTCTGAACTATAGGGATGTTAGCATGACGGATATGGCAGTTTGTGACACCGGTCTCCAGATGTGTAGGAATTCATTGTATAAACAGGAGAAAGAAACCCTTAGGAAGGGGATGATATTCAACACAATATTAGAGATAAAACTCTTCCTTTAGGACTATGTTGTGTACCACCATAGGCCGTACACCGTCACTCATTCGGACCAGGAGTTGAGGTACCACGTGATATGCAAAAATGGTTGTATGTGGAGGTTAAATGCACAAAAGAGACAGAGTGATGGCAAGTGGAGGATAACTAAAGTTGTCAAACTCCACACTTGCCTAGACAATAGAGGGAAGGAAAATTATCAGCAACTCACTACACGTTACCTTACCCGTCGTATATTAGGGCTCGTTGATGATAATAATGACATCTCGGTGTCTTCTTTACAATAGTCCATATCTAGATTTGTTAGGTATGATGTGACATACGGAAAGGCTTGGTGTGCTAAGCAAATTACTCTGGCAATTCGATGGGGGTACTTAGGAGGAAGCGTACAACACGGTGTCCCGCATCTTATGTGCAATGCATTACTATAACCCTGGCTTGAAATGATTTGTGGACACCAGAGGGATGTTTTTTGGGACCCATTGAGGCATGTCCTCTATCGTGTGTTCTGATCGTTCGCGTAAATGAAACATGCAATCCAGTTTTATTGGCCAGTTGTACTTGTTGATGGCACTTTCCTGACAAGAAAGTACAGGGGCACCTTGATGATGGCTGTTGTTGTTGATCCTGAGGACCAGATAGTACCCATGGCTTTTGCTTTGGTAGAGGGAGAGAACAATGAATCATGGTCATGGTTCATGCTGCTTCTACCAGGTGCTTGGCCCAACTCGCACTATATGTTTGATCTCGGACCGTCATGCAGGGCTTCTTAATGCTGTAGCTGAGCATATAGATGGGTTTCTGCCTCTAGTACACAGATGGTGCATGAGACACTTTATCGCTAATTTCTGGTGGCATCAGTGGAAGTAGGAGGTATGTGACAAGGTAAAGGTTCTATGTTGTGTACGTACAGAGCACCAGTTCAAGAAGACAAAGAGAGAACTAGACAAGATGGTAAATGCAGCGAAAAAGGCCTGGTTAGAGGTGTAGATGGAACAGAAGGCTTAATGGACGTTAGCATATGATGAGGGGGGGGGTTAGGTATGGCATTATGACCACTAACTTCTCGGAGTCCTTCAACCATGTATTCACTAGAGTTCGATCGTTGCCTGTGTCTGGAATTGTTGAGTTCTCGTTTGATAAGTGCAACAAATATTTTGTGAAGAGGTGGGAACTTGCACAGAGGAATATAGCTGAGCAGGGGTGTTTTAGAAAGGCCGGAGCTAAACATTTGAAGGAGGCCGAGGAATTGGCCAAGCAGCACACCGCCAAGCCGTATGGACCCCGCTACCATATCTTTAGTGTATGGGGCAAGGGTGGCACATGCTTGGACGGCGAACATTATGGTGGATGAAACTAGCAAGTTGATCTTGAAAAGGTAGAGTGCAGTTGCAACGTCCATCAGATCATGCATGCCCCTTGCTCTCATATGGTCATCGCCTACAGGGTTCGCGAGTACAACTATGAGGATCTACCATATATGTCACCCTTGTATCTCCGTTCGAACACCGTTAGTATTTGGGAGATGAGCTTCGAGCCATACCTTGACCCGACACAGTGGCCACCTTATAATTGTTATGACTATGTGCCGCATTCGGATCTAATGAAGGTAGGGAAGGGTAGGAGGAAGAAGAAGAGACTTAAGGGGGACATGGATGCTATGAGAGGGTACGGTGAAGATATGTACATCGGGGGAGACTTCAATGAGACCCGTGGCAGGAATCTTTGCTCTGTTTGTAAACAATCTGGTTACAAGGCTAGCCAGCATAGAAGACGAGGGCAGCAGGTGATTTCGTATTATGTTCATACTATATAACAAGTAGTTCAAATTTTGTAATGCTACATAATGTTAATCTGAATATTGTTAATTTGAATACTCTAACCCTTTTTATCAATTTGTAACAGGATGGCCCCTCCCACGCCGCACCAGCTGTACCCCCTTCTTGAGGTGGAGTACGACGACCCCCTTCTTCCACCGGACGACGAGGTTTCCAAGAGGCGTTCGAGGGATCTTTACATTCCTGGGACTTAGTTCATTACGTCGAACTTATGTGAAACGAATATTGTCGTCGAAAACGTGCAGACTCATAAACCAATGAAAATGTTATGTGGCAACTTATCGTCCATTTATTTGCTTCATATTCATTTCAACTTGCGCACGGTCGTGGCACCACTTGTAGTTTTGTACAGTACCGACAACAACTCAATTGAAGCTGGATGTTGTCTATCCGCGTCACTACTGCGCCGTCGTCTATGGTGCGGCACTGACGCGCCATGTAGTATGGCACGGCACTGACACGACGTGGACTCTAGCGCGGCAGAACCAAGGCTATGGCGTGGCTAAACCAGTGGGCTACGGCGCTGTATTCGAGATAATTTCACCCGATTATGTTCATTTTAGAAATTTTGAACACATGATACAAACAAATGTGATCACTTAAGATCGATCATGGGTAATCCAAGTACATGACACATGGGTACAATACATCAGTAGTTCAAATGGAATATAAGACAACACAATAGAATTTCTACTACATATCTACATTGATCATTAATAAAGCATAGAACTAATAGTCGGTGTAATTAAAAACCCTCAGTCAGAAACATACTGAGTAAGCAACTCGTCGTCTGAGTACCAATCCTCAACCACAACCCTGTTGCTGTGGTTAGGCTCACCTGCATTGCCCTGGTCTGCCTTTCGCCTATAGTAAGCGGCCTCCGCTTCATCTGCGGCCTCTGCGGCCTGAGTGAAGAACACGTCGTCATCCTCCTCTGCCTACAAGCCCGCCTCTACTAGAGCGATGAGCTCGCTCAGTCTGTCAGTGTCATCCTCAGCCTCCTCCGCCTACAAGCCCGTCTCTGCTAGAGCGATGAGCTCGCTCAGTCTACTAGTGTCGTCTTTAGCCTCATCCGCCTGCAAGCCTGCCTCTGCTAGAGCGATGAGCTCGCTCAGTCTGTTAGTGTCGTCCTCATCCTCGTCCCCCTCATCAGACAACACAATCGGTGATTCAACGGTGCGATCAGCTCGCTTTCTGTGCTTATCTAACTTCTTTTCCTCGTACCTTACATGAGCCACGTTTGTAACATGGTCCTCGCTGCATCCAATCCCTTCATGTATAAAATGCAATCAGTTAGCAACACGACTATATTATATTTAAAATCAGGCAACAAAAAAAAGGCTTTGAAGTACTCACTGGCACATAATGAAACAACATGCTCATTCAAGACCTGCATCTGTACTCTTGTCTCCTCCCTTGCATCCTTCCTTGCCCTCTCCTCCTCTAATTTCATCCGTCTCTCCAATCCCCATTTGACAAGCCCAACGTCGATCGGGTTATAAATACCGCGTTATCTAGCAAACTCACGCATCTTATCTTTGTGATGTTTAACGAAAAGGTTGACGTAGTCAGGTCCATATCCCCTCTTTCATGCAATTACTTGCTTCCCCTTCAGTTCATCCATGAACTTAGCTTGACCATTGTAACATTTCTACCTGTATTTTCTAGTGCTCTGTTCAAACGATAAATTATATCATATATGTCTTAGCAAAAGAAACAAAATATTACCACAAAATAACCAACCTCATCATAATCAATCATATGGCCGCAATAATAGCCTATTCTAAGCTCCGAAGGGACTAGACCATAGTTGGATTTAACACCACATTCGCACTTGACTGGCGGTGCTTTGTAAATTAATCTTTCTTTCTTCTTTTGCTTTGCTTTTGGAGGTTCTTCGGGCCATTTGTTCTTAGGACCATACAACCACTCCTTGAAACGACACTTCGGCATTGAATACACCTAAATAACGTGAGATTAGTACATGACACATATAGCTCAACATTTCAACACATACACTTTGCACTTACTTCATGCTTGTTTAGACACACAAACTCCAACGTACTGTTAGGGTTTATCACGGCTCGGTCTCCGCAATGGCACAGAGGAGGTTCCTCGAGTCGTCTAACTATGGCTAAGTGCTTCTCCTTAGCCGTCATTGGAGGAGGGTTAGGGGGAGGTGGAACCCACCACTCGAAGTGCTCTCGTGGATGTCGCCCTGTCCACCAATCGTCGAAAAGGAGGTACCTGGAGTCAAACTTGTCTGCACCGTCGATCCACTGAAAGAAAAAGCACCTCTCATGGTCCTACACAATAAAAATTCAATAAAATATTAGTAACCTAGTAATACAAATGAAGAAGAAAAATATACGGAAACAATTACTTACATTAAAACGACTGCACGTGTAGAAGCAACGAGCCGTTGTGTCCAGATGTCTTGATTGAAACACGTCGGCCGGACGACCACAGTCACAGTTAGGGACAGGGAGTTCAGGAGGGACAGGAGCATCTTTGCTAGACTCGTCGGGATACAATTCTCTAGGACGACTCTGTTTTCGTCATAACTGCTCCCGAAACATGTCTTCCATCTAATAAAACAGTTCAAATTAAACATCAATCAAAACAACTCAAATTAATATAAAATATAATCACCATTCATAATTTTCCTCCTAAACTTAGTTTCCATTCATAATATACTATCCACCGTTCAAACAAAAATAAAATGTGCGTCATTACCTTACACGATGACGAAGAGGGAGGAAGGCGGTCGGGGAATGGAAGAGAAGGGAGGGAGGGAGGCGGCAATGGAGGGTCAGGCGGGGGCTAGGTTGCCGGCATTCGTGGCGTGGTGGCCGGCGTGCTTGGTGGCGGGCTGGCGCGGGCGGACGCGAGCGTGGCGGCCAGGCGGCCTTGCTGCTCGGGCAGCGGGACTGGCAGCGGGGGTTTTATTCGGCTCTGTCGCGTCATGGATCAGGGCGTAGCAGTGCCGCGTCAAGATCGATGGTGTGGCATGCCCTACCCCGTCAGCGGTCAGCGATTCCGATCGCCGCCACGTCAGCCCTCTGCCGCGCCACCATGCATGGCGCGGCATAGGCATTTGGCCGCGCCAGGGCAATAGGCGCGGCTAAAAGTGTTAGTTTAAAAAAATCGACCGTGTTAGATTTAAAATTAGTTTTCAAAAAGTGTTAAAATTAAAAAAAAATTCTAATAATCGCCTACTAGCGGTAGCCGCATTAGAGCACTAATATATTGTTTGTATGGAGTTAAATGAAAATACTTTTTATATCAATGTTGTAGTTCTCAATGAGATCTACAACTTTGTAGTTTTGAGTTTTTTTATTTGAGGACGTTAAGATGCTCAAAAAATAATATAAAATTTCGGTGCCCCAAAAAATAGAAAACCGCTTTTGAAACCAGCCGATGACCAAATTTGTCCGGTTTTGATAGTTGGAGGGTGTTTCTTAACCGGTTTCATAGTTGAAGGTTGAAAATCAAACTTCGGCGCGAGTTGAGGGTTGGAAAGTGTACTTAATATTAGTTACTTTTTATTCCTTAGATCTAGTAGTACAAGTTGTAGTATCTAAACGTACAACCAAACACACGCACGCACACACCCTTGTGGTCCATAGGCGTCTGAGGTCCCTACAAGGAGAAAGTGGGGGGAAAACCCCGGTGGAAAACTAGTGCCGAGTGAGACTCAAACACTGGCCAGTAGGAGGGCAGCCATCGGCCTCTACCACCCGCGCTGCGCGCGGTTCCCTAATATTAGTTACTATGGCAACAAAGCTTTGCCACTCCACCCCATTTATCTCTGGTTAAAGCTCTTTAGAATGAGACATTAAGCAGATTCGTGGTAAGAAGTTTTTTTTGCTACTAGTTCAGGTACAGCTAACTAGGCCATCACATAAGTGGTGTGACACTAGTGAAGGTTTACAACTCTAAATTAAATGAGAGACGACAAACCAAGAGACGAAAGAAGAGATCTACGAGTGAGAGATTATGGACCGAGGTACTTTTAATAACAATTATCAGGCTATTCGGCTAGCCTGAAAAATAAGCCAAAATACTGTTCCGGCTGGATTGTTGTGAACAGTGCCCGCGTGAGTGGGCTCGCCAGCACCAGCCCAGCCAGCCACCAGCCGAACAGGCGGTATAATAACATCTAACATTATAAGGTATAGATTTTGGCTTTTCTTCTTGAGGGCCTCTTTTGTTTTATTTACCAACACAAAATGGGCGGTATTACTTTAGCATGGTAGTCCATTTCATTCCGGACTTGCACGGGTTCTGAGTCCAACTTGATCTGGCTTCTCACACTTTCCATTTTGGAAAAGGAAAGTACAAAGGGGCCAAAAGGAACTACAGTGTGGAGACTGCGGTCCGAATGACTGCTAAGGATCGTCCGATCTTTTAATTTTCCGTGATGATGCGTGCGCGGAACATAAATACTCTCACACTGTAGCACAGCGTCAGCGCCAGCGAGGGGCGACGTGCCAGCGCTACGAGCCGGGAGCAAGCCCAAACAAGGGCAGAGTGAATGCGTTGGAGCCACGCCATGATGAGCTCTCGCCGGTCGTTTTGCCTCTGCCGGCTTCCGGCTACTAGTCGCCCCCGCCCCGCCTCTGAAACTGCCACTGCCAGGCGCGCGCTGGGCTCGGGCGCGTCACCGTCACGTTGCATGACGCGCACATGGCCCAAGGCTGCGTGCCGTGCCAAGCAGATGCAGATGCAGAACCTTTCATTTTGCAAATTTTTTTAAGATTTCTCATCACATCGAATCTTTAAACATATGCGTGAAACATTAAATATAAATAAAAAATTAAACTAATTACATAGTTTAGACGAAATTTATGAGACGAATCTTTTAAGTCTAATTAGACTATGATTAGATACTAATTGTTAAATAACAACGAAAGTACTACGGTCCCTTTTCGCCGGCTAAACAAGCCCTGAATCGTGCTCTGATCCCGATTCGATCGATGCATGCGTGCGTGGCTTCCTCCGTCCGCTCCCGCTCCCCGGCCCTCCGATCCGCCAGGGCGCGCGGGCACTGTGCCGGCGTACGAACGCAATCACGAAGGTGCGCGCGGGGAGGGTCGAGGGACGCGACGCGATATCTGGGGTGCGGAACGAGGCTGCTCCCCGCGCGCGCCTCGTTCGCCGGCCCGCGCGAGCGGAGCGGCACAGCAGCATGATCGTGTCGTCGACGACGCGCGCGTCGCGGCAGGGCGGGGCGCATCATGGCGCCGGCATGCATGCAGGAGCCGGCGGCCCGCGGCGGGATCTCATGCTCATCCCCCCCATCCCCATTCGCTCCTCGCGACCTCGCAAGCTAGCTGCCTAGAGCGCGCGCGCGCGGATCGGAGAGGGCGCGGGCGCCGGGCGGGCCTTGTTGTAATCATGGGCCAAGATTTGAAGCCACTTGATAATCGCGACGCGGATGATTAGTGGCATTAGCCTGCCCTTTCGCGCGGATCCTGTTTTGTTCAATCCTGCGCCCACGCAGGCCGGGATTAGAGTAACAAGCCTATCTCTGCCGCTAGCTGCAAACCGCGCGCGCGCAGGCCGGCCGGCGAGGAGTGTATTCCAAGACACAATGATTGTGTCGCGCGGGGAGGCGTGGATTCGTAAAGTGGACGGGTGCTCGGCTGCTCGCTCTTGCCCGCTCGCTCGCTCGCCGCTGCTGCATAACATGGGCCTTGACCGAGGCAGGCGTTCAGTCAGGCATCGACACACACACACACACGCCATGAGGCATGACACGAGCGCTTTCTTCTCCCCCGTCCTGGCCACTCCACTCGCCTTCCAGTCCAGGCAATCTTTTGCCCCCTCCGCCTCCCTCACAGCGCGTCCCCCCTTTTGGTCCTGTTCCAGGCCTGATCGATCAGCTTCATTTACACGCCCTTTTCCCCCTCCTGTCTCCGTTGCTCCAGCCTAGTAATTATATTACCCTACTAGCCTTTGCCCCCACAGGGCCATCGAAAGGCGTGGCAGCCAAGTAATGCTATCAGCTGGAGGTCAGGTCGTCTGGAGGGCCGGCCTGGCCACCGGGAGCGAGCGAATTCAAGCGAGAAAAAAAGGCGAGGCCTTTTGCTGTATGTCTCTGTGTGTGATCAGCAGGCCAGGGGGAGGTCGCCATGATTCTTGCGAGGCCGGGCGAGATCATAAGCGAAAGACAAAAAGGCCGAAAGGCGCATAATGCTGCCACATGACACACCCTATACAAAAGCTAGCCCTAGACACACCAGGAGAAGCATCCATCCATCTCGCTTCCACGCCAATTAAACGTAGTAGGTGTAGGAGTACACCGCAACCTTATTTGAGAGCCAGCTGCTGCTAGCTCCTCCTCCAATCGGAATCGACGATCGATGGGTGGTCATGGCGACCACCACCACCAGGAAGTTGGAGTGCTCGTCGACGAGGAGGAGGAGGAGCTCGAGCACCACGCGAGGGCGGCCTGTGGTGGCGCCACGAGCGGAGTGGTGGAGCAAGGAGTAGGCGATGGCGGTGGTCAAGACGCCGCGGGCATGGTGTTCGAGGCGAGCAGTAGCGTGGGGAGCGTGAGTGCGGCAACCATGGCGCCGCCCCAGATCCTCTGCTGGCCACCGCCGCCGCCCGCGCCGCCACAGCAGCAGCAGCAGCTCCACCAGGACCACTACCACCACAGCGCTGGCGGCGGCGGCCAGCATCAGACCCCGTTCTTCCCGCTCCTGCCGCCGCTCCCCCCGCAGCCGCCCCCACCGCCGCCCTTCTTCTCCGACTTCTACGCGCGGCGCGCGCTCCAGTTCGCGTACGATCACCACCATTCGGGCGGCGGCCCGTCCACGTCGTCGGACCCGCTCGGCCTCTACATGGGGCACCACCACGGCGGGTCCGGGATGATGATGCCCCCGCCGTTCGCGTCGTCGCCGTTCGGAGATCACTTCGGGCGGATGACCATGCAGGAGATCATGGACGCCAAGGCGCTGGCCGCGTCCAAGAGCCACAGCGAGGCCGAGCGCAGGCGCCGCGAGCGCATCAACGCGCACCTCGCGCGCCTCCGCAGCCTCCTGCCCAACACAACCAAGGTAATAATCGACGTCCTCATGCAGCTCGATCGCCGTCCGTCGTCACGACATACATACACGGCCGGATCGAGTGATCTGCGAATGCAAGCAACTTGCAACGCATGCATGTGTCCGATCCGCGTGCGCGCGAACATCATTGCTAGGCTAGCTGATGCTGGCTCTCCATCCGATAGCACTAGCACTAGCACAGGTGTAGTGTAGGGCTGAGGTAGGAGGAGACATGGGGAGGGAGGGAGCCGCCTAGTTGACGCGGAAAAGAGAGACCGGGAAGGGAACAAAAAGCTCGCGATGCGGGAGTTACTGCCGGCCTCTCCGAGGAGAGACAAACACGCGAGCTCGTGTCAGTCTCGGACATGAACAGTGGAAACAAAAAGCGGCTGGCCATCTCGAGAGATCCTCCTCTCCATCCGGGCTCCCAAGCAACACACACTCCCAAGGATCCGAGCCTCTGTTGATCCTCTCTGCAGAACCTGCATCCCATTGTATGCCACGCCACTAACAAAAACTCTAGGAGTACACTGTACGTACTCCTCGTGCTGCACTGTTAGTTCTTAGTGCACCACAAAGTACTATAGCAGCTTAGCAGTAGTAGGCGCATGCACTTGCATTTGACCCCAGGTAGGCGCGATAGCATAACATGTATAAAAGAATCGGGAGTGGTGATGGTCTGATGCCCCACTTGTGTGAGACCGAAAAGCTAGAGCGACGACGACATAGATCGCTTGTGGAAGCGTGCGTGCGAGCACCACTAACAGCGCAACAACGACACCAACCTATGCGTTGCACTAACATTTTGTATTGATTACCAGCCATCTTCGTGCTCCAAGTAGGAGGGGGCCGGTGAGTGAGTGAGTCCCACGCTCGGAAGCATGCATGCCCGGCCACGGCACGCATGGCCTGCTTTTGGCCTGCATGCGTACACCGCATACTTCCCCCTCTCATCATTCTGGCAACTACGACGCTAGTGCTGGCCGGCCCGTGTGTGGTCTTTCTGTTTAGCTAGCTTAGCGTTGTTTTCCTTGTGATTTACTCCTCCTCCTCCTCCTCCTTGTGGTTTTCGATCGGATCGATCATGTGCACCGTGTCACATGTTGCAGACAGACAAGGCGTCGCTGCTGGCGGAGGTGATCCAGCACGTCAAGGAGCTGAAGCGGCAGACGTCGGGGATCACGGAGGAGGCGTGCCCGCTGCCCACCGAGTCCGACGAGCTCACCGTCGACACGTCCAGCGACGAGCACGGCCGCCTCCTCGTGCGCGCGTCGCTCTGCTGCGACGACCGCGCCGACCTCCTCCCCGACCTCATCCGCGCGCTCAAGGCGCTCCGCCTGCGCGCGATCAAGGCCGAGATCACCACCCTCGGCGGCCGCGTCAAGAACGTGCTCCTCATCACCGCCGACGACAGCGCCGGCGGCTGCGAGGGGGCGGCGGCGGATGACGACCAGCAGCAGCAGGAGGAGGCAGCGCCCATGTCGCCGCAGCACACGGTCGCGTCCATCCAGGAGGCCCTGCGCGCCGTCATGGAGCGCACGGCGGCGGCGGCGTCGGCCGCCGAGGAGTCGGGAGCGGCGGCATCGTCAGGCGGCGCCGCCGGGCTCAAGCGGCAGCGCACGACGAGCCTTTCGGCGATCCTAGAGAACAGGTCCATCTAAAAGCTACTAACATATATCCACCATCACTTGATGAGATGTGCAAAACGAAACAACAGTAGAACGAAACAAACACCACAATCTCACAGTTGATCATAATACGCATGCAACTAGCTAGCTACTTATGGATGATAATGCATGTTTGCCACGACTATTTTTTTAGTTTATTTTCATTATAGCCTTTCTTCTCTCTTGTGTATTGATCTCAAATCGGTAGTGTGTCTATGCATGCATGGGATATCCTCATCAATCAAATACAACGATTCGTTTTTTCTTCTTCCTCTTACCAGCAGCAAATCAAATCGTCAGTCCTTTGGAGCACAAGCTTGCAGGCCGCTATATATAACTGAGGACATTGAACGAGTAGAGTGACTTCATAACTAAGATTTAGTTCCTTTCTTGATATTAGCTGGTCATTAGTCAAACACTACTAATAATGTAGAAGCTGCTGTTACGAGCTGATAGTGTTGAGGTGGCTATGTTCCCATCCGGATAATCAAGACATGTTTCGTAGGAGTAAGCGACACTATACTACTACCACTCTAGTTTTTCCAGCAACAGGCACAGGGCAACATCATTCATCTCTTCAGAATGGAATTAGAGCTGTACATGTACTCTCCTGTTTGACGTAGGGCGCTTCTGACTAGGCGTGGTCCCTAAAATCAAATCAAACATTGGTCGACATATACCATATATGAACCTGCATACTTCAGTCATGAATATAAGGCCATTCTCTCATGCTGGGTTTTATATATATGTTTCAAGAGTGTCACATGGATATATAGTATTTTGTATTTAATTGATGGATGAAATAGTACATGCATGCACTGTTACATTGTTTTTGCTTCATATACCATACATACAAGAGGCAAATGTGTTGGATACAATGTATGCATGGTTTCATCTAGATGAAACAGTCTTTCTGTTCATTATTAATTTCTTGCCACATCATCAAAAACACTGACATAACACTCTATTTAATGAGAACTTTATTTTTTAATTCATAATACGACGTAGAGACTCATATACATGCACACACATCTTATTCCTAAAAGCATTTCTGAAAGATTGAGCCAACATATTTCGAGATTAACGAAGTGATCATAAACATCTTGCTGTCAAGAGGCACGTCGCCTACTGCATCCTCTTTCCAAAGTAGTTCATTAATGATCAGAGGAATCTTGTATGTATGCAATTAAGTGTCAATCAAGAAACAATAAGTTGTTTCTCATACGGCATATCTAAAGGCGAGACATGCCAGTATGATGAGTGTGTGAGTGGTAGTTTAAAGGTAAGTCACTGATCGAGCCTAAATAGTAAATACAATGAAACAACTAAAAGGAAATAATATGATGATGTATATTATGTTCTATAAAAATAAGAGCCCATATATAATGAATTTTACATAAATTTCAACCATTTAAATTCCAAAGGAATCAGGGAAATTCACACATCCCATTCAGGCCGGGCCAAACTTATCAGTCCCATGCGTCAAGATGGCAACGGGTACCCGAAACCCGAGTACCCGACGGGTTTTACCCGATAAGGAGGTGGGTATGGAAGACATTTTGCACCCGCGGGTACGTTATTGGACGAATTCTTGTACCCATCGGGTATGCGGGTACGGGTGTGGGTGTATACTACCCATACCCGCATACCCGCGGGTAAAAAAAAACCCGCATAAATAATATCCAACCTCTGCAATTTTAGCCCATATAAGCATATAGCCCATATTTGGCCCATATAAACATATGAGTATATATATATTCCAGAACTCTCTCAAACCCTAATCCTCATCCTCACTCCACTCCACCGGCCCATATTTCTGTTTTGCTGCTCTATTGTTGATTTGTTTTGCTGGAAGCTATTATATTTTGGTGTGTGAACTCGGGTATATTGTCGGGTAAGAATTACCCGTCGGGTGCGGGTATGGAATAAATTTTCTATCCGCCTGCGGGTACGGGTAACCCGACGGGTAAGATTTTGATCTGGCGGGTGCGGGTACGGGTGGCCAGTACCCATCGGGTACGTACCCGTTGCCATCTTGACCCATGCGCACGGGAGATCGAGAAAGATCATCTGTAGGTTTATTCGTAACTGTTGCTTATAAATTTGAAACGATTCTTAGTTGTGTTTTTATGCATGTACTATGAATAGAATATGTCATGAAGAAAATATTTATTTTGCTTCTTTTTCAACAATAATAAGTTAGGCTTACATTTCCTATTCAATCTAGCTTAACTTGTTTATAACAAATCTTTTCTTCTTCTTTTCTGCCTATGGATCAGTTATCGTATGCCTTTCTCATAGACTAAACTCAAAAAATAAAAAATAAAAAGTTACGAAAATAAAGTCCAAAGCCACCAGCAAGTTGCTGGTGCTACCTAGCTCCACTGTTCGTCTAAACGGCCGTTTAGCCCGTTTAAACACCGTGTAAACGCTATACGATGGTACGTTGTTTCTGTTTAATCATCCGTTTAATTTGTCGTTTAGCCTATTTAATGGACTGTTTAGTCTGAATAATGGTTAAACGGTAGGTGACCGACTGACGTTTACGAAAACATTGCCTGGCTTTCATGTTAGCAAGCTAGAAGCGAGTAAGAACGATTAGTATCGATTTCATCATGACCAATTATTATATATGTGGGCTGTGGGCAGAACATTTCTGAACATCATTTCGTGTTCTTGAGAAAAGCGGCTCAACTCTTTTATCCCTTTATTAATTAGAAAACCTTTTGGGGTCCGATCCCTTGGACACAGTTCAGAGATTTTGCACTACTACGAGCAGTCGTCCTCTCCCTGCAAGAAGGGAAAGGAGGCAAAAGGCAATTGCTGGATGGACTCCACAGGTAGTGAATTGGTAAACCATAAATATGCAATCGTGAAAAGATACTAAGGCCAATAGGGCGGTGCTCCGTGTACTCGTAGAAGGGAAGCATAAATGTTGCCGAATTGTTTCATGATGAGCTTCTTTGGCTGTTTTTGCTCGGTTTTCTGATATCTGGAACCGAAGACTGCGCTGTGCTACTTTGGACGTTGAATGACGCAATCTGTACACTCATGCCTGCCCGAGGATACTTTCTTCAATTCCGCCTGTGACACTGCCTTGCAGTCTTGTGCATGGACCACCTAGATAGAGTGGAAGGTGTCATGGGTGTGTTTGGTTGGATGGCCAGCTTCTAGCCTAGCTAATTTTGGTCTGTTTGGTTGCCTGTAAGGGGTCTGGAGGTTGGTTTGGGCTGGCCATCCGTATGCTTGGAGCCTGGCCCAGGTTGAACGCCCGATTCGGCCATTCTTTCCTGGCCAGGCCCTAGCCAGCCATCCCAGTGTTCCCGTTACCCCCCTCTCAGACTCTGCAGTGTTCGCGTCACCCCCCTCTCCGACTCCGGTGGCCGGCATCTCCATGGCCGCAGGCGAAGCTTCCCTCCTCCATGACCGTCGCAAACTTTCCTCCATGGCCGGTTGAATCTCCATGGCCGCGGACGGAGCTTCCCTCCTCCATGACAGGACAAGCGGCTCGAACACCTCGGAGGTCATGCGGAGGAATCAGATCAGCACCGCACTCACTGCCTCGCCCCTCACCTCTGCTCCTCCGATTCGCCTCACTGCCCTGCCCCTCACCTCCCGACGGCAACAACACATGCGCTCAGCGATGCGTGGAGATGGTCCCGTGCGGCACGGAGGAGGACAAATCACGGTGGTCCATGCGGCGCGGGTGGAGTCCCCTGCTCCTCCTCCCCTCCGTTAGTTCGTTCTCCATCAATCGTCTGAGATCCCTTGCTCCCTTTCCTCTCCGTCAGTTCATTCTCCATCAGTCGTCAAAGGTCCCTGTTCCTCCTCCCCTCCGTTAGTTCACTCTCCATCAGTCATTGGAGGTCCCCTAGGCGCGTGCGAGTCGTCCTGGATGCCGGCGTGGCGCCGCGCGACGGTGGGCTCGTCCTGGATGTCGGTGGTGGCGGCCAGCAGAGGCAGCGCGCGATGAACAATGCCGGCGTGACGGAGGCGAGCTTGAACACGAGCAGTGCCGCTGCCTTGTTGTCTGTCCCAGCAACCGCGCGCGGCAGGTAAAGCTATAGCAGGAGCATACGAGCAGCGCCCATGTATGCTTCTTCTTGCTGTCGAAATGATTGGAGAAGAACACCAAAGGGTAACCTTACCAATTCAAATTCAGAGAAGTGGTGACTGTATCAAAACAAATTAGGCAACCAAACAAACCCTAGGGCTAGCCTAGCTAAGATAGTACAGACAACCAAACAATCAGGAGTTGGCTTGATGGGAGTAGGCTAAAGCTGCTCAGGCTAGGATTCTAGCCAGGCTAGATGTTAGCTAGAAAACAAAACACATCCTATATGTACTGTACGGAGGCGATGTCCTAGTTCAAGAGCTTTTGTGTTTCTTTTTTCCCCGAAAAGTCGGCAAGAGCCGCAAAACCGAAGGCTCTGTTCGACTGGTATTTTTGTTACTGGATGGCTGGCTGGGTTGGTAGCACTGCTGATCAGCCAACAAGGGCCAATCAACCAGCTTCAGCAGTGGAACCAGCCGGGCCATATAATGCTGATGTTGTTCAACTGAGGCGATGCTCACAACAAATTGTGGGCAGCTCGGCGTCTCAGGCAGGGATTAGCACTCGAGTCAAAAGTTATTATACAAATGATACCAAAACAATTTCATGAATCCACAACGATTGGGTTCGGCAACAAAGCGTCACCGTCCACTGCAGTAAGCTGCCATAAGAACAATGGCACCCAGAGCAATCACAAAAACAAGTTTAAAAGCTGGTAATTCATGACAACATAAAATTCAAATCAATTATAGTAGACCTTCACTCGGTTGCTAGTTAAGCATAAAAAACTTTGGTGGCCAAGTTATAGACAAAAAACAAAACACTTGTAAGTGTCACCAAAAGCACCAATGCTTTTCACTGTGCTTATAAGAGAAATGACACCTTCATCATTTGTTTTTTATCTTCATCTTTTTATCAGAGATTGCATCTCAAATTACAGTTCATTCCAACTCCTAAGAACCCATTATAACCGTGCATAACAACCACCTCATGCTTACAAGGCATCTCAAATTAAAGTTGTTTCATCCATATCACTAGTACTTGGGATTAGTGAAGACTTTACAAAACTAGCAACAGTTCCACCATACATGTGAGACAACTACAAAAACACAGCCATACAAATCTGCTGGTGTATTCCACATACAACAATGTATTCGGGTGCATGTACCTACAGTAGCATACAATCCTACTATTTACAATTGCTACCATTCCTTTACAACTGTCAAATGACCTAAGTGGCATATGTACAAAATTTGTACCCTTTTCAAGGCACATAAGAATGAGCATGAAGGCAGCTCCCATGCAAAAGTCACTTACCCATCCATATTTGGGTCTTCAAGCCATCCTCCAATCCACTTACACCTCTCCTCCACCTCACGGCCTCGCCTACAAAAAAGACAACACAGTCAAAACCTGCATCCAAACATACAAGGGACGACTATCTTCAATTCAACTACTTTGCATCCTAATTCAAATCACCTTTGCTGAATCAATCTCCCCAGAGAGCCACATATATGTACTCCCTCATTGCTGTCATAATATTACTTGCATTGAGCTGCACCTAGGCAGACGGTGGGTAGGTAGGCGATCCAAATCCATACTCCCGAATGAATAAATAATTATTTAGTGCAAAGCATGACATAATAATTATCTTTTGCTTGACCCTATGGCAGTAAGGTACCCCATGCAGAATGTGCCACCGGCCTTTCAGAACCCCAAATATTCGTTCGATGACATTGTGTAGCCTCGATGCGTCAAGTTAAATTTCTCCTGTCAGGACATACTCTCAATAGGTACACCCCTAAAATAATCCAGATGGTACCTTGTATTTTTGAAAGGATCCATGTATACAGACTCCAGTGCGTATCCAGCATCCACCAGATAGTAGTAGCCTACACCACATGAACCATTTGCACAATTAGTTTTTCTTTTCTACCCAAGCAACTAAAAAAATGTAGGTCAACTAATTGCATGGCAGTCGTCACTAACCGTGTGGTGGATGCGGGAAGTTTGGTTCCTCTCAACATTCTTTCAGGACTGACATGTCATGCATCGAATCCGTCATCCCCACACCGACATATGTGAAGCGCCCATCCATGTCTACAATGGCACAAACATTCATAGTTACATCTCCTTTCATATTTATATGGTCAATTTTGGCCTCCTTATTCACCTTAACTTTGACGTGTGTGACATCCAAAGCCCCGATGCATCCATCGAAGAATGGTGCATATGTGTCAAGTTGCCATTTCACTCCAGCATAACTGCAATCAGCTGGAACAAGAACATAGTGTGCCCACCTACACATAACCTCGACAACATGACTCATCTTCCTACTAACTGTATCCAAAGACTGTTCAAATCTATCCCTGCTCCTTCTAGTTGCCTGGTTGTGCACACAAGTCCACACATATATACCTAAACATTCTAGGGATCCTATCTATTGTGTACCCTTCAGGCCAAACCCAAGTAAAATGTTATGCAAACGCAGCAAGTTATCAGGAGACATACGCAAGTTGTTCAAGCACTTCCATTCGTTTCGCAGATTGACTTCCATCCACTATCGCTCGGTCATCTTCTGGAAGGAGAGGTCCGGGTTCACCATAGGAGCCTCATTGGCTACTGCTGCTTTGTACTTTACAAACAGGACAGCAGCAGCTGGCAAGTTCAAAATGGGTGGTCCTTTGCTTGAGCTATCGCTGTTAGCGGGATCCTCAGTGCTGTTCATCTGCAAAAGCAAGATTTAGTCCTAAATTATGAGGTAGTGAATATTACTGCAACTTGAAACTAGGAAGCTCAGGTTACAACATAATTTTTACTTTCCAACTATATTATATGTCCAATCTGATATATTATCACTTCACATGTTGAACACTTGTAGGTTCTTCAGTAATCAGTAACTTTATTTTTAATCACTCAGTCCAGCTCAATGAAACAGAAATACTTGAATTGTCTACATAAGTTATTTGATTAGTGAACCCGAGACCAAGTCCCAGTACAATGCTTTTAATTTGCAGCATGGGAACATTGCTGTCTACAGCGTCATACACTGAGGCAGCGATGATTTATAATTGTAGATGAACCTACACGACCAATTAAGTGCAAGTTAGGAAGCGAGGAACATATGCTGCATATGTGTAAACAAATGTAGAGAAGGATTTGTACCTGGGGACTCCATGATGGCTGCAACAGCTACCTTGTCCTGAACATGAAAAACCAAAATGTCTGTTGGACAAAGCAATTTACAACACAAAAACAATTTATTTGGGTACTTAGAAAAAAACAGCACACAATGTTTAGGCCACAGGCCGCATTACAACGATGGAACTTCAACAAATGTTCTCAACGACACAATACAACTCAACATCAACGTAGTAGGAAGTGAAATAACATAGACTGCCATAGTAGGAGGGCTTGTTCAGATAACATCTACTTGGATCTGGTCCTCCTATCCTCCTAGCACATCTGCACAAAGTGGATATGACCTTGTTTTTGTTTCCATGCTAAGGAAGTTCCTACGGTGCAGTGTGTTCGTGCAAATAATTAAAGCCTGAGCATAAACAACATCGGACTCTTCCAAACCATCTTCTTTCATAATTTTCACCACTTTGTTCATCTCCTTTTCCTGCTCGCTCGTACGGGCCTTCTGAAGCTTATGGTCTTTAATGATGTTGGTTAGGTCGTTAAGGCACTCATCAATGGAAGCACTCTTCTTACTGCATGGGCTGATGATAGAGAAATCCCTAGTGGATCTCTTGGAGGACTGACCAACACTCTAGACACCTACGGGGTCCGGTGATATCTCGTGCGGACTACCATGGCTGGCATTACTGGGTGTCGTCTCACGATGATGGCCACCAGAAGACAGCAACGAACCCCTATCGTGGGGAGTGTGTCCCCATAGAGTTATCAGTTGGTCAAGGCATTTGAGCATTTTGGTACGTTCCGCAGTAGATTGGCTATTTTCCTGCACGGGTGCCATGGATCCAAGGGTTAGAATAAATAGAATGGGAACATCCCTAGCATTGGTTATTGGGAGGGTTAGAAAGGAATTAGGTGGAAGTTAGTACCCCGTTGCCACCCTTAAAGAACGAGGGATCAACTGTGACGTCTCCTATAGTCAGGTCTCGACTTAGGCCAGTGTGGGTTTGTAGGTCACGCCAAAGAAAATATGACCACTTCATTTTGTTGAACTTGTTCTGCAACTGTTTTTTGTCATACGGCAACCCTGTTTTCTTTGCGAATGTGGATATACATTTGCCCAGCCCACGGTTGTGAGGCCTCGCTGGCTCTAGTGCAATAGGTTTTTTTTCTGTTCTATCACTAGTTCCAGAAAGGTCCTCATGGTGGCGTCATCCTAGTTAGTACGATCCGTGGACATCTATTGCCATGTTTAAAATGTAGGGTATGATGAATGCAGTATAGACACAAAAAATAGCAGCTCTTAGCATGACAAACAAGAGAGTTAGGGCGAAAGAAATGTGGACGTGCCTTGGGCAGAATGCTTGGTGCATTTCGAACGAAGGTTGTAGTGTCTGGCTTTAGGTGATGAGCACGATGAAGTGGAGGATGCTGCCAGCATGGGCAGCGTTGAGAAGCACTTGCGAGCGGTGCACTGAAAGACACAAACAAAAAGCACCTTGCTAATGAAAATATATGTGCACAATTCGAAATCATAGATACAAAAGCAGGCCCAAAAAATCGGCAACCCATTTCGTGTTTCGACATAACTAATTGTCATATCAAATTTGCATCTGAGACCATAGACACAAAAGCAGCAAGAAAAAAAGTAGTAGTAGTTGTTGAAATGATGTGAAGTGGTGGTGACAAGGTGAAGCGGTACGAAATAGCAAAAAGCAGCTCATAAGATTTTAAGGTTGACAAATCATAATTTGAACAGACAAATATGAAGATTTTCATCACTGTAGAAAGTAATCAGAGTATGTAATGATGACATGCACCATTGCTAGCAATTAGCAAGCATTGCGCCACATAGGCATGTCCACTCAGCCATATCAATTTTGCAGTAAAATTGACTAAAGTATTGTGACTAAACTTTAGGAGGGGTGCACCGAATAGGCCCTTAAGCATTGAAGGGTGTATAATCATCAGTAATAATCATAATAATATCGAACGATCAACTTAAGCAAGATGTACTACTTCTGTTCTTTTCACCTTTTTCAAAGAAACAGGAGTATTTTGTTTGGCTTTGAAAGGTATATAATCATCACTAATATCAAAGGTTCAACTGAAGCAAGGTGCACTCCCCATCAATTGATCCATTACAGTAGGAAATGGCAAGTGTTGGCGACCACTCCGGTCATGGCGCCCACGCCCCGCCACCAACCTGCAGTTGGTGCTGGCCTCCACAAACCGACGGTTAGCTACTCCGGCGCCGTCGACCACCAACTTCCCCTAAGGACTAACGCCGCTTAGGAACCCTAGGTCAGGATTTCATTGTGGCTGCGCCTCATGTACGAGTAGTTCACCTTCGTTTTTGCCCTCTGATCCGGACGCATGGCGACGGCAGGAGATAGCGGCAAGGGGGTAGGGGTGGAAAGCCCAAACCCTAATGTGACGGAGCTGTTGCGGTGGCTGAACCTGACAGAGGAAGAAGCGGCCATCGCAGACTTCACCGAGGATGAAGAGGATGAGGAGATACCACAGGTGGAATGGGCTATCGTGGGTAAGGTGCTTTCCCCGTCGCCGGCTCACGTAAATGTTAGTTTCAATCCCGAGCACGATCATGATCATGATGTAAATAGGATTAGTGCATTGGCATGTTTACATTTAGGTTTAGTCTTTCAGTTAGCTGGATATGGCTCAGTCGGTGTAGCGCCAGAACCATGCTGCATTCACGGTGCGACGACTAGGTCTCTCGCCACGCACGGATGTAAAATGGCCCCACGCATTAGGCGGGCACGTCGCAGCGTGCACGGGCGTGGCGGGGATAGCGGATCTGAGGATCATGCAAACCATTCAATAAAGAGAACAAAGCAAGTCGAAAACGGCCGCAACAGTGTGCGGCGGAAACACTCTCTCTTTTGCGTTCTATGTGTGTGCGTGTTCTGAGAGAACCGAGAGCTCGCCGGCGTTGCCGATCGCCGTCGTGACAGCCATTCTGGCACACGGTGTCAACATTTGGCATCGGAGCGTTGCATGTTCTATAGTGGCTCGGTGAGCCCACCGTGCGAGCCAGCCCAGAAGAAATTCGTCATCCCTCAGAGGAGCCCGGCGGCAGAGGAGATGGGCGACACGGGAACGTCCGGCGGCGCAGGAGAGCGGGTTCGCGAGAGCTCGCTCATGTGGCCGATGCTCACCCGCTCGAATTATGCAGAGTGGGCGATGTTGCTTCAATGCAACTTTGAGACCCTTGAGATCTGGGACACCATTGATCCTGGCAGCGAAGGTGTGAAGAGATCGTGGGACCGACAGGCCATGGCCGGCATCTTGCGTTCTGTGCCGCAGGAGATGTGGCAGCTGCTCGGCGCAAAGAAAACTGTCAAGGAGGCGTGGGAGGCGGTGAAGAGCATGAGGGTCGGCGCTGATCGCGTGAAGGAGGCCAATGCTCAACGCCTATTGAAGGAATTCAAGAACATAAAGTTCAAGGATTCCAAGACGGTGGACGAGTTCGCCCTGCGCATTGGCGCACTGGCGGTGGACCTGCGCACATCTGGCGAGAGCATCGACGACGCCCGAGTGGTGAAGAAGATGCTACGCGTTCTTCCCCAACGATACGCGCAGATCGCGATCTCGATCGAGACACTACTTGATCTCAAGACCCTCACTATAGAGGAGTTGGTTGGCCGGCTCAAGATGGCGGAAGATCGCCTCAGGATCGAGGCCGTCACTGACAAGGTCAGCAACCTCCTGCTCTCGGAGGAGGACTGGGTGGCGAAGTACCGGCACCGTCTCATGCCAGAGTCCTCTTCATCTGGAGGGAACGGGAAGAAACCCTGGAAGCCGAAGAATGGTGGCGGTGGCGGGCGAGCAGATCACGGTGATCGTGGCGACAAGAAGGGGCCCGTCGTCAAGCTGACGTCCATGGGCACGCCGAGGCGGAAAGGGCGCTGCAGAAATTGCGGCATCTATGGGCACTGGGCGGAGGACTGCAAGAAGCCCAAGAAGGAGTGCAAGGAGGAGGCGCACCACGCCCAAGCCGATGTCGATCATCCATTGATCTTGCTGGCCACGGTGAACGCCGTGTGCGTCCATGCGCGCGACGTCGAGCCGGAATGGGGGTGCGCGACGCGTCACGTCGTGCATCTCAATGAGAAGAAGGTGCATCCAGCAGACGGAGATCAAGATCGTGATGACTGGGTCCTTGACACAGGGGCCAGTAATCACATGATGGGGCGTTGAGAAGCACTGGCGTCGCTGGACACGACAGTGCGTGGCACTGTTCGGTTCGGTGATGGATCGCTCGTCGAGATCGAGGGGATTGGCTCAGTGATGCTCCAGTCCAAAGCTCAGGGACACAAGGTACTCACAGAGGTCTATTACATTCCTAAATTAAAGAGTAATATTGTTAGCTTGGGTCAACTTGAGGAGGGTGGTTGCAAAGTTGTGATTGAAGATGGTTTCTGCAATGTGTATGATGTCGAACGTGCACTGCTAGTTCGAGCACCAAGAGTTAGAAATCGTCTGTACCTGTTGAAAACTCATCTTGCAGCACCAGTGTGTTTAGTGGCCAAGGCTGATGATATGGCTTGGGTATGGCATGCAAGATATGGCCATCTTAACTTTCGAGCACTTCATGAGCTTGGAGTGAAGAACATGGTGGATGGCATGCCTCTGATAGACAAGTTGGAAGAGTTCTATGATGGATGTGCCCTCAGCAAGCAAACACGCCATTCATTCCCTCAGGTGGCAAAATTCAGAGCAGACAGTCCATTGGATTTGTTCCACACTGATCTTTGTGGGCAGATCAGACCAAGGACACCAGGAGGAAAGAGCTACTTTCTGCTCATAGTAGATGATTATAGTCGTTTCATGTGGATTGAGCTCCTGGCAACAAAAGATGAAGCCTTCAGATGTTTCAAGAAGGTGAAGGCACTTGCTGAAAATGAGAAAGGCAACAAACTTAGAGCATTTCAGAGTGACAGGGGTGGTGAATTCAATTCAATTGAATTCAGGGAATTCTGTGATGAGCAGGGCCTGAAACACTTCACCACTACACCTTACACACCGCAGCAAAACGGAGTTGTAGAAAGAAGAAACCGTACTGTGGTGGAAATGGCTAGGTGCCTTCTGAAAAGCAAGAATATGCCAGGAGAGTTTTGGGGAGAAGCAGTAACTACAGCAGTGTATTTGCTGAACAGGGCCCCAACCAAAAGTCTACAGGGTAGGACACCATATGAAGCTTGGTACAACAAGAAGCCTAGAGTTGATCATTTAAGAACATTTGGGAGTGTAGTTCATGTGAAGAAAGCAGGTCCTGGTGTCAACAAGCTGTCAGATAGATCAACACCTATGGTGTTAATGGGCTATGAAGCAGGGACAAAAGGCTATCGTGTGTATGACCCTGTGGCCAAGAAACTCCACATATCTCGTGATGTCATCTTTCAGGAGAATCGAGCTTGGGATTGGAAGCAAGAAATCCAATCAGACAGAGAGGCATCAGGCCTTGATGTGGAGTATTTTTCTGTTATCGGACAAGGAACAGGAACTGAACATTCAGAAAATGCAGCAGAAGCAGCAGCTGATCCAGTGCAGTATGATCAAGGATCACCTTCTCAAGTTGATTGGGAGTTCAACACTAACTCAAGCAATGCATCCAATCAATCAACACCACCAGGAAGTCCAGCTGGGCAAGATATACAATTTGCAACTCCACCTACAGGAGAATCAGTTGATTCAGAAGGCAGGCAGATGAGGTTCAGAACATTGATAACATTAATGAAACAACTGATGCCATCACTGATTTTGAATACAGTGGGGTGTGCTATCTTGCTGCAGAGGAGCCTAAAGATGTTGATGAGGCTCTGAATGAGGAGTGTTGGAGGAAAGCCATGGTAGCTGAGATGGATTCAATTCAGGCTAACAGAACATGGGAGTTGTCAGTGTTACCTGCAGGTCACAGAGCCATTGGGCTAAAATGGGTGTTTAAGGTCAAAAAGGACCCTGAAGGCAAAATTGTCAAGCACAAGGCTCGGTTAGTGGCTAAAGGGTATGCACAGCGTGAGGGGGTGGATTTTGATCAGGTGTTTGCACCAGTGGCCAGGATAGAAACAGTCAGACTGCTAATTGCATTGGCTGCACAGCAAGGATGGAAAGTACATCACATGGATGTCAAATCAGCATTCCTTAATGGTGATCTGAGAGAGGAGGTATATGTTCAGCTACCTCCAGGATTTGTTGTCAAAGGAAGCAGTGGCAAGGTACTCAGACTGAATAAAGCACTGTATGGACTTCGACAGGCCCCAAGAGCCTGGAATGAGAAGTTGGACAGTGAGCTACTGAAACTTGGTTTTGTGAAAAACCCTTTGGAGCATGCAGTCTACAGAAGAACAGATAAGCTTGGCTATCTTCTAGTAGGAGTGTATGTGGATGATCTGATTATCACAGGATCAAGTGAGGTGGCAATTGATGAGTTCAAAAAGGAGATGAAGAAAAGTTTCAGTATGAGTGACCTTGGTTTACTCACTTATTACTTGGGCATTCAGGTTGAACAGAAGGAGGGAGTGACAACACTTTGTCAAGGCTCGTATGCACTGAAAATTCTAGAAAATGCAGGCATGAAAGGATGCAATCCTTGTCATGTGCCAATGGAGAATAGGCTGAAATTGAGCAAAAATGATAAGTCACTACCTGTTGATAAGACCAAGTATAGGAGTGTTATTGGTAGCCTCAGATACCTAGTAAACACAAGGCCTGACATTGCTTATTCAGTAGGCATTGTTAGCAGGTATATGGAAGACCTAAGAGGAAGTCACTGGTCAGCAGTCAAGCAAATTCTAAGGTACATAGCAGGTACAGTGAATTATGGTTGCATTTACAGAAAGCAAGGGACAACTGAACCAAACTTGACAGGGTTCAGTGATAGTGATCTGGCTAGGGATGTTGATGACAGGAAAAGCACCAGTGGATCAGTGTTCCTGCTTGGAACAAGCCTAGTGACTTGGGCATCCCAGAAGCAGAGAGTTGTGGCATTATCATCTTGTGAAGCCGAGTACATTGCAAGTGCAAACGCAGCATGTCAGGGCATTTGGCTTAGCAGGCTGCTGGGAGAGCTGTTGGGGGTTCAGGCACCAAACGTGAAGCTGTTAGTTGACAACAAATCGGCAATTGCTCTAAGCAAGAATCCAGTTCATCATGACAGGAGTAAACACATAGATACACGATACCATTTCATTCGTGACTGTGTGGACAGAGGAGAGGTTGACATTGGCCATGTGAGTACTCATGAGCAACTTGCAGACATCCTGACAAAGGCTCTTAGGAAGATCAGGTTCATGGAGCTTCGTCAGCAGCTAGGTGTGATAGATGTGCATCGGGATCAGGGGGTGAAATGTTAGTTTCAATCCCGAGCACGATCATGATCATGATGTAAATAGGATTAGTGCATTGGCATGTTTACATTCAGGTTCAGTCTTTCAGTTAGCTGGATATGGCTCAGTCGGTGTAGCGCCAGAACCGTGCTGCGTTCACGGTGCGGCGACTAGGTCTCTCGCCACGCACGGATGTAAAACGGCCCCGCGCTTTAGGCGGGCACGTCGCAGCGTGCACGGGCGTGGCGGGGATAGCGGATCTGAGGATCATGTACACCATTCAATAAAGAGAACAAAGCAAGTTGAAAACGGCCGCGACAGTGTGCGGCGGAAACACTCTCTCTTTTGCGTTCTGTGTGTGTGCGTGTTCTGAGAGAACCGAGAGCTCGCCGGCGTTGCCGATCGCCGTCGTGACAGCCATTCCGGCACACGGCGTCAACAGTAAATACGGTGCGATCGGCAATGAGACCGGCTTGGGGCAAATTCCGGGCGATCGGGGAGAAAGTAGACAACTTGTTCATGGCTGAGTTCGGAAGTAGCGTCGACATGGAATGGGCGCTGGCTGGCATGCCACGGATGGTGGGTAGATATGCAACTATCTTGCAGAATTACGATGAGAAACTCAGTGCGTCCGAAATTGTTTTCGACCGAATGGAGATATGGGTGCGCATCCTAAATTTGCCGCTTGGATGGATGGATCAGACAAGGGGCTCTCGGGCTATGAATCTGATCGGCCGCGCGGGTGGTTAAAATGGATGTGGACTCGGACGGAAAGGCCAGCGGGGCGTTGCTACGCGCTCGTGTGGCCATGAAGATTGACAAACCAGCTGTGCGCCGGGGGGTGCTACTACGGATGAGCAAGACGGAGGAACCACGTTGGTTTCAAGCTCAATACAAAAAGCCCCCGTATTACTGCTTCGGAGCTTGAATGTCAGCATCCGGTCGTTCGGGATGAGTATGGCAAATTACCTTATGATGTCCAACTCCGGTCACCAGAGGAGAGGAAGAGATGCCCCCAGTCCTTCGGGGGGGGGGGGGGGAGTTTGGGGCGGCAGCTGAGTCTTTTGGCAGTGGCTCTTCGTCGGCCCCTAGACCGCTAAAGACAAAGCACAGCAAATCCGGTGACACCCGGACTTCTATGGGAGATGACGATTCACGTCATTCGCCTGTACATGTGGGGGAATCAGAATCAGATGATAGCAGGAGGCAGGAGGTTCAATCACCTCTTAAGCAACAGGATGGGGCAGCACATATACAGAAGGAGAAGGATGGTTCGGGGGTGAGCTGGCAACTTGATATGCAGGTTGAGACAGCTTGACAAACCAGGAAGAGGAAGTCGAAGGTGACCAACCTGGCCACACGTACCCCTGATCTGAACGTTCCTCTGGAGATTTCAAATGCTATTCCTGGGTCAACCAACTAGACACTAGGGTAGAGAGTAGTGGGGATAGCATGATTGAGACGTTAAAGAAACAAAAGCGAGGTAACATCCAAACTGCAAGATCGGCGACGGCTGCGATCAACGGCCCCCGCCGGGCACAATGAAACTCTTGAGTTTGAACTGCCGGGGCTTGGGGTGGCCCGAGGCAGTTCGTGATCTTCGTAGCCTCTGCGAGCTACATCGTCCCATGGTGGTGTTTCTGTCGGAGACCCGTTTCTTCTCGAACAGGGTGGACAGCTTACGAAATTCTCTTGGCTTTGCTCATGGTGTGGGTGTTGGAAGCCGAGGGAGAGGTGGGGGTTTGGCGCTGTTGTGGAGAGATGAGGTGTGTGTCAAGCTTCAGAGCTATGACAAGCTCCACATTGATGTGGCAGTGCTAGACGCGGTGACAACAGAAGAGAAATGGGGCTTCTCTGGCTTTTATGGCGAGGCCAGATGGGAGTTAAGATACAGGAGTTGGGATTGTCTGAAGATGCTCAACGACCAAAGCTCTTTGCCGTGGATCTGCGTTGGTGGCTTCAATGAAGTCCTACACGCCAACGAGCAGTTCGGGCAGGGGGGGGGGGGGGGGGGGGGGTCGCGCTGGAAGGAGTGAGCGGTAAATGGAGGGATTCCGTGAAGCGGTGTCTGTATGCGGCTTCAAAGACTTGGGCTTCATTGGACTACCGTACACATGGGATAATCGCCAAGATGATGATCACAATATCAAGGTGAGACTAGACAGAGGGCTGGCAACTGACTCCTTTCACAGTTTGTTCAAGGATGTGAAAGTATGGCACGTCTAAACCACGACTTTAGACCACTGCGCCTTGGTGGTAGAGTGCCTAGAACATTCCCTGAATCGAAGGAGGAAAAGGAACTTCCGGTATGAAAACATGTGGCAGAGGGACCCTAGCTACATGGCTCTCATCCGAGACGCGTGGACAGGGGCGGATCCAGGGCCCGGGCTGCAGCCCAGGGCGAGTCCATGTAGCCCCTTTAACATATGTGGTGTTTAGCCTAAAAAACCATGATCTTAATTAGACAAAAGAAGGCCTAGAAAGCAAGATCAGACTATTTTGAACGTGAATCAGCAGCTCAGCCCGGGGCGCAGCCCTGTTCTGGATCCGCCCCTGCGCGTGGACACCGCAAACTGGGACTGTCGGGCTAGGCAATCTGCAGTCCTCATTGTGGGACGTGCAGTCCACATTAAACAGATGGGATCAGAATGTGTTTGGGTCAGTAAAAAAGTCCCTTGCTGTGCTACGCAACGAGCTAGAAGTGGTCCAAGGGCAATCGATGGGCTCTGGACCATTGTGGGGGATATACCCCGGGTACCACAAGATGGTACATGGGCCGCACCATCCGAGGTGGCCCGGCCCGTAAGATCGAGGCGTGTACAACAAGATTACCAGTTGTACTAGATATTGTAATAGTACCAAATATGATACTTTACTTATAACCCTCCACCTCCAGACTATATAAGGAGAGGCAGGGGTCCCCCTCAAGGGAGGACGATCCATCTAGATCTCAATCAATACAGAATAATAAGACACAGGACGTAGGTATTACACCGACACGGCGACCGAACCTGTATAAATCTTGTGTCTTGTGCCTCTGTAACCATCTGGTTCCTTATTACACGCACCGACTACCGACAATCTACCATCATGGGCATACCCCTAGATGGACTGCATATTTCATCGACAGTGGCGCGCCACGTAGGGGGTGTGCGCGCTGATCCTTGGCAAGCCAGATGGACCTCAACATCAGTAACATCTACAACGATTCGGTGGCGGCGTTTAACGTCATGCGCGACAACATCGTCACCGTCGTCGCTCCCACGAGGATCCTCGTCCACAACTCGGTCACTGTTCCTGTCGTCAACACGGCATCCCGAAGTAATTCGTGGTGGTACTCGATCATACGAGAAGACGTGGGGTCAATCCACGGTCACCAGCGTCCAGCGGGACAGTTCTACGCCGACACCTGATCGATCTGCTGGGCCAGATCTGATTCTACAACAAAGCCAGGAGGTCTACCGCACGATGGATTTTTAGCAAAAGCAACAGTTTGTCATGTAGATCACCACGTCGACGGCGCCCTGTCTCCATGAGACGGCGAGATCCGATCTAAAGCCCAAGTATCGTAATCAGAGCACAAGTCGGACTACAACGCCGTCTCCATCTCCAACACGGCAGTCAAGGTTTCGTCGATCAAGACTTTCCTACTATTACGAGCAAACAGGAAGCAAGCAGGGACAAGGCATATATGGATATATGCATGCATCGTATATGGGTATATGCATGCAAACGTCATGGCCATGCAAGCAATCAGGAGCTACACGTATTCATGTTTATGCATATACATTGCATATTCGGCCACGCCTCTTGCTCACTCGTGGCGATGCTCGGCAACCTCTCACGCCCGTGGACTATGGCATCAGATCAACACGAAGCAAAGCAGGCAAGGACGTATGACAACATCACCATGAAGCCGACGCAAGCAAGCAACGCCAAGGCGTATACGGGTACATACATGCATGAATAGGTCATCCGAACCACGTCCGACTCCAACTCAGACACGACGGGGGCTTCGGCTTCCGCGCTGATTGCCTCTGCTACGACAAGAGTCCGACGTCTTCACGACATGACCCAATCCGGCATGCAAGCAATCAGGAGTTGTATGTATTCATACATGAACGCTTGCATGCACGTGCATCTACAGCACCATGCATACGAAGACTGAAAGCATCTAGGCCCCTAGTTGGATTTCGGTGATTAATGTCAATACAAGATTACTATGACTAACGTGTGTTTTGCAGAGGCAATTAAGTTAGGTCATGGTAATGGAGATCGATTGGGCAATCGAGGTTGTCATGCCCCTACGATGGAAATCGTTTCGGTTTTCAAAGGATGGACGACAAGGTTAAAGATGACTAGTTCTAAGTGTCAATTGGAGTTGGAGAGACACTTAGAGTAGTTTAGGACTTTGTTTTTTCCTTTGGCCGTACTATGAAGGGGGGTATGAACGGGTAGCTTGACCTAGTTGAGTCTAGTGAGTTAGGTGTGGTGCACACTTGTTAAAACTAGCTCTAGGTAGCTCCTATGAATGCCTAAGATCCTTTGGAGCAAACTTCATTCATAAATGTTCGAAAGTTTGAAGTGAATGGAGTGTCAAACACTGACCGGACGCTGGCCGCAGGGTCCGGTCAGTTCATTTGACTGAGGTAATCAAGTCCGGGGTGACCGGACGCTGGAAGGTCGTGTGACCGGACGCTGAGGGCCAGCGTCCAGTCGACTCCAGTAAGGGTCCAGACTTGGGAAAGAGTGACCGGACGCGTCCAGTCAGTGATGACCGGACCCTGAGTATCCAGCGCCCGGTCGTTTACAGTAAGCATCCAAGAGCGACCGGACGCGTCCGGTCGGTACTGACCGGACTCTGACAGCGTCCGGTCATCACTTGAAAACTGTTCGCGGGTTGAACTGACCGGAGTGTCCGGTCAAAACGATCGGAGCGTCCGGTCATCCCGCAGAAGCTCATAACGGTTCTTTTTCAGGCTGCCTTATAAATAGGAGCTCCACTCATGAGTGGAGCAACTTTTGCTCATTCCAACAGCTGAGAAACATGTTTGTGAGTGCCAAGAAGAGCAAGGTCCTAGTGAGGTGTTTGTGATTTGAGAATCCAAGAGAGTAGCCTCACTAGCAAATCAAGAGTAGCAAAATGTGCATCCATCTTCTCATTAGGCTTCGCATGGTCAAGTGAGAGTTCGTGCTTGTTACTCTTGGTGATCGCCATCACTTAGACGGCTTGGTGGTGATTGGGAGTTTGGTGTTCACCCGGCGGAGCTTGTGGGTGACCCAACTCAAGTTGTGAGCGGCTTTGGGTGATTCGCCGCGACGGACTGTCGAAGAATCAACCCGTAGAGAGCACTTGATCCTTACGCGGATCAAGGGGGAGCTACACCCTTGCGCGGGTGCTCCAACGAGGACTAGTGGGGAGTGGCGACTCTCCGATACCTCGGCAAAACATCGCCGCGTTCCTTTCTCTCTCTATTTACTTTGATCACTTACTTTGAGTATTTACTTTGAGAAATTCAATACTTATTTTACATCCATAGAATTGCTTGCTAGAGTAAGTTTGGAACATAGGTTACGAGGTTGTTGTGCATTAGTTTGATATAAACACTTTTCTAGGCACAAGGGGTTAATTGGGCTATCCGTAGGATCTGATTATTGCAAGAGAATTTAGAATTAGCCCAATTCACCCCCCCTCTTGGGCATCTTGATCCTTTCAAAGACCATGGATCATACAAGCAAGCCGTCTTTATCCGAGTCTCCACCAGCGGACGTCGAGGCCATGCGCTTCGCCCTAGGAACACAGTTCTACTTCGATGCTTTTTGACTTCGACATCAACGGGACCGACGCCGACAACTTCAACCCGTGCTTTGGACTTCGTCAAGCTACGCCACGACTCCGCACGTTGCGAGCTCCGACCTTTGCATGGCCAACACGTTCCGACTACGCCCTGTTCGCCTACGACTCCGCGTACACATCCAAGCCGTCAGCGAGCCACGTCGAGCCAAGTGGGCCGATTGAGCAAGCCGTCCGAGCTCACGTCGACCACGGACCACGTCGACCACGTCTCGAGCGGCTCTGCCGAGCTCCGACCACATCGACCATGGACCACGTCGACCATGTCCCGAGCGGCTCTGTCGAGCTCCGACCGCGTTGACCACCAGACCATATCGCAATAATGATCGCTGCGAAGAACGGCGCTACGACAACCGCGACCACCGTCATGACGACAGGTCGGAAAGCTCGAGGACCGGACAACTTCATCACCGCCGACCAGATTTCTATCCAAAGATAAGTACACTTCTAATATTTATATTTAATATAATTTTTCATTACGACGTTTCTCCACAAACGTCCTCGTCATGATTATTCTTTAAATAACGTTTGTCCATGTATACAATCTTAAATATAACATACAGCTATACTTAATGCAAATCCTCGACTAGTCATGTTGACGCTCGATGTCTCCAGAAATGGCCCTATCTTCGGCTCCTCTCTACACGTGCACGAGCGTCTGCCTTCTGCGTTATGGGTGGTCGGCAGCGACTCCTTAGCGACGTTTTGTTCTTCCTACATGTGCACGGGCTCCGCGCCCCACGTTATGGTTAACGGGTAAGCTAGGGCTGGAGACTCAGCTACATACTAACTGGTCGGGTAGTTTATATTAAGTATAAACACAAACTTCACATTAACACTGATGTTTACAAAGCACCAACTGCTTTATCACATCATGCTCATTTGCAAATGACTGCTGAGCGTCATACGCTATTTCTTCATCGCTGATTTTTCTTCATAATTTATTATTTTATACATCATGTACTACCATTCTACATATTTATATTGTAGGAATTTTGAGTTATGCTCGGGGACTTCGTCGCTCGCTTCTCGACCTACGCTCGGGGACTGCCTCGATCACTCTCCGACCATAGCTCGGGGACTTCGTTGCTCGCTTCTCGACCTACGCACGGGGACTGCCTCGATCACTCTCCGACCATAGCTCGGGGACTTCGTCGCTCGCTCCTTGACCTGTGCTCGGGGACTGCCTCGACCACTCTCCGACCACGGCTCGGGGGACTTTGCGTCTCGACTATATGCGACTGGCGACTTGCATACAGTTGGGATATTTTTTCTCACTTAGACATTGCTACAAGGCTCATACCTCACATTCCAGCAAGCTCGAGGACTACATCGGTACGATGCACCTGCCGGTGCAGCTCGTATCGCCTGTACGACGATTGGATTCTCAACTTAACTGGGAATTCTTTTTAGACCCTGGCACCACGTGCCTACGTCAACTACTACCAGACTCGGGGACTAAGTGGGCACACTTCACCTTACGGTGAATGTGTTTGTTTTTCGACCACTACGCCTCTGACGATTAAAGACGCTACGCTTCAAGACACCCTTATATTTCTTCATAGAAACCCAAGTGGGCACACTTCCCAAGACGAATATCTTTTTATTTCTTCTTAAGAGCACCATACATTCTTCGGACAACCTACTTCTCCGGCAACAACGGTGGTCGGAGATGTCAAGAACTCAAGCCTCACTGTTCGGAGAAGGTTAAAATGACGTGTCGCATCAGAATACATGGCGTTCGGGGACTAGCTGTGGGGGATATACCCCGGGTACCACAAGATGGTACATGGGCCGCACCATTCGAGGTGGCCCGGCCCGTAAGATCGAGGCGTGTACAACAAGATTACCAGTTGTACTAGATATTGTAATAGTACCAAATAGGATACTTTACTTGTAACCCTCCTCCTCCAGACTATATAAGGAGAGGCAGGGGTCTCCCTCAAGGGAGGACGATTCATCTAGATCTCAATCAATACAGAATAATAAGACACATGACGTAGGTATTACGCCAACACGGCGGCCGAACCTGTATAAATCTTGTGTCTTGTGTCTTTGTAACCATCTGATTCCTGATTACACGCACTGACTACCGACAATCTACCATCATGGGCATATCCCTAGATGAACTGCCGACCATATTTCGTCGACAACCATCGAGACAGGAGAGACGCATTATGTCACGCATCTCTGAAATGCTCTCGAGGGAGGAGATAATGGAGAGGCAGAGATCAAGACTGGACTGGCTGAGGGATGGTGATCGTAACACTGCCATGTTCGAGGCGAAATCACGAGCAAGGGCCAAACGCAACAAGATTGCTGCACTCAAACGGGCAGATGGTTCGGTGGCGACAACCCAGGATGATATTGAACGGGTTGCCACTGACTTCTATAGGCAGCTGTTCACAGCCTAGGAAAACCTCTTGCCGGATTTGATCCTAGATCACATTCCAATGAAGGTTACGAACGAGATGAATGAGCGGCTTACTCGGCCGTACTCGCCGGATGAAATTGAGAAGGCGCTACAGCTGATGAAACCGAACAAGGCCCCTGGCCCAGACGGCTTCACAGCGGGCTTCTACCAATTGCACTGGAAGCTATTGGGTACTGACATCATATCGGCGGTGTTGGATTTTCTCAATGGGGGACTCTACCAGATGATCTCAACAGCACCACCATTGTGTTAATTCCAAAAACGAGGAACCCGCAGGAAATTAAAGAGTACAGACCCATTTCCTTGTGCAACGTGTTATACAAGATCTGTTCCAAGGTCTTAGCAATGAGATTAAGTAAATTCTTGGATGAGATTATTTCTGAGGAACAAAGCGCCTTTGTACCTGGGCGATCGACAACAGATAATGTATTGATAGCATATGAGTGTATACACTATCTAAAGAGGAAGAAAGGAAAATCCGGGGCTTGTGCTATCAAACTTGATATGGTAAAGCCTATGATCGGGTTGAGTGGGACTACTTGAGAAGAATTATGCTGAGATTGGGTTTTCACGTTGATTTTGTGCACCTAATCATGAGGTGTGTAACGTCAGTCTCTTTCTCTATCAAGATCAATGGAGCTATGACAGACACCTTCAGACCTTCGAGGGGTATCAGGCAGGGCGACCCTATATCGCCCTATCTTTTTCTCTTATGTTCTGAAGGGCTTTCTTGTCTACTGAAGAATGTTGGGCCAGTGCATCTATCAAGGGGTATTCGAGTAGGTATCCACTCCCCATGGATCTCGCATCTTCTTTTTGTGGATGATTGCATAGTGTTTTCAGAAGCATCGCAAGAAGGGGCCAACAGACTTCTGGAGATTTTGGAAACTTATCACCATGGATCGGGGCAGTTGGTAAACTGAGATAAATCGGCTATCTTCTTTAGCAAGAACTACACCCAAGACATGAAACAAGTGGTCATGCAAGTGCTCAATATTAATAAGGAGGCCTTAGCAGAAAGGTATCTTGGACTACCGACCGAGGTGGGGAGGAACACATCTGAGGTGTTTGAATACCTGCCGGCTCAGGTGAAGGGTAGGATAGAGAGCTGGTGCGGACGTGAAGCCAGCTGCACGGGAAGAGAAGTTTTGATTAAATCAATTGCCCAAGCAATCCCGACTTATTCCATGAGTTGCTTCCTGTTGCCAATCAATGTGTGCAAGAAGCTAAAATCGGCTATGGCAAATTATTGGTGGGGCAGCTCGGTAGTCAATCGTCACATGCATTGGATGAGTTGGGAGCGGCTAAACCAACCAAAATGCAAAGGGGGGATGGGATTCCGGGATCTCAGGTGCTTTATCCTTGCAATGCTAGGGAAACAAGGGTGGCGCCTCATCACTAGACCAGAGTCCTTGTGCACGAGAGTTCTTAAAGGGACATATTTCCATGACACTGAGTTTATGCGTGCAACCAGGAAGAAGCATGCAAGCAGCACGTGGAGGGCAATCCTTGCTGGGCATGAAGCGTTGCAGCATGGCTTGATTAGAAGAGTGGTCAATGGAGAGAATACAGAAATTTGGGGGGATCGGTGGATCCTTGACCGCTTTGGAGGTCGGCCGATCACAACACAAGAAGCGACACACCCGGTTCCCGTTTCTGACTTACTGCAGCATGGCTCTTGGAATACAGAGCTGATCAAGGGCCGGTTTTTGCAAATTGATGCAGCAGCTATCCTGAGACAACCGATTGGCAGGGGAGATGCTGATTTTTGGGCCTGGAATATGGAGAAGTTTGGGGTGTACACGGTGAGGTCGGCTTACAGACTCTTACACAAGAGGAGAACTGAAGATCTATTCTCAAATCAGCCTAGTTCGTTAGATGAGGGTTTGTGGAGGAAGGTTTGGAAACTTGCAGTCCTACCCAAAGTTTGGGTTTTTTGGTGGCGAGTTTTGAATGATTTCCTCCCAACACGTCAAGAATTATGTAGAAGACATGTGAAACCGATCTCGTATTGTGAAATTTGTGGTAATCCAGAGGAATCTATCAAGCATGTCCTTCTTGATTGTACAGTGGCCAAACACTTTTGGACACAGACCAAGATGGTGACGGGAGTGAAGATCCCTATACTAAATGCAGCGACATGGGCAGTGGACCTGCTGTCGGACATGTGCCCAAGACGTGATCAAGCGATTATTTTGTGCGGCATGTGGGCACTCTGGATGATGCGGAACAAGCGACGTCATGGCGAGCTTTCTATGTCTGTTCATCAGGCAGTGATATGGGCCAGAGATGTGGCTTATGATCTATGGCAGCTAAACCATCCACCCGGACAGCAGGACAATGAACGGGCAATCCAGAGATGGACAAAGCCGATGTGGGGCTCTCTGAAGATCAATGTGGACGCCGCCTTCTCTGTTGAGAGCAAACAAGGGGCTACCTCATGCATTATCAGAGACCACCATGGTGTCTTTTAGGCTGCGCAAGCGAAGTGGTATGAGGAAGGCTATGATGCGTGTTCCATGGAGGCAATAGCTTGTAAAGATAGCCTGATCTTTGCTGCACAGCTGGGATTTCAAAATGTGATGGTGGAAACTGATTGCCTATAGCTGGTACAGCTATGGAATAGGAGGGATGATCAACGGTCCATCATTGATTCGAGTCTGAAGGAGATTGCTGAACTTAGTCTTGCTTTTCAGGAGTTTTTGCTTTCTTTTGCTAGTAGAATTTGTAATAAAGTAGCTCATACTTTAGCAAAACAAGTATCAGAGTCGCACCGATCGGAGACGTGGCATGTAACTCCGACGTGCGTGTACGATCTGGTTGTTTCCGAGGCTTCGGCCGGGTGATAATGAAAGGCAGGACAGTCACAAAAAAAAAGACAGTACAAGATTACATAGGCACTGCTCATACTACCACAACCAAATTGAGCCCTTGTTTAGTTTCAGGAATTTGGATTTTGGGGTTACTGTAGTACGTTCGTTTTTATTTGGTAAATAGTGTTCAAACACGGACTAATTAGGCTCAAAACGTTTGTCTCGCAATTTCCCACCAAACTGTGCAATTAGTTTTTCTTTTCGTCTACATTTAATACTCCATGCACAGGCCGCAAACATTCGATGTGACAGGTACTGTAGCAACCTTTTGAAAGTTGGGGTGCAACTAAACAAGGGCTAAGAAATGGTACACTTAAAAAAAGGGTCCACCACGAGTCTATGCATGTCGCTCTAGGGAGGTGAGACGAACATGGGAGCTCGGATTCCCCGCGTACCCCCCCCACCCACCCACACAGACAAACCCTATAAAACAAAATGAAACCAAACTACAATTGAACCTATAACCTGAACATGAGTTACAAATTTAAGATGGCAAAACCACATTCAGATCAAACCAAAAGTAGACCACCACACAAAACAAACAATGAATAAGAACAAAAGGGGCGCGAGAGAACATAGGTCGACAAAACTTATGAACCGATGGACAGCTAAGGGTTCAAATCCTGGAAGGTGGCGGCGGAGGGGAAGGATGGAAGGGGCGTGGGAAAAGTGGCGGCGGGGCGCGATACGGAGGCAATGAGTAGGGAGAGTTAGGATGCAGATTAACGAGAACGAACCTAGGGTCACCGGATCCGGCGAGGTGGCAGGCAATTCCGGTGATCTGAGATGCAGCACTTGCGGGCGGATGGCGATTCTGGGCTGCTGAGATGGAGATCAGTGGGCGGCGGTCCGGACTCACTTGCAAAACGAGAACGTGGGGGTCAGATCCGGTGGGGGAGGGACGATGCCGGACGCGTAACCGGGTTTACCTGTCGCCGGCGGACGGGCATCGATGGCAGTGGGTTCGGGGAGGGATGTGGAGCAGACGGTCGGCGCGGAAGGCTATCGGCGGCGACAGTGCGCCCTCACAGCATTGCGAGGCGGGCAGGGATGGATCCACTTATGGCAGCCGGGGCAAGCACGACAAAGCGGAGGTCACGGCCGATGTGGCTGACGTGGAGGTGAGAGGCTGAGCGACGCGCAAGCAGAACCCTAGCGGCTATCGGGGGAACAGGACGATGGGAGGGAGTGCGAAGCGGAGCTGTGAGTCGACTTGTATATTAGCCGTTCGGCTGGTGCTGGGTCGCTGAATGGCTGGGCTGTTCAGCCAAGCCAATTAAGCCCAGCCGAACACATCGGAAATTACTTGGTCAACTGTCCTGAAGATTCAATCATCGGTGAAACTGTTCTACATCCCGTACGTGAAGTGTAGACTCATTTTAGAGGCTGGAATATAATTCATTTATCTAAAAAAAAGTGTAGACTCATCTAAGACGGTGTTTGGTTCTTTAGTCGCTCCTAAAATTTATAAAACATCGAATGTTTAGATACTAATAAGGAGCATTAAATATAGATTAATTACAAAACCAATTACATAGATGGAGGCTAATTTTCGAGACGAATTTTTTAAGCCTAATTAATCTGTCATTAGCACATGTTTACTGTAGCACCAAGTTGTCAAATCATGGACTAATTAGGATTAAAAGATTCGTCTCACAAATTAGTCGCAAGTTATGCAATTAGTTTCATAATTAGTCTATATTTAATACTCCATGGATGTGTCCAAATATTCAATGTGACAGGAATTTTAGGAGTTCCTGTAGGAACCAAACAGCCCATAAGTCTTGCATACAGCTATTATTGTACTATATTGTCTTCCACGCATCCAATATCTCAGTTCACCAATCAAACTCGATCTTAGTAGATGTCGTTGCTAACTCATCGACGATGTTTAGCTCTTTCCGTGAGCTTTAGGCTTCGGGTTTTGGGTGCACGCCAGGTTTAGAGATAGGATAGAAAACCTATGATCTACCCCTTTGGTCCAACAGGGAGAAGGCTGGGACGGCGTCTGCGATCATTAAATCTTGGGATCAAAACTTTGAGAATGTAACATAAAACCGGTTTTACTAACATCTCTTCTCAGACCCTGTATTCCAAAATTTTGTATGTCCCAAAACTCTGACATGCACATCACGTCGGGTCGTCGGCATTCGACTGTCGTGGTCCGAATAAAAAGAAAAAAGAGACAGGAGAGGTTGCATGATAGCAATACTTCCCCGCGAACCGTGGAGGACGCAGGGCCAAAACATCGTGGTGGTTGTCATTCTCCTTAAAGCCTGAAAATCTTCAAGAGTGACTAAAAAAAGCCAAGTCTATGGCAAAAACTATTGGATGAAAAAAACTTCCTCCAAGCATGGTTTCTTCTTCCCCAAAAAAACTATCACATCGTCTCTATGGATATTCTTACACAAGCCTTCTTCCCTTTGGACATTTGAGGTCACCACCTCCACTGCCTCGTACAACCACTCTACGTTGACTCCCTCTCCGGCGCTCCCCCTTCCCCCTCTTTTCCAATGCAAGATGCTCCCGACATTTGTGAGCTTCGAATCCATGACCACCGAAGCCCACCAGAGTTGTGAACACCAGGTGACCCATCACCATCTTTGCTCTCCTACTCCTTCATGTGTTGTTGTGGGTCAATGCATAGCTAGGCTAAGCACGTGTCGTTAGTATCTTGGCATCATGCGGGCCTTGTATGTGGGTCGCTGGGTCTATAGCTCTGGCGTGAGGCGGTGGGTGATGAAATATGCCATGAGGGTACCATCACCACGATATCAAGGGTAGATGTCTGGCATGGCACTTCATCTTAGAAGGTACGAACCGAGAATGAACCTGTGGTGGCCATGGTACGGCTGCTCCAACACTGTCTTGACTCGTTGGGCTTGCCTTGGACCCCTTTTCCTCAACCGCGTGCCTCAGTGGCCTTCATGTGTGCCCCGCTGAACTCTAGCCTGACCACACACCCCGCCGATAGGTCCGTCCACTCTGTCCCTTCTCCATCCACTATGATTAGGGCGTGCACTTCTTCCCAAATGGCAAAGGGTAGTGTGCTGGTCCTTCTCTTGAACTTGAATGCAAGGGTGGGATGATTGGACAGATTGAGTTTGCGATGGTCAGCTAAATTTGAGGTGAACTTGATTTTGGCCAAGTGGTATTACTGGACAAGCGTATTGGGCAAGAGTTCATTTCTCCCTTGACCACGATCAAAACCAAATTTTGATCTCTTTTTTTCCACACTTGGAGATGCTTAACACACAGGCGGGTTTGGGAGCACATACCGAAGGCCAAAAAACACGAATTAAGGCAATATAGAAAATCTCAATTATTATGTCATTGTCTAACTTGTCTTCTAATGTACAAGAACTCGCTATAAGAGCATCTCCACCAGATCGCTTATATTGCATATCCTATAAGTTGTTTTAAGAGAGTACCCCAAAATCAATTTAGGATATACTAGAGTACTACTGCAACATATTGTCTAAACTTGTCTCCTATATTTATTTAGGGATAGGGGAGAGGGAGTTGGCTTCTTTATTCAAGAGAGACAATGCTTCTTTTAAGAAACCTCTTAAAAATTATAGGAATAGGAGATGAGATAGGAGATTTGCTTCAGCAGCACCATCTCCTAAAGTACTACTTTTTAAGTGTAGAAGATTGGATAGGATATCTAGTGGAGATGCTCTAATGTTGGCATAGATGTTGGCGTAGGCGGTGTCGAGTTCGCCAAGATGGGTTATGATCTAAAACTTGACCAAGAGAGGTGGTCGATGTGGATGATGACACAACTAGAGCAATAATCCCCTCATCATGTGAGCAAAATAAAGATCAACCGAGCACAAGTGGTTCTCCATCTCATGATCGAGATCAAGTGCAACATCAACAAGTGGCTAGTTCAACTCAAGTGATCCAACAAAACTCAAGCAATCAAGATCAAGTAGTCGAACCGGTTACCATTGCAAGAGATCATCCATTGGATCAAAAAGTGGTGATTTGAGGAGTGGTTTGCAAACAAGATCAAGACTTGCATCATTTTTTGAGCACTACTCGTTTGTGTTATCCAATGAACCAACCAAGATAGATGAAGCATTGATGGATGTTGATTTGGGTAAATGCAATGCATGAAGAGCTATACAACTTCACTCAGAATTAAGTTTGGTAATTGATAGAGAGACCAAAGGACTTCATCAATGTCTTTGGTGAAGGCTCAATTCATAAATTAAGGAAGGTATCAAGGGCTCTGCAGTTACAAGGTCACAGAGGTTTGAGCGAAGGTCGACACTGAAGACTAGCTAACGATTAAAACATCCATAGACTGTCTACTCTGTATAGATGAGAGTTGCGTGTCGGGACTGAGTTGTAATTGGGTCACACTTAATTGTATTCAACTATTGGGTCTTGCACTTTCGATTGAAACAAAATAGCTGAGGGGCTACTGTTGGATGTGTATTATATGTTAGGGACCCCCTTGGTGTTTTTTATGGCCCAATTACATAGCTTATAGACTTGTAGGATAAGGATTATGACCCATTTGTAGCCTCTAGAGGCTTTAGTGTAAAAAAACAAGCCCCACCAGGGGGACAATGAAAACCTCCCCTTCCACCTTCCCTATAAAAGGGGATAGGAGGAAGGTTGAGAAAGGGCTCGCCTCTCACTCAATTTGGTTCTCTCTTTCTCTCCACTTCCGTCTCTCTCTCTTGTTCAGTCCCTGACCAACACAACCTATAAAGGATTTACTCCCTTTGTTCTAAAATATAGTGCAATCTGGCATTTGAAATTTGTCCTCAAATATAGTTCATTGGGAGAACAAGAAGATAATGTTTACTTAAATGAAAATACATGATTATTTTGTACAATGAAAGTAACTCATGTACTTGCCATATTTTGAATAAGAAGACTAAGAGTTTACCCTTTAATCATACGGAATAGAATCAGATTTCAATACATTAGGAAGGTAAGTGAGGGGTACATATGTCTATTTTGTCTCAGAATGGACAGAATGCACTATATTTCACCATGGAGAGAGTATGCAACAAGTCCTATTCTCATTAAGGGCAGCATGGATGTCTATTTTGTCTCAGAATGGACAGAATGCACTATATTTCATGAAGCGCGCAACTAAGTTTGTATTAGAGGCTTAACACCGCTGATGCCCTTCGGCTGGCCTACGGGGAGGAGGGACCAATATGGAGACAAAGGGGCGGGCTTTAGGCACCGAGGGGAAGGAAGCCGAAGTTCCCCATCCATGTCGCGTACTATGAGCTGCTCAAGCCCATTGGCCACCGTTGCCGTGCGCCGCGCACGCTGCCTGCCGCTGGGCGGCGAGGTCGTTGCCGTCAAGATCATGAACATGGTGCACCGCACCGAGTCCGACGTGGTACGTATGACACTTGATTTGTCGTTAGTCATCAATCATTCATTGATTATATATAATATTGAAACTGACTGAATAAATTACCCGCACCCAAACTTTTTTATAGTATGATGACTAGCCAATCGATTTGTGTGTTATGCTAATTATGTAAGCTTTGGAACACAAGGCCTTGCTGCCAACAAAAAGTAGAGAGATCAGCACATAGCGTGTCAAATGTGTGGTTCCAGGATGAAACTAAACACAAAGAGGCAACTCCAAATACATGAGACACTATGTTTCATATGACACATTAGCATGGAACAAAATTTTAACCATTAGCATGGAGATAGGTAGCACAACTATAACAAAAACTTGACATATCTTGGTTCACATGACAAAATATATGAAGGACACAAAAAAGTTGTTACAAATTAAGACAAGCCTATAAACCTGACAATTGTACTAGCAAACTAATGCAGCTTAAAGAATATCGCATGAAAGAAAATCAAATGTAGAAATAGGAGGTGCCAAGCTATATAACTAATCTGCTAATATATCTACAAAACCAACAATTATAGGAACCACAATCTTCAAAAATAGAACATGAAACTGTTGATAACAAGGTAGAAGATATTTTCAACACATGGGCAATCTAACAAAACTCATAAATAAGAAACTATCAGGAGCATCTTGTCGGTGCAGAAAGTGACCAACACGTAAATATTTGTAGTTTTTCCATACGTTGTGATCGAAGGTGGCCTAGCACTCAATGACACAGGGTTTATACTAGTTCAGGCAACATGCCCGATGTCCAGTTTGAGTCGGTCAATGACTTTATTCCTGAGCCCAGGTGCTCAAAGTTTGCAGTGGGGTTACAAACGAGAAAGAGAAAGATGGGGTGTACAAGAGGTCCGGTCGGACTCTGGTTAGAGGGACCGAGAGCGACGGGAGCCCACTATGTGCTAAGTGTTCAAGCGTGTACTCGTGGTTTGAACCTAGTGGTTCTGCTATTGTGTACTAGTGAACTTGATCGATTTGAATCAACCTATCTGTTGGAAGAGAGCGCATCCCCTTTTATAGATGAAGGGGATGTCTTTTACAAGTGAGAGGGAGGGAGTACGTTTGCCGCTAAGTCTTGCTGCCCATGCCGGTGGGTACAAGATGATGGTAGGCGCCCACAATACTGTTGAATGTTAGATGCACGTGGGAGGTTGCGTCTTCTTCTTCAGGTATGGCAGATGTCGGTACCTGCTATACTGTTATTACCGAGAGGCATGCATGGGGTTTTACCATGTTCGCCTGGTACGGTAAATGTCGGCGCCCACAACACTATCGCTATCGATGTCTTAGAGGCACGTGGGGGGAGCCTTACCGTATTTGTCTGGTATGGGAGTTCATGGCGCCCACAACACTGTAGAGAAAATGTCGGCGCCTACAACACTGCTTGCATTCTGTCATGTCAGGGAGATCGTAGGGTACTGTCCTGTAGGTGTACAGCGTACGGTCCTCCGTATTGTGTTTGACTTGAGTGCGCTGCCTTACTTTCTCCATTTGTTTCCTGGTCCTTACCGAGTGGGCGTCCCCAGTCGGTTAGTCCCAGTCGGCTTTGATCAGGCCAGTCGGAGAGGAGACGTAGGTAGGGGTATGGCATTTTATTAGTCGGAGAAGTGGGCCGGAGTTAGAAGTGGCATTTTGGCCAGACCTTCCAGTCAGAGAGACTGTTCGTATGCGGGCTGGAGACTAAAGTGAGCGCTCTGGTTGGAGAGGTGGGCCAGAGTTGAAAGCGGGCACCATTCCTCCTTGGTCAGGCCTTCTGGTCGGAGACATCGTCTAGAGGTGGGCTAGAGACCGAAGCGAGTGCTCCGGTAGGAGAGGTGGGCCGAGGTCAGAAGCGGGTGCCATTCCTCCTTGGCCAGGCCTTTCGGTCAGAGATTTGGACCGCCCTTCTAGCCTGTCGTTTAGGTACTTGGGCTAGCCCAAGAGCCATGCGTTGTTCGTAGCGTTCGTCTGCTAGGTCGAGCCTTTGCTAGGAAGTCGGTCCATGAGGGATCCTGGGTTTATGAACCCGATAGGAGCCCCCAAGCCCCAGGCGATTCAGGTAGAATCGTCTGGTGGATTTTTGTCTCGTGGTGGGTGCGCGTGAGCACACCCGAGGGTGTAGCCCCTGAGCCCCGGGCGATTCGGGCAGAATCATCTGGGGGATTTTTCATGTTGCCAGCGGGGGAAGTTTTTGTTTTGTCAGTGGGTGCGTGCAAGCACACCCATGGGTGTAGCCCCCGAGCTCCCGGGCGATTCTTGCAGAATCGTCTGGGGGTTTCGTTAGCTGGCGTGTGCATGTGTATTTTAGTCAACACAGAGTCGGCGGTTAGTTTTGGGATCGGGCGAGGTGGAGCTCATGGATCCTAGCGTCGGTGCAGGCCATGGGATCGGGCGAGGTAGTTAGTTTAGGGATCAGACGAGATAGAGCTCATGGGTCCGAGCATCGGTGCACGCCGTGGGATTGGGCGAGTCGAAGTCGTGGATCCTGGCCTCGGTGTAGTCGAGGTAGTTTAGTTTAGGGATCAGACAAGATGGAGCTCACGGGTCCTGGCATCGATGCACGCCGTGGGATCATGCGAGTCGGAGTCATGGATCCTTGCCTCGGTGCATCCTGCATAGCCGAGGCAATTAGTCAGTTAGTTTAAGGATCGGGCGAGGCAGAGCTCGTGGATCCTAATCTTGGTGCAGCCCATGTAGCCAAGGTAGTTAGTCAGTTAGTTTAGGGATCAGGCGAGGCAGAGCTCGCGGATCCTGGCCTTGGTGCAGCCCACGCAGCTGAGGCAGTTAGTCAGTTAGTTTAGGGATCAGGCGAGGCAGACCTCACGGATCCTGGCCTTGGTGTAGCCTACGTAGCCAAGACAGTTAGTCAGTTAGTTTACGGATCTTGAGCCCCCAAGCCCATTAGGCTTGGTAGGGGTTGGTTTTGAGTTTTGTGCGTTACCCCATCCTCGGTTTCTCACAACCAGAGGGGCTGAGCTTTATCACTTGCCTCGATCGCTCGGGCTCGAGTGACGCGCTCGGTGAGCTCGCTAACGGGTATGATCGAGTGGAATCTGGGTCCATCATTCATGACAGGGTCAGCATAGCCCTCTTGTGACATTTCACTGCTCCTTTACCTACAACCCGGTAGATGCCTGGGTTGTTTCGAAGATTGACCCGGGTGGCCTGCTATCCTCCCCTCGATGAAGATTCTGTCTGCTTTAGGGGAGACTGGGCGAGGGCCACATGGGGCTCATCTACATTTTCTTCCTTGGCTTTGTATGACATGGGGCGGCCTCGAGCCCTTTATGGGCCAGCCTTTGAACCCCGGTCGGTCATTGCTCATGTTGAATAAGGCAACTACCGCTTCGTGACGCAACACGGAGGGTTGTGATGCATTTTGCCACATGTGTGATGCTTTAGTTCCCGAGCTCCTGGGCGATTCTAGGCCCGAATCATCTGGGGGCACGGGCATATGGAATGAATGCATGTATGAATGTATGAATGATTATATAAAGAAATAGCTAGGGTCGGTAGTGTTACCTTGATGACTCAAGTGACGGGGTTTGAAGAGCTCCAATCGGAAATGTCCGACTTGGACCCATGCTCGTCATTCATGATGGAGTCAGCATGGCCTACATGGGGCATCCCTTTGCTCCTTACCTGTCTCTCGGTGTGTTTTTCTAAGCTGTTCGATTGACTTAGAAAGCCCAATGGTCTCTCCTGGTGAAGATCATGTTGTTTGGGTTTTTCCAAGTCTCGCCTAGGGAGGTGGAGAGCCGCCCGCGTGTGGTGATGCTTTGGTTTTTGTGCCCTGCATGCGGTAGTGGTGGGCCATACCTAGGCCACATCCCATCTGACTAGGTGTCGTTCCATCTGACTAGGCATCATTCTGCCAGTCATTGTGCGTCCCATCGGTCAGGGTGTGTCCCATCGTTTCCCATCCACATTGATTGGGGGAAGGGAAAGAGTTTTTTGCTCTAATTCTTTGCCCTTCTTTAGCTATCGGGTTTCCTCTTTAAATAGGGGGAGGGAGAGGGCTTTTCATCATAGTCCTTTACCTGTTATCCAACTATTGCTTCTCCTCCTTCTTCCTCCTCATCGAGAGTGCCTGTATGCCGTGGTGGTTCCTAAGTGAGAGAGAGGGTAAGTGAGGGGGGAACTTATAGATCCTTTCGTGAATCCGGAGCATGATGTCGAGCTGACGGCTGCCCGAGCCGATGCTGGCTATCTTTGCCTGAGAAGGGGTGGCTTCCGCCGAAGCAGGTGGTGCGCTGGATTCATCTGTGAGGCCTTTTTTGGGATGGATCTGTGTGTGGATTCTTTTCGGTGGATCTTCATCGGGCGAGCCTTGTCAGAGGGGAAGTTGCCTAGGATTGTGCTGGTGGAGGGTTCTATGCCTATAGCTGCTCAGGTTGGCTAGTTCATAATGTTTGATGAGATCTCTTCCGACCATGGTGGCCATACCTCGGCGGCAGCGTCCCTACCTAGGAGCTACCTTGAGTACATGAGAAGGTCAGGAGCTCCATGCTCTTCTACTGAGCATCTATGGGTGCGACGCCCTTGAGGTACCCGTTGTGCTCGCTAAAGTTGAGGGAGTGGAACCGGGCAGGGCCCTTGTGGCTGTGGTTATGTCCGACGGTGTGTGTCGTGGCCTCTCCTCTGGCGTTAGGTGATGTCGTCGAGCAACCACAGTAGTATTTGGAGTAGAAGTAGTTAGAAAATATAATAGTTGAGTTTATGGGTGAGTCCCTATGTGAACAGTTTTTTTGTATCATTGAATACATTAGTTCTATTTTTTGTGATAGAATCACTATCTGTTCCTTGTTTTTATCCTAGCATAGCTTTTGTTTTTGTCCTTTCTTTTTGCACCTGCCCATTAGTTCCGTAGGCTGTAGCTTTTAAGAACCTGGGCATGGCCCGTGGGGCTCGGCTGCTCATAACCATAGGTTGTGGCGGGGTGCGTTCGGTTAGGAGTAAGAACAAAGTTATGTAGGGTAATCAAAGGAATGGAATGCGCTTCCATTCAGGGACAAGGTTGTTATCATGTGATAGTAAAAAAGTGAGGTAGTATTTAGTATTGTACCCTCATGGAGCCCCCGAGCGACCCGGGCTGAAAGTGTTCGAGCTAGGGTGCTTTACAGGAGTAAGTGTTTGACTAAAAAGTAGTAAGACCAAATTTAGGGGAAAATAGCGTAGCTGTTTAATGTTCCAAGTGTTGGTGAGAACATTGTCGTTGTCGTCCTCTAGTCGGTAGGCGCCCAGCCGGATCACTTCGGTTACCGTATAGGGTCCTTCCTATGATGGAGAGGGTTTGTGTTTTTCTTTCATTGACTGGGTCCTCCTGAGTATGAGATCACTGACTTCGAGGATCCTCCCCCTGATCTTCCTTTCGTGGTACCTGCGGAGAGTTTGTTGGTAGCGAGCAGAGCGGATGACGATCATCTCATTGGCCTCCTCGAGCAGGTCGTCCGCGTCTTGCTGAGCCTCCATGGCTCGGTCGTGGTTTTAAGCCTTCACTCTTGGGGCACTGTGGTCGAGGTCAGAGGGTAGTACTGCTTCAGCTCCGTAGGCCAGGAAGAAGGGTGTGAACCATGTGGATCGGTTTGGGGTCGTTCTTAGGCTCCAGAGGATCATTGGGAGCTCTGCAACCCATCGCCCGACATACTTGCTGAGTCAGTCGAAGATGCGTGGCTTAAGTCCTTGGAGGACCGTGCCATTGGCACGCTTGACCTGACCATTAGTACATGGGTGTCTGACCGAGGCCCAATCGATCCTGATGCCATATCCATTACTGAAGTCTAGGAACTTCTTTTCAGTGAAGTTAGTCCCGTGGTCAGTGATGATACAGTTAGGAACACCGAACCGGTAGATGATGTCAAGGAAGAATTTGACCACCTCTTCTGAGCGGATGTTGGTGATGGGCTTGGCCTCTATCCACTTGGTGAACTTGTCGACTGCTACGAGTAGGTGAGTGAAGCTGCCCGGGCCCTTTTTGAGGGGTCCTACCATATCAAGGCCCCAGACCACGAATGGCCAGGTGATGGGGATGGTTCGAAGTTTATGTGTCAGCAAATGAGTTAGCCGAGCATAGAATTGGCATCCCTCACACCTACAGACAACCTCCTCTACATCTCATAGTGCGGTGGGCTAGTAAAAACCTTGGCGCAAGGCATTTTTGACCAGCGACCTTGGGGTCGCATGATGTTCGCAGATCCTAGCATGGACCTCAAGGAGGAGTTGCTTCCCCTTGTTGGTGGGGATGTACTTCATGAGCACTCCCAATCGACTCCGTTTGTAGAGTTCATCACCAAGCATGACGAAGGTCTTGGCGCGTTGAGCGATCCATCGAGCTTTAGTCCTTTTGGGCGGAAGAACCTCCTCGAGGAGGTAGGCGAGTAGCGGCGCTCGCCAGTTAGTTTGATCGAGTGCCAATACGGTGACATCAGCAGGTGATGTCATCATAGAGGCACTAGGGTCGGAGCCCCCGAGTCCTGGCTTGGTGTCAGGGTCAGAGCCCCTAGGCGCTGACTTGATGTCGGGGTGTGTCTGGATCAGATCTTCTAGGACGTGGGTGGATGGCTCGTGGAGATCGTTGATGAAGATCCTCATCGAGGACAGATCTCGTCAGGTGGCCAATTTTGCAAGAAAATTAGTGGCATCATTGTCCTTTTGGGGGGTGTGATGCAGCTCGATTCCCTAGAATTTGTCCTCGAGCTTGCGCACCTCTTGGCAGTATGCCACCATGAGGGGGCTTTTGCAAGAGGACTCCTTCATGACCTGATCAGCAACTAGCTCTGAGTTGCCATGAATGTAGAGTCATGTAGCACCAAGTTCGATGGCGATGCGTAGTCTGTTGATGAGGGCCTCATACTCCGCAGCGTTGTTTGAGGCTGAAAAGTGGAGGTGGATGGCGTAGCGGAGCCTACTCCCATCTAGGGAGATCAGAACCACTCTAGCCCCTGATCTGGGTGCCATGATGGACCCGTTGAAGTACATTGTCCAGTACTCGTGGGTGACGTCTGGGGTCGGTAGCTGGACCTCCGTCCATTCAGCAATGAAATTTGTGAGAGCTTGAGACTTAATGGTGGTACAGGGGATATACCTGATGTCATGGCCCATGAGTTTGAGTGCCCACATAGAGATCAATCCTATGACATTGTAGTTGCGGACGATGTCTCCAAGTGGGTATGAAGTGACGACCATGACTTTGTGGTCGGTGAAGTAGTGCAGGAGCTTCTGGGTCGCCATCAGCATGGCATATAGGAGCTTCTGCACCTAGGGTTACTAGACCTTGGGGTCGGTGAGTACCTCCCTGATGAAGTATATGGGCCGCTGGACCTTAAGGTTGTGTCCCAGTTCCTCCCTTTTGACGACTAGGGAGGCGCTTACCACATGGTTGTTGCCCACGACATAGAGGAGGAGGGGTTCTCCTCGTTCAGGAGCGATGAGGATTGGGGCCGACGTTAGGGACACTTTGAGCCTCTCCAGAGCCTGCTGAGCTTCCTCAGTCTAGACAACAACGTCCATCTTTTTGAGGAGCTTATAGAGTGGCATCCCTCGTTCACCGAGCCGAGAGATGAACCGACTCAGAGCGGCCAAATAGCCGGTGATCCTTTGCACACCCTTGACATTGCATATGGGGCCCATGTTGGAAATGGCCATTGTTTTTTCAAGGTTGGCCTTGATGCCACGCTCAGACACAATGTATCCTAGCAGCTTCCCCTTTGGAACTCTGAGAACACATTTCTTAGGATTCAATCTGATGTTGAACCTTTGGAGGTCATGAACATTGCGGCCAAGTTTGTGATTAGGTCACAAGCTTGAGCTATTTTGACCACTATATCATCAACATAGACGGTGATCATTGGTCTTGGCTGCTTAGCTTGATCAGGCTGATTGAGCGGGTCGATTTGGTCGGTGAAGCATTGCTGCATGCACCTTTGTTAGGTGGCACCAGCGTTTTTTGGCCAAAAGGCATGGTTACATAGCAGTATGAACCATATGGGGTGATAAACAGGGTTGTGAGCTAATTGGACTCTTTCATCATGAGATGGTGATAGCCTGAGTAGGCATCCAGAAAGGAGAGGATCTCGCAACCCAATGTGGAGTCAACTATCTGATCTATGTGCGGCAAAGGAAAGCGATCCTATAGACATGCTTTGTTGAGGCCAGTATAATCAACACACATTCTCCATTTCCTAGTCTTCTTTTTAACAAGAATAGGATTGGCAAGCTAGTCGGAATGGAATACCTCTCTAATAAATCCGGCTGCTAGGAGTTTAACAATTTCTTCACCTATGGCCATATGCCTTTCATCATCGAAATGACACAGGCATTGCTTAGAAGGCTTTGAGCCTAGGATGAGGCGCAGTGCATGCTCAGCGATGTCCCATGATATGCCTGGCATGTCGAATGGCTCCCGTGCGAAGACATCGTGATTGGCATGCAGGAAATCGATGAGCTCGCATTCCTATTTGGTTAGGAGCTAGGACCCGATCTGCACCATTTTGGTTGGGTCGGTGGGGTCGATTCCCACTGCCTTGGTTTCCTTGAGCGGGTGGAAGTCCACCGAGGAGTTTGGTTTGTTGCAGTCTAGGACTGCTGGGGTCGATGACTCCCCAAGCCATGGAAGCTTGGACAAGTTGATGACCGTGGTGGCGAGCTTGAAATGCTCGCGGTCGCATGTGAAGGCGTGCGAAAAGGTGCTGCTCATGGTGATGACGTTGTTTGGTCCTAGCATCTTCAGCTTGAGGTAGGTGTAGTTGGGGATTGCCATGAATTTGGCATAGCATGGCTGCCCCAAGATGGCGTGGTAGGACCCTGGAAAGTCCACCACTTTGAAGGTGAGGACCTCCGAGCAAAAGTTAGCTCGATTGCCAAATGTGATGGGTTGGTCGATCTGCCTGAGCGAGTATGCCTGTGCTCCCAGGATCACCTCATGGAAGGGAGAGCCCGCCAGGTAGAGTTCTGATCGAGGGATGCACATGGCATTGAGGGTGTCGACGTAGAGGATGTTGAGGCCGCTGCCTCCGTCCATCAGTACCTTAGTGAGGGGCTTCTTGCGGACGATGGGGTCGACAATGAGTAGGTAATGTCCTAGTCTCGCGACGTGGGTCGGATGGTCCCACTGATCGAAGGTGATCAGAGATTCTGACTAGCTGAGGAAGGAGGGGACGGCTGTCTCGGCGGCACATGCCTCCCTATAGCGCACCTTGTGCTGGCGCTTGGACCAGATGGTGTCGGATCCACCGAAGATCATGATGCTTTCCTTAGGGTCGGGGAAGCCATCTCTATCCTTGCCCACCGTGCCTCCTTTCTTGGCTGCCGCCTCATTGTCGTCTCCTTCTTTTAGCCCACCGGCCTATCATAGGAAATGTTTGAGGAGCTCGTAGTCCTTGTAGAGGTGTTTGATGGGGTAGGTGTGGTTGGTGCATGGGCTGTCCATGAGCTTGTTGAAGTGGTCAGGCAGTCCCTGTTGGGGTTGCTTGCCCATGCGATCAGCCGCGGTGACCAACACGGTGTTGTCCGATCATCGTCGATCCTTTTTGTTCTTCTTGCCCCTCTGTGTGGAGGGGCCCTTGTCTCGGTCTGTGTGCTTGGCCTTGCCTTTGTCTTGGCCTCCGATGAAGACCACTCTGAACACCTCCTCGCTGGAGGCGTGGTTAGTGGTGACATCAAGCAGGTCACGGGTGGTACGGGGCTTCAGGCAGCCAAGCTTGTGGATCAAGGACTTATAGGTCATCCCACAGAGGAATGCGCTGATGATGTCCGCGTCTTCAACATCAAGGAGGGAGTTGCATCATTGGGAGAACCTATGGATGTAATCCCACAGGGACTCACTAGGCTCCTGCTGGTAGCTCTTAAGGTCCAAGAAGTTTCCAGGGCGAACATAAGTCCCCTAGAAATTTCCGACAAAGACCCTCTTGAGGTCCGCCCAGTCGCAGATGCTGTCGTGCAGGAGGAATTCAAGCAATGTCCAAACATGTTCCCCCATGCAGATGGGGAGATACTGAATGATAAAATAGTCATCATCCACCCCTCTAGCTCGACAGGCGAGCCAGAAATCTTCGATCCAAATACTAGGGTTTGTCTCCCCAGTGTACTTGGTGATGTTGGTGGGCTATCAGAAGCGCTATGGGAATGGCGCTCTCTGGATATGCCGGTCAAAGGCCCATGGTCCTAGTCCCTTAGGACTAGGACTCTAGTTGTCTAGACGGCGACCATGCCTGGGGCGCGTTTCATGGCTCCCCTCGATGGTTCGGTCGGGACCCGTGTCGCCTGCCCTCATCGCCGCCTGGTGGAAGTTATCATCATGCCAGGCCTGATGCCAGTTGCTGATGATGCTGCGAGCGTCTTGGTGTGGACCGGGATATTCGCGTACCGGTGGTCGGTGTAGAGCAGGCACGGCCGCTGCCTCCCGAGCCGCACTTAGCGGCTGTAGCGGCAAGCTGTAATAACCCAAAAAAATCCATACACTAAAAATACCAACTACAAAATTTTTCTCAAAACTCCTATGTGATGATGAGTGTCATGTATAGAAACCCAACCTAAAAGATGCATTAGGTCTAACCTCAACCCAAGTCAACACATAAGCATGGCATATCATTTGTTAATTGTGTTTATTTAAATGATAACAAATAAAGTATTGCATACATTGTTAAATCAAATTATGATCTGGAATTCTATTTGCTTTATGTTATGCTTATCAACTCCTTTGAAGTAATAAACCATGAAGCAACTAATTAATCAAAGCAAAGAATAAAAGATTAAAAAGAGAATTATTTCTATTTTTGTATAACAAAACTACACCTATTTTTGTTATACAAAAGAGCTAAATAAAATTTCCTAAAACTCCAATAAATTAGGTGCACCAATTTGGAATTCAAATTCTAGAACCAAATTCGAATTCAAACAAAAGAGAAGAAATGAAAAACAAAATAGAAAAAAGAAGAGAAAGGATGTAGGCCTCGCAAGCCGCCTCGGTCTGCTCGGCCCGCGCCAGCCAGCTAGCCCAACCGGCCTGCCAACCCTTCCCGTCTTCCTAGCGCGCGCGGCCCACGAGCCGGCCCAGCGCATCGCCCACGCCCACACACCCGTCTGCCTCGCTCGCAGCCACTGCCCGCTGGACCCCGCATGTCAGCCACCCCCATCTACAGTGTCGTCTTCCTCACCCACGCCTCAACCACCTACACGACCAATGCCCGACAGTGGTGGCGGGGCAGGCCAGGGGTCACGCCTGGGGCATGGCTTTGTCTTTTCCTTGCACCACGCCCACGCAACCTCACGCGAGCCATTGGATGCCATTGAACACGCCTCCACCGCTCGATCGCCGTCTGCCATAGGAGCATGGAGTTCGGCTATAAAGCTTGGCCCTCGGTTGCCCTAGCACCCCTCCATCACCCTGCCGCCACTTGTGGCCATCCACCAGACCACCTAGCACGAGGGCCGAGGGGAGGAGAAGGACAAAGAGGGCGGAGCCGCTACCAGGAGGAAGACCGGGAGATCACCAGAGCCGGAGCGGGTGACACTGCACGGCACGGCTTCCGGAGCTACACGGCCTCAACTCTTCATTGCGCCACTATCCTCTCTCCCTCAACACCGATGGTGAGCCGTATACCACTGAGACCCCTCCTAAGCCCCATGGACACGAGCACGCACGGGCGCACACCATAGACACGCGCACGGCCGTGGCGAAGCCACCGTGGCCTCATCACCATAGTAGAAGTGATGCCACCACCTTGGCTGGCTCCTTCTCGCCGCGGAAGACGCCCCGCTCATGCTCAGTGAAGACGTAGGTCACTGGAGGACCCTGGAGGCCACACCGTGCCATGGTCGGAGCACCGCCACCACCGCGTCGACTCCACCATGGCCAAGTCCGCTGGGGGTGCCTGGCATCTCCTTGACTTGCCTGTCCTATTCGCTGAAGCCACGGGTAACTCACACGCACGCTGTGACCACCCCGCTGGAGCCCCGTAGTGACCCACGCACCTCGCCATCGTCACCATGTCACCGTGGCCACCGGGAAGACCCTACCAGCCACCTGGAAACCAGAAGTCCTGCCTTGAGCTCTGGACGCCCTCGCCACATCCACATGGATCCATAGGAGCCTACACACCCCACTGTAACGCCCTTCCTAAGCCATAGCCCCCACACCGACGCCACCGTGGCCAAAGCCACTAGAGGCCCTTGAGGACCCCTCGACCTGCCCAACATGCCCGCTGGAGCATTGTGACACCCATGCGCACCATAGAACCGACCAATGCCGCTGCACCCGCGCCATTCCCACAAGTCGGTTGTGCTCAAGCCACCATTCGCCGTGACCAGTGACTTAGGAAGCACCATCCGTCGCCCTGACCCCACCGTTGTAGTCGCCATGGCGCGGGGACGCTTTTCCCCACCTCAATTGGATGCCTGAGCCATTACAGGAGCTCGCCGGTGAGCATGTCACCGGTGGGAGCGCGCCATGGAAGAAACAAAGGAGAAGGGGCAAGTTGAGCAGCGTAGCCCTGCACCCAGTGCACATGAGCCGAGCCGAGGGGAAATGATGATGGACTCGGTCCACCATGGACCCTACCTTAGGTCCATGGACCGTGAACTTGGGTCCACCGTGAGCCGTGCTCACGCCCACAGCTAGGAAACGAAGCTGAGTAAGAGCCCAACTACGCCATGTGGTAGCGCCACAGCGCGCCACGTGTCCGGGTCAGCCCGGCCCAGACCGACCCAAATCCAGCCCTGTCTAGGCCCAGTTTGAACTCGGTCGTATTGACTGTTGACTAGTCAACATTGACCATTGACCTGGCCCCACATGTCAGTGGCATAGACACTCTGGACCCACACGTCAGACGCTGACGTCATGCTGACGTCACACGGGACCCACATGTTAGAAGCCCACACAGCTAGGGTGACGCCATGCTGACGTCACGATGACATCAACTGCTGACGTTAGCAGCCAGGCCCCACATGTCAGTGGCCCTAACCGATTGACCATTGACCGTTGACTCGCCGTTGACTGACGTTGACCTTGACCGGACCCACATGTCAGTGACCCAAGAGTCCCTGGGCCCACTTGTTAGAACTGATGACGTTGCTGATGTCAGCTGGGCCCCACCTGTCAGTACCAAAACCAGGACGATGACGTCATGCTGATGTCATCATGCCACGTGGACCAGTCACAGCGTGACACGTGTTAGCCTAGGATTAATTCAGCCTTTTTCCATTTTTAGAAATGATTTAAACTTCGAAAATTCATAACTAATTCATATGACATCAGAAAAATACAAAACTAGGACCAAAATTCATCTAAAATCAAGCTCTATGCAATGAACCCATGATTGAGTGCATTTGGCTCTTTTGAATTTTCATTGCTTCTTTGTGCTATTCTATAGACGTCGCTAACGTGACTATAATGCGATCGTTTGTAGACTCAGAGGAGAACTAGACTGACGAGGATCATGAGTACCATGAGGAGTATGGAGACGACTACACTTTAGGTGCCACATCCCACCCAATCTCATAGCACCTATTACGCATGGCTAATATAGAACTGCTATTGCTTTACTTTATAGTTGTAATCACACTATGATAGGACCTGCATGGTAGTATGCTTTCTTAATGGCCTTTACCTTGACACAACCTTACCCCTGCTCACCCTGCTATTAGGCTAGACACACGCTTGCTGCTATATTACTTATTACTTCTACTACGCTTGTACTACGTTAGTGCGTGGTGGAAACTGGTGTTATCTGGACTATGGGGAGAGTGCTGCGTGTGTGACTTGGGTGTGTGGAGGGTGAGGGTTGTGTCGACCAAGTTGGAGTATACGATGAGCCTAGGGCAAGTCTTGCCATGGGGTGCTACCTGGGCACCCCTGGAAATGGATACCTGTGGTGGGTAAATGGTATTTGAGGTGGTCCTAGGTGTGAACCTGTGATGGAAGGAGCCCAGGATGGAGGTGTTGTGGTGGCACGGTAAATGGAAACCCTAATGGAGACATTCTGGCTTGGTCAATCCTAAGGACTTACTAGTACTTAGATTCACCGGGAAGCCTTACGTACTACTCGCCCTATATGGTGCGGGACGGCCGGACTACTTGGTAGGATATTGCCACTACTGCTAGGTTGATAGTGGATAGTGCGAGGGAGGTACAGGGCATAGAGGATTCCCCCCACACCCTTCCAAGACTTCATGGAGACCTTGTGGATTTGGCTCATGACTCACAGTTTCAGCCACCCCAGACTAGACTTGGGGTGTACCAGGGCTCAATGGTAGAGTGGCATTATCCTAGGCTAGCAAGCGGCCGGAATCAGCCCAGTTGATGATGGTCAGCGAGGAAGGCGGATCTTGTGGTTATGTAAAACCTCTACAGAGTGTATGGTTGATCAATCGATACATATGCCGACTTGTCGGCTATGGACCTTTCCTGGGTTTCGCTTAAACTAGATAGTGAGATGAGTCCTTCTCTTCTTCCCCTGAAAGTGAGGGTTTGGTCATAGCCAGGGGCTACGAGCCTTGAGACAGTGCTGAGAGGGAGTTGGCCTGTCGACTGAGCGATGGTATGGTTATAGTATGGTTATGGTATGGTGATGGTGTGGTGATGGTGGTATATCGATCCCAGGATCGAAACCTAGCTCGGGAAAGGGAATGGGGTGGAATGTGTGTGGGAATGGTGTTAAAACTCGACTAAATATTATTATATACTTGATATGCTACTGCATAGGAAACCCTAGCCTTATAGGTTACTTTTGACTATATCCAACTTGCATCCAATTTCCACAAAGCAATGCTCATAGGGTTGGGAGTGGCTAGTACAAATCGTACTGATAAATTTTGGCACACAGGTTCTACTAAGGAGTATAGCTCCGAGGAGTTTGATGGATGAGGGGTTCATGCCTACGCTCGAGTTTGGCGATCTTATCTTCAAGCTGTTCTGAATGAATGCTACTTTTGATTCCACTAATGCGGCGATGTAATAAATTATGTAATTCCGCACTATTTGTACTCTGATATTATCGTTGTATGGATGTGATATTCGACTGAAATTTGGGTAATATGATCTACAATGGTCTTATTACACTTTGACACTATGGATTTCCCTTCGCGGAATTCAGGGTCGTTTCACAAGCGGCTAGAGCGATCCATCTGGCGCGTCCCCACTCCCCCGGTGGGGAGAGAGGGCGCCTGTCAGAGTCATGATGCAGAGCTTTCCGCCTGTTGAATGGTAGCAGCTTCTACCAGCATCTGGAGGTTCCTGTAGACTGCCCGCTCCTAGGGGTCGACGGGCTTGAGAACGCCACGGAGAAGCATTGCCGCAGCAGCGATGTTCTGGCTAGCCTAAGCGAACTATGGGGTATCGTTCCCCTCGTTCATGATGTCGTGTTGGACCTAGCGAGCGTGACCCTGGGCGCCGCCTACCGGGTCATATGCATGGGGAGCAACATGCCGCACTAAGCGCGCCAACGTAGGCAGCGGCTGGTTCTGCCACCGTTGTCGTAGTTCCTCGGTGTGCTCTTACGCAAATGCGAGGGCCACTGCACGTGGGTCCAGAGGGGTGTGAGTCTACATAGACTCCACAACCATAGGTAGCTATTCTAGAGTGTCCACCATAGCGCACTCTTGGGATGGACGGTGGCTAGGTGCCACGTCACCGATGCTGGAGCCATCGCTCTCACCCTCATCATTCGGGAGTTCGTGGAAAGTGGTAGGAGCGTAGCTTGCCATTCCCATGAATTCAGATATGAGAGGGGATGGCACCAGCATCCTTTGGAGCTCCTAAGCGCATGTGTCTATGGGGGACATGAGGCCATAGTGGAACGGATCATATGGTGTTCGTGGTACGGTCAATACAGTCCCTCTAGAAAATCAGTGGGAGATAGGAAATAGAGAGTAAATAACAGTATGCATATTACTCACAGCGGGGTTTGAGCAGAGAGTTTGCTTGGATTGAAGCATAGATGCCTCGTCGTTGAAGTCATCATGCGTCCCAGAGCTGATGGAGGGTGCCCCTCCGACAGGCGCTAGAACGAGTGCCTCCTCGCGGAGGTGTAGTATGTCGAGCCGATCGGTGACAAAGTCTAGGCTTCCAAAGAGGAAGGTCTAGGATGACTCAAAGACGGGTGGAACCCACATCCCAATAGGTGGGAGTACGGGAAACTCCAGTGAGCCAAAGCGAGTAGTATCGCTTGATCCTGCCATGACGAAGGTGGCAGAAAAGTGGGCCATCCGATGACCAAAAAGTGTTGAACGTACAGCGTCTTCCTTACGGTCGGCGCTAACTGTTGGTGCAGAAAGTGACCAACACGTAAATATTTGTAGTTTTGCCATACATTGTGATCGGAGGTGGCCTAGCACTCAATAACATAGGGTTTATACTGGTTCAGGCAACATGCCCGATGTCCAGTTTGAGTCGGACGGTGACTTTATTCCTGAGCCTAGGTGCTCAAAGTTTGCAGTGGGGTTACAAACGAGAAGGAGAAAGATGGGGTGTACAAGAGGTCCGGTCAGACTCTGGTTAGAGGGACTGAGAGTGACAGGAGCCCCGCTATGTGCTAAGTGTTCGAGCGTGTGCTCGTGGTTTGAACCTGGTGGTTCTACTGTTGTGTACTGGTGAACTTGATCGATCGGAATCAACCTATCTGTTGGAAGAGAGCGCATCCCCTTTTATAGATGAAGGGGATGGCTTTTACAAGCAAGAGGGAGGGAGTACATTTGCCGCTAAGTCTTGCTGCCCATGCCAGCAGGTACAAGATGATGGTAGGTGCCCACAATATTGTTGAATGTCAGATGCACGTGGGAGGTCACGCCTTCTTCTTCAGGTATGGTAGATGTCGGTACCTGCTATACTGTTGTTACCGACAGGCATGCAGGGGGTTTTACCATGTTCGCCTGGTATGGTAAATGCCAGTGCCCACAACACTATTGATGCCTCAGAGGCACGTGGGAGGAGCCTTACCATATTTGTCTGGTATGGGAGTTGATGGCACCCACAACACTATAGGGAAAATGTTAGCGCCTACAACACTGCTTGCGTTGTGTCATATCAGGGAGGTCGTAGGGTACTATCCTATAGGTGTACAGGGTATGACCCTCGGTATTGCGTTTGACTTGAGTGCGCTGCCTTACTTTCTCCGTCTGTTTCCTGGTCCTTACCGAGCGAGCGTCCCTGGTCGGTTAGTCCCAGTTGGTTTTGATCGCGCTAGTCGGAGAGGAGACGTAGGCAGGAGTCCGGTGTTTTTCCAGTCGGATAAGCGGCCAGAGTTGGAAGTGGCATTTTGGCTAGACCTTTCGGTCGGAGAGACCATCTAGAGGCGGCTGGAGACCGAAGCGAGCGCTCCGGTCGGAGAGGTAGGGCGTAGTCGGAAGCGGGCAACGTTCCTCTCAGCCAAGCCTTTCGGTCGGAGAGATCGTCTAGAGGCGGGCTAGAGACCGAAGCAAATGCTCTGGTCAGAGAGGTGGGCTAGGGTCAGAAGCAGGCGTCATTCCTCCTCGGCCAGGCCTTCTAGTCGAAGATTTGGACCGTCCTTTTGGCCTGTCATTTAGGTACTTGGGCCGGCCCAAGAGTTGTGCGTTGTTCGTAGCGTTCATCTACTGGGCTGAGCATTTGCTAGGAAGCCAGTCCATGAGGGACCCTGGGTTTATGAACCCGACACATCTATAACTGAAGGTTTCCCAATAGTTTAATGTACCCCAATCCTTAGTTCAATCCAACTGAATTCAAACAGCTAGACCTGCAAACTCAAATAGATCTGAATACAAACCATAGAAATGCACTGAATTCAAACAGCTAGACCTGCAAACTCAAATAGATCCGAATACAAACCATGGAAATGCATCTACGGATCAACAAATTCAGAGTATAAATAGATCTGAATCCAAACAGAACCTATAGGTGTTCTAATCTGGAGTGAACCAAACATCTAGATTAAAAGCCACAAAAATTACAGAGATGTATTTAAAACAACCGGTCTACTTTAGAAGCCGGCCGGCATTCTAATTTGAAGGAAACCAATCATAAAATGCCAATAAATCTAAAACAATGATAGTAGTTCCATGGATGGTTGTAAAAGTACCAAAATACAAATTTGGGAGACTTTAGGAAGTTTTATAGAGCTAGAGCATTGTAGACGAGGAAGGACCAAAGCGAGGTGGTACTAAAATGTTGTATAGCGGAACGGTTAAAGAGGAGTCAAAATATCAAATCAAAGTAAACCAATTTAGGCATAATTCAATGGGCCACATTTTAAATCAGCCCATAGTGTAACAAAATGAATGAAGACAAAATAGAGTACCTACGGTCATCTAACGGCCCGGGCCATAAGGAAATCATGGCCGCCCGGAGCCTAGAGCATAGGGAAATCATGGACCATGGACGTACACTAGATGAGTAGATCCAGCGCTGCAAGACCTAGATCTAGCGTTGCCTAGGCCCAAATTGAGTCTCCGTGTAGACCACAGTTTTGTTGCTTCTCCCTATGTTGGGCACCTGGTCAAGATTCTCCAAATGGGGCCAATTGTTCTAAAACAACTACAAGATTTATGTTAGTTTTGATAGGAAAGAAAGGTTGTTGTTTGTTTTGAATACATGTTTTGTTCTTTTAAGCACTGCCTTAGTCAATTTGGGGATATGAAATTGGCATGGTTTTCAACTATAAATTATTTTAGTATCGTATTTTTTACTTCACATGAAAGTCTCATTATGTAGTAGAGAAAATGCTAGGTTGTTCTTATCAAGATTATAGATTCGATTGTTCTGTTGGTTGACAATATATAGCATGAACTATTAATAAACTGATAACCTTTTCCTATCATTATATTTTTCATAAAACCTGATGATATATGTAGGTTTACGTCACCATCCATATGGGAACACCTTGCATCACATTGGGAATGCTATGGGTGGTCAATTTGCATTCACAAACTGCAGAAGATGAAAACTATCTTGCATGCTTCTGGATAGACAGTGCAAACAAAGGATCTGGAATATATGTGAATCTTGAGATTGGGATAGCGCAACAAAGGACTAGGATGCTATTGCAACTGACTGCTGTGGTATCTTCAAGGGTATTTAAAGAAGGAGCTCATTTAGATTTACTTTGTTTGATGTTGTGTTGTGGTTCAAATGTTCACCTTGGAAAGGGACAATTATTTGCCCAACTCTAAACATTTCATCGTAGTGATGACCTAGGGCCAACTTGTATTGTCTATAATTAAACTAGGATTGAATCAAATATCTATATATTAGGAAAATTTTTGCTCATCTTTAGGCCTCAACACTTTAGATATAACCAGGATATTCCATCAAGACATGTTGTATAATCATAACGATGTACTTATTACGTCGACAACAAAATTGTGGTTGCAATGTTATGAAAAGTTTAGTTTTTATTATGTATCCAAATGGGGTTAAAATAGTATATTGTTAAGATTAGGTATAACATCCGATGATCTTTTTCACCATGTTTTCAATGCTCTTTGTATTATGTTCAAAATTTTAGGTTTTCCATTGCAATGCAGGAGCGCCCACCTAGTAGGTACAATATACAGAAGAAGACATATATATTAAAATCATCCAGCCATGAGCCCATGATGCAAAACACACCTTTAGAATTTGTGATCTTCTTAATTACTAGCTGCATGGAAAGACATGTACTGGTATTCCTAGCCTCCACAATTGATTTGATCCGGTTACCTCTTGAGTTGGCTTAGAACCAAAACGAATAAATTTTCTTTGCTTCAATTCTTGACTCTTCTTTTCCATGATTGATAATTAGATCCACAAATTATAAGTTTTCTTAACATAGTAGTCATGCAAGCTATAATCCCTTCTTTAAAATATTTTGTTTAACACCAAAATATACCAAGCTGAATAATTTGAGGAGAAAAATGAACTCATAATATGTTGAGTATGTTTTTTTAGTTGAAGCATCGCTTAATAATTATGTTTGTAATCATTCTAATTCACTCCCTCTTGTCGGTGTTTCCAACAAGCACCGACTAGTAAATTTATAATTGTTGTGCGTTAGGCTCGGATGGGGTACTAAAGGACACAAGGTTTATACTGGTCGGGCAGAATGTACCTACATCTAGTTTACTGCTGCTCGTGTTATTAGTACCAAAAAAGGTTCATAGTAGGGGGTACAAACGGTCGAGAGAGGGATAGGTCCCAAGTCTCTAATGGAAAGGTCAAAAGGACGCCAAGAGCTCGGTTGCTGCTTGGCTATGTCTTGTGTGTCAAAACGATTGGTCAAAGGTCCATCCCCCTAGTGGGGTGCCCTGCCCTCCCTTTTATAGACCAAGGGGGAGCAGGGGTTATAGATGGGAGAAAGATGAAAAAAACAAAGGTAGAGAAGGTCCTTCGAGGGAGCCAGGTCTTCCTTTTCCTGTGTGCCTGCTTGCTAATATGGCATACCGTGTCAGGGATGGCATGTTCACTGATCCTTGTAGGGTCGTGCCCTAACCTTTGTCAGCAAGTGGGTGCATCCCATCCTACGTCGTTGGATGGTGCAGCGTGTCAGAGGGTCAAGCTATGACCCTTCAGGGAGTAGACGAGGAAGTGACCATACGCCCGTCACTGTAGGTGATGTGAATTCTATCTTGGATCATAGTGGTTGCTGCATGCTTGTGTTAGTATCCACGTCCGAGGGCTGATGGTGGTGCCTACAATACCGTGGGACAAAAGTCGACGCCTACAACACTGTTTGGGCACTATTAGGTCGGAAAGGGCTTAAAGCGCCTATCCCATCGTATCCTAACAGTGCCTTCCTGTAGGCATACAGGGCATGGCCATCGATACTATGGTTGACTCGAATGTCTTGTCATACACTGTGCTCGTCTTTATGAAGGATCAAGGTGCAGTCATCGAGCGAGGTAGAGCCTACCCTCAGATGTCGAGCGAGGCAGAGCTAGCCCTCAGTCATCGAGCAAGGCGGAGCCTGCCCTTAGACGTCGGGCGAGGCGAGGCTAGCCCTTAGCCGTCGGGCAAGGCGGAGCCTGCCCTCGGGCGTCGATCGAGGCAGAGTCTAGACCTCAGGGGTCGGGTGAGGCGGAGCCCGCCCTCAAACATCGGGCGAGGCGAAGCCAGCCCGTAGCCATCAGTAGAGGCAGGGTCTAGCCCTCGGGGGTCGGGCGAGGCAGAACCAAGCTTCCATCGTTCGGGTAAGAAGCGTAGTAGCATTCTTGTCTGACCGGAAGTGTCAACGTTCGATGGTTATTAGTTCCACCTCATTGGGTACCCCGATATTAGGTCCTCGACAGTAACCCTCGAGCCCCTGGGTGATTCAGACAGAATCGCCCGAGGGGTGTTTTGACTTGCCAGAGGGTGTGCATGAGCGCACCCGTCGGGTGTAGCCCCTGAGCCCCCGGGTGATTCGGCAGAATCGTCCGGGGGTAATTTTGGGCCGTTCACTGGTAAGGCTGTGAGATTTGGCTTTTGTCAACTAAATAGATTTAAGGGAACCCTAGTATCACGTTCATGAGGATTTCATCCAGGGTCAGCCTGGCTGGGACTCGATTGCGGATCGAGGCTCCCTTAAGGCTTGTGTGCCTGAGTCCTGGTCGCTCGTGGGCCCATCCCTTGTTGGGACAGCCGTCGAGACTGTTGGGCCAGCCCATGGACTCCTAGGTCTAGGCAGGCTAGAAAAGAAGCTTTTTGACCCACATCCCCCCTGTGGGAAAAGAGTCCTAGTCTGCTTTGGGAAGGCGAAATGCCCAGCGCAATTTTGGTGGGAAAGGATAGCGATCGCAGGCCCATGTCCCGCAACATGACATGGTGGTGTATCGTGGTAGGCTCGGAGATCAAGGTCGACGATTGCACTTCTCACATCCACCGCCCCTATAAAACCATGAGGTTCGCCCCTAGGGTTCCATACTTCACCTGCTTGCCTTCACATCTTCAACCTCCGCCGCCAATGGCCAGAACCTCCTGCACCCGCATCGCAGCCATCGTTAAGCTTGCATCCGCGATGCAGCCACCGTTAAGCTCACATCCACCCCCTTCTCCATTGTTTCAATGGAGCCATAGTGTAGATCCAACATCACCCCTCAATGCCTAGAGGGCCTCGTCCATCGTGGCCTCCTTTGCCCGTTGACCACCATCGAGGAGTGGTGGCTGCTCGGTGATGAGGACGAGCCATCGCCGCCTAAAGGATACGTCGTGTCCTTTGCTCTCTTCCATGAGCGGGGATTCACCACACCTGCTCATAAGTTCCTCCAGGGGCTGTTGGACTACTACTAGGTGGAGTTGCAGCACCTTACTCCCAATGGGGTCTAGCATATTGCGATGTTCGTCGCCCTATGTGGGATGTTCCTAGGGATTAGTCCCCACTTTGATCTATGGTGGTATCTCTTCGCTGTCAACCTATCGAAGAATCGGGTTGGGAAGCAAGAGCTGAGCATGCCGATGGGATGTGTCAGCATTCATCTGCGCAACAATTGGGCAAATGACTACCCATTGTTGTGTCTATCGACCTCCAACAAGGGGTGGCATTCATAGTGGTTTTACATCAAGGACGACGTGGCCACCCCCTTGCCAGTGTTCTTTGGGCGCATCATCAAAGATGTCCCAAGGTCATGGAAGTGGGGTGTCCCAAACAAAGATATGAAGAGGATCAAGGACCATCTCGTTGCCCTCCAAATTTTGAAGGAGAGGGGTGTGAAGGGATTGGGTATCATCGGCACCTACCACGCATGGAGGGTGGCGCTGCTGAAGGGCCGCACGCTCCCCCTATTTCTAATGGTGCCCGAGGCCTCGCCTGAAGGGATGGAGCTCATCGACAAAGCACTCCCCCACTGTGGATCAAGGAGGCGATGGAGCCTTCAAAGGACAGCGCTAGCGTTGTCCTTGATTTCGTGTATCCGGTGCAGGGGCATCCCCCAATGCTGCCGGAACTAGGATTCATCGATTTCGTAAGTTCTCTTTTTTCGTGCCTCCTTGTCACATGAATTTCTGACGCCTTGATGCTGACCTCGGGATAGCAGGACTAGCCAAAGAGACTCATCCTCAAGGATAGCCTGGCTCTGCTACCGAAGGACCAGATCCTAGCGACAGCGAATCGCACCGTGGCCGAGTGGGATAGGAGGACAAGGGAGCTCAAGAAGAAGAAGAAGATGCTATGGAAGCAGCAAGCATGGGATCAAGGAGAGGAGATAGATAGTGACGACAACAACGATGATGATGATGAGGAGTTTGATGAGGTAGTAGCCGATGTGGATTGGGATGTCCTGGAGGGCGAGGATTCGCTGATAGGCACCCAATTGTCCACGCAGGGACCCTTCCTGTTCCACATGGGGGGAAGTGAGTCTGTGAGGCTAGCAGAGGCGGGTCAACTCATCGGCCCGTCCTCGAGACCAGTGGGAGCCAGTGGATCCACCGCCACACCTGGGGTGTCGACGAAGGATCAGTGGATGGGGGGAGGCAGCTCTGCTACCATGCCTGAGGTGCTGATGGAGGGGGACGGCTCCGCTATCGTGCCCCACGAGCCGATGGGGGCGGGCGGACCTACCACCGCGCCCGAGGTACCAATAGAGAGGAGTGGTTCCGCCGCCGTGCTGTCGGAGATAAGGGAGGCGAGACCCTCTGCCCAGGAGTAGGGATAGGCTCGAAGTGGTCTTGCCCAGACGAGTTGTAGTAGGAGTCTGGGGGTTCATCCCCAAAACGTTCCTACCACCCAAAAGCGCCAGAGTAAGTCACCGCTTCCTCTATTTTTCGTGTTTCTCTGTTTTTCCATTTTTCTGTTTGGCCTTATGCCTTTTACCTCTTGTAGATTCTTGTGATAGGGCTGTTCTTTGGCGCTGGCACCCAAGAAGAGTGTCGCTCTTCAGGCAACATGGGTGTCATCACCTGATGTTGCCCCTATTTTGGGTAGGAGCAGAACCGATGTTGTGGCCTCATTGGCCGGTTAGGTGCCACCTATGGTGGCGCCCGCACCCTCGGTGGGTCAAGCAGGCACCGGGGCTGAAGAAGCGCCCTCAGGGGTTGCCGAGCGGACGATGGTGGAGGTGATACTACCGCCTATGTTGGAGAAGATGGGGCTACCACCCATGCTTGTGGTGCCCTCTATGGTGGGCACAGCGCCGCAAGTTGAGGCCCTAGCATCACATGCGAAGATGGCCATGACCACACTAAGCCAGGAGCAGCCAGACATAGCCATGGTGATGTTCGAGGGGGCGGCACAATCCACGCCTTCGACGGCCCAAGCGATGGAGCCTGAGGTGGGCTGGATGGAGGGGAACACGGCCGAAGGGTCCTTGGGCACCATGGTGGTGGTGGAGAGGACCAGTGGGAGGTCGCCCTCGATGCTGATGTTGGGGGGCAGCCACTCGCCCACATGGGCCGAGCTACCGCTCCAGTGGATGGATCCCCGAGATCCAACTTTGACCCTTTTCTCACTCGACGATGCCACCAAGAGCGTAGAGTGGGTGAAAGGTCCTTGTGTGGTTTTGGTACTTGAGTGACAACCTAGGTGGACTAATTGTGTTTATGTGAGATACACAGATGATTAGTCCATAGGTACATGTGTGTGAGCAATATATGCCATGAAGGTGAAAATGGCTTAGAGATGTTGCAAAGCTCACACATGTGATGATGAAGGAGCTCATTGCAAATGAGACATGACATTGAGTCATGTGATCAAGGTGGAGAAGATCAAGACAAGACTTGGCTTGATGGACCGATTGCAAGCGTGAAGGGTAAGTTGGAGGCTTTGGAGCGATGGACCATGTGGCGGTGAAGCTTAAGCAAGACTTGGCGTCGATGGACGAAGGTAACGGTGAAAAGCAAGTGAAGTCAAGATCAATGAACCAATATGATCATGTGATGATATGAAGTGGATCATATCATTGTTGATTGTGTTGGTGTATAAGGATGGCAACGGGTCGGGTTCGGATCGGGTGGAGTCTCCGTGCACCCAAAACTGAACCCCAAAATCGAAACCCGAATCCGCCCCGAAAACCGATTCGGGTGGAAATCCATCACCAAAACCAAATCCGTGGATACCCGAAACCCGAACGGATACCCGAAACCCGAATGGATACCCAAAACCCATGGATATATATACACATATTCACATGTATAAACAAGAGGCAACAAATAATAAATATTTTCATGAGTCAACTTTAAATAAATTTAATAATCTAAGTAAACAAATTATTATTAGTATATTATAAAACATGAGTTTTAATTCCAAATGATTTATTTCGGATATCCATTGGATATCCATGGTGGAAAACCAAACCCAAAACTGAACCCGATTGGTTTCGGGGCCCTGAACCCGAAAACCATGGGTGAAAAACCATCCCCAAACCCGAACCTGCAGAACCCGAAACCCGTGGATACCCGCACCAAACCCGATCCGTTGCCATCCTTATTGGTGCATGTGTTGCATCGACATTGGAGGAGATGTAATGGAATGCGCAAGGCAAAGGTATAACCTAGGGCATTTCATTTCATCGGTCATAGGTGTGTAGAGAAGTTTATGACCGGGTTTAGGATAGATGGCCGTACTATCAAGAGGGGCAAACTTGTTTGCATATCAGTCATCTAGTGCCACTTGAGTGATCTAACTTTGCATCGTCACTAGGATTGAGTGGCGTGGCAAGTTGAGTGGCTAATCCTTTGGAAAATGATTGTGAAAATGCTAACACACACACATGGTGGTGTACACTTGGTGGTGTTGGCACATTTGCAAAGGAGAAGAAGTTGGAGTTGATGTGGATCAACTCGGTGAAGGAACGAAGGCAAGGGTTCGAAACTCCAACGGCGGACAGTCCGATGGTGCCACCGGTGCCCTATATAGAAAAGACAGGGTCTCACAGAGTGGACTAGATGCTGGTCACATGGTGACTAGATGCTGGTCACATGGTGACCAGATGCTAGGGTCCTGCATCCGGTCAGTGGTAGCAGAGTACGCATAGGCATCGGTCTTTGACCAGACACTGGCGCTGAAAGTAACCGAACATTGGTTGGGTGCATCCGGTCAGGCTAACGTATAGTGATGTAGGTGATGCAAAGAAGTTGGAGAAGGACTGGACACTGATATTGTGTCCGATCATGACCGACCGGACATGCCTAGTCATGACTGGATGCTTACTGGAAATGACCGGACGTTGGTGTTGGTGTGTCTGGTCACTTTGAGCAGCTATGTCCAGTCATCACTTGACCATTGAGATCAAGTGACTGAGGTTGAATAGAGGCAACATGTGGCGAGCATCTATTGACCGGACGCTAAGATCCTGCGTCCGGTTGTTTCGACCGGCGCGTCCAATCACCCCGAGTTTTGCCTAGTGAAGGGATAACGGCTAGTTTAGTCCATGGGGCTATAAATAGAAGAGTGTCTCGGCCATGGCTAGAGCTGAGCACCTCGGGGGACTTTGTGTCCATGCTTGAGAGTGCTTGGGAGCCCTCTATCTCACATATGCTTGATAGTGATCATCCGATTGTGTGAGAGAACGATTCTAGTGCAATTACATCATGAGGTTGCATCGAGTGGCACTAGGTGATCAAGTTGCAAGCCAATGGTGCTTGTTACTCTTGGAGGTTGCCACCTCCTAGATGGCTTGGTGGTGGTCTCCGTTGAAGCCCTCAAGAAGCTTGTGCGGTGCTCCGGAGAAGAGCTTTGTGAGGGGCATTGTGCTCGCCCCGCGGAAGCCACGAAGAGCAACTCTAGTTGAGCATGTCATTGAGCTACCCTCACTTTCGGGGTTGGTTCTTGCGGTGCCCGACGTGTGGGTTTAGCGGGTGATGCCAATTAGCGGTCGACACAACGGGGACTAGCGTGTTGGCAAGCATGTGATCTTTGGGAGAAAAATTACCGTGTCAACCTTGTTCCTCCTGTTGGTTTGGAATCCCTTTACACAAGCTTGTGATTACTTTTATATATACATTGTGCTTGTGTAGTTGCTCTTATAATTAGTTAGCTTGTGTAGCTCACTAGTTACCTTCTTGCTTGTCTAGCATAGAAATAGCTACCTTGCGTGGCTAATTTGGTTTGTGTAACCTTGTTAGTCACATTGCTTAGTTTGTGTAGCTAAGTATTTGCACTCTCTAATTTTGCTTTGGTTGCCTTGTTATTGAGCATTGCTAGTGAGCTTAGTTGGCTTTATACTTTTGCTTACTAGCATGTGTAGGAGCTCTCTTGTTGCTTAAAGTACTAGTGGCATAGGTTTGTGTGGCCTTGCTTCTAGAATTGGTTAGGTGAGCTCTAGCTAGCCTCGCACCTTTGTTGCTTAATTAGTATCTTTGGAAGGCGCTAGAGAACATAAATAGAGGGGTGTAGTCTTGGCTAGACCGATAATTTTAATTCCACACTTGTTTCGGTCAGCCGACGTGATTAATTTTGGAAAGGACTATTCACCCCCCTCTAGTCCGCCATCTCGACCTTATAGCGGGGGAGTCTCGATGATGGGATCTCGGTGATGATGGATGTGCTGGATCAGGCCAGGGTCGTCCTTCGTGACGTCATCATCCCCAATGGCTGGGTATCCGCTTGATCTTTCCTTTCGCATTCTTCTTTCTTCATGTATTTTCGTATTTTTGACATTGGTCTTCTCTTCAGTACCTCATTACTCATAGCTTGGAGAAGTCCTTGTTCCTCCACAAGTAGAAGACGGAATGGGACCACCTCATTGAGGAGGCTCGGCTGCATGGAGATGTGGGCGCCCAGCTTGCTGCCGCCCAACAGTGGGAAGCCGAGGCGTGTCGGGACGTGGAGGAGATCCATGGGATGTTCTAGGATCTATCGGCGAGAGTGCAGGAGGACGAGGAGGTGGCCGCCAGGGTCCAAAAGGAACAGGATGAGCTGCTCCAGAAGGATGTCGAGGCCAGCCAGTGGGCCATCAAACTCCTAGATGAGCTAGAGATGGAGTGGAATCTCAAGCTAAAAGCCGAGGATAGGTCTGTGACACTGTAGCAGAGGGCAGATCAGGATGCCGAGGTGATTGCTCGGTTGCACAGGGAGCGGGACGAGCTACACCAGACTATGGAAAGACTCTGCTCGGATCATGGCACGGTCCGCGAAGAGTGCGACTGGGCTGTCCGAGAGCGCGACGAGCAGCATCAGGTGGTCAGCTCCCTCTGGGTAGATCTTGGAGTCGCGGTGACCCAAAGGTTGGAAGCCGAGAGCATCTTTGCTAGCCTGGGCACGGAGCTTGCTGAGGTGAGGGAGACTCTTTCGGCTGAGAGTGACGAGCATGATCTTCTACGCGCCACCGTCGGGGTGGCCTTCGATGACCTAGGGGTGGTGCAGCCGAAGGAAACCAGCTCACTTGCGGCCTATGCCATGGGTATTATGGCGTGGGTGGGCCAGTTTGAGGAGAATGCCTTTCATGCCAGGATCACCCAAGCCTTTACTGTTGCCCGCTCTCATTATGATCAGGAAATCAACTTGGAGGTAATGAGCCTCGGCTTCGCACCTAGCAATGAGAACTCTGAGCTGGATGAGATTGAGAAGGCGGTGACTCCCATTACATGGAACCTGGCGAATAGGCTAAAAGACTTGGTTCTCCCTTCGAGGAAGTAGTTAGTTGAATAAGTTTGATAAACATTTATCTGTGATATGTGGACAAGTGTCGGTACTTTTGTGTCCAGAAAATAGTTTCATTTTGTTTTGTTTTGTAATTTTGTTTCGTTCCTTTGAGTTTACTTTCTTCCCTTTTGTAATTGAAAAAAAAGGTTTATGCGATCCGACCCTTCTGTTCGCTAGAACCATAGGGCCTAAGGTGTATAAGGGGGAAATTTCGATTAAGCTAGTGAGCAAAGTTACCATAGCCATCGAGGCATGGGCTTTTTGCTATCTTACCAGGCATGCTTGTTTATCTATTCCCACAAACCTTGCCGCTAGTCTTACCGTGAGGAAAAGGTCTGATGCGACGACTGTTTCAAAAAAAGAAAGGAGGTATTTGTACCTTTATTAGCCCCTGAGTGAGATATGACCCCTTGCAGTCGCTGGGGTCGGATGTTACTGGAGATCGGAGCGAGGGTAGCAAACTTGCTTTTGTATTTGCTCGTACCCCCTACTTAGGATTTTGGTGATCGTTCCGTGACTTTGCATTTGGTCCCATTGCTCGCCCGGCCTTCCCTGAGCCCCCACACGTGGTGGGGATTTGGTCAAGGGTTGGCTCATTTTGTGACTATCGTCTTGTCCATAGCTTTTCACAACTGGAGGGGTTGAGGCGGTGTCCCTTGCCTCATTAGCTCGAGTGACGTGCCTGATGAGCTCACTAACAGGGATGTTCGGATGGAATCTGATCCCGTTGCTTTGCGATAGGGTCAGCAAAGCCCTCGGGTGGCATTTCGTTGCTCATTGACCTGCCTTCCAACAGATTCCCCCCCAATGGGGATTCTATGGGCTCAGCAAGAGGGTGGATTAAACTTAGAAGGTTGAGATGACCCTATCCGCCTCAATGCGGGTTGGGTGAAGGCCGCTGAGGCTCATCTGCATTTTCTCCCCTGGCTTTTGTTTGACGCAAGGTGGTCTTGGATCCTTCATGGGTCAGCCTTTGAACCTTGGTCTCTCGATCTTGGATCGAGCGGCTCGAGCCCCTGAGCCCCTTAGGGCCTGATAGGGGTCAGCCGTATTTCGTGCATCACCCCGTCCTTAGTTTTCGCAACCAGAGGGGCTAAGTTGACGACACTTGCCTCAACGGCTCAAGTGCCGCGCTCAATGAGCTCGCTAATGGGTATGTTCATGTGGAATCCGGGTCCATCATTCGCTGATGGGTCGGTAGAGCCCTCATGTGGCATTCCACTACTTCTTAACCTGCCTCCCAGTAGATGCCCGAGCTGTTTGGTAGGCTCAGGTGGCCCGTTGGCCTCTCCTCGATGGAGATTCTGTGGGTTTGGCTCGAGGTTAGAATCAAATGATAAAGGTTGAGATGTCCCTATCCACTTCTGAGCGGGGTCGGGCAAGGCCGCTGGGGCTCATCACAGTTTTTCTCCCCTAGCTCTATTTGATGCGAGGTAGCCCCAAGCCCTCCATGAGCTGGCATTCGAACCTTAGCCATTTGCTGCTCATATCGAATGAGGCAGCTGCCACTTTGTGACATGACACGAAGCGTTGAGATGCAGCGATTGCATATGCAATGTTTGGATGCATGGGTTTAATGTACGATTTAATTGAAACAAAAGCGGGGGTCAATAATGTTACCTTAGTGGCATGAGGGATGAGAAGTTCTTACCAGACATGCTCGTGCGGGGTTCGAGCCCAACGTTCGTGATGGGTCTGGCATGACCTACACGAGTACCACAATTTTTTGTTTCTGTCTCTCGGTGGTGATTCATGTCGTTCGATTGACTTTAAGCGACCTGACAGCTTCTCCTTGAAGGAGATTCTGAAGGCGGACCCCTCCTAACCTTTCTCAAGAAGGCGGATGCAAAAGCTTGGGGTACGGAGAACTGTGAATTCGATTATGCTGGTGAACAAAAGCACCATAGCCGTCGGGGCATAGGGTCTAGCGGTTCGTCCAGTTTTACTCAAAGCTTTACACCCGCACCCCGTGTCTCTGGTTTCTAAATGTAAGGAGGGGTCAGGCGATGAGGATGTCTAAACAAGTAGATACTCTCGGTAGCCCTTAAGCGATGTTCATGCCCCTATGGTCGCTGGGGTCGGAAGCTCAGTAATGAAATTAACATGTGAAGTAGGTAAATAGAGGTGCTTATCTTTTAGCAGTTGTTCGTTTGTCGTTCTACCTAGGCCGTTTGATCGACCCAGGAGGCCCATTGGGCCCCCCTAGATGGGGGTTCCATCGTTGGGTCATTCTTTGGTCCTGCCTAGGGAAGCAGGGAGTTGCCTGCATGCGGGTGCGCCCTGATTCTCACACCTAGAGTGCGGTAGTGGTGGTCCATGCACAAGCAATGTCCTGTTTGACCAGGTGATGTCTCATCGACCAGAGCATATCCCATCAGTCTAGGCGCGTCCCCTCGGATTCCCGTTAGCGTCAATTTCCCATCTGCATTGATTAGGGGAAGGGAGAGAGTTTTTCATCCCAACCTTTCGCCTTTCCTCAGCCACGGTGCCTCTTCCTTAAATAGGGAGGGGGAGGGGAGTTCTTGTCCCATTCCTTCACCTTCTTCAGAGTCGCTACCCCTTCTCCTTCCTTTTCACCGAATGCATTCGTGCGTCACAGCAGTTCCTAAGTGAGATAGGGTAATGCTAGGGAGAGAAAAACACACAGATCTGCTCGTGAATCCAAAGCATGATGTCAAGCTAGAGGTCCTCCAATGTAGATGAGATGGTCCTGGTCGCCTTCACCGAGAGGGGACCGCTTCCGCCGAAGGAGGAGGTACACTAGAGGGTGCTGAGTGTTGTTGGTTTTGCCGCCATTCATGGCGGCCTTTCTTCCGCGGGAAATGCCCCCCGTCTAGACGCTGTTGTCAAGGTTATGGCCTTTCTTCAAATAAGTTTATGGGGAAGCCCCCGAGTAAATAGTCTTCTATATTTATGAATACATCAGTCCTTTTTGTGATGAAATTACTTTGTAAGCGATGAATTTGTGCAAAAAATGAACAAGTTCTTAAATTCCATTATGGCAAACAGCTTTTTAGCTCTTCTCCCTCATTTTGGCAAAGAGGTCTAGTGCCTTCTGACCCTTCCCATAGTTAAGGTCGCGAAAAACTCAGAGTATGGGTGAGCTAATTATGATTATGCTGGTGAGCAAGGAGGTCGTAGCCGCTGGGGCGTGGATTTTCCATAGTCCTACCAGTTCTACTCATATTTTGTTCCTGAAATCCTAACCCTTAGGACTTGCCATGAGAAAAGAGGGAATACTCAGAGAATATTTGTAAAGATAATGCATAGAGTGTTTGCAAGATAAACGTACTTATATCAGCCCCCGAGTGTTTGCAGGGGTCGGATGTCACTAAAGATTGGGGATTATTGAAGACAAAAATTGATAAGAAAAGGTATTCATTTATTTAAGGGTAAAAGCGATGTAACTGCTCAATGTTCCAGGCATTGGTGAAGACCTTGCCGTCGATAGTTTTCAACTTGTAGTCGCCTGGCCAGAGTACTTCCGCGATGACGTATGGCCCTTCCTAGGGCGAGGAGAGCTTGTGACGGTCCTTGTTGCTCTGCACGAGGCAGAAAACTAGGTCCCCGATGTTGAAGGCTCGGTCCCACACCTGTCGGTTGTGGTACCGTCATAGCACCTGTTGGTACTTGGCCGAATAGAGGAGGGAGATGTCGTGAGCTTTGTCTAGCTAGTCCATGGCATCTTGGTGGGATGCCTCGGCTCCCTGTTCGTCGTATGCTCAGATTCTTGGTGCTCCATAGTTAAGGTCGATTGGGAGGATGGCCTTAGAACCATAGACCATGAAGAAAGGCATGTAGCCGATGGCCTAGCTGGGAGTTGTCCTTAGGCTATAGAGCACCGTAGGGAGCTCAGCGACCCAGCATGCGCCGAACTTGTTGAACTGGTTGAAGATTCTAGGCTTGAGGCCCTATAGGAGCATGTCGTTTGCGCGCTCGACCTGCCCATTCATTTGGGGGTGCGTGACGATAGCCCAATTGACCCTGATGTGTTGTTCATCGTAGAATCGAATGAATTTCTTGCTGGTAAACTATGTGCCGTTGTCTGTGATGATAGAGTTCGGTACTCCAAAGCGATGGATGATGTCGAGGAAGAATAGCATAGCCTGCTCATACTTGATTACGGAGATTGGCCGAGCTTCGATCCATTTTGCGAACTTGTCTATGGTGACAAGTAAGTGGGTGTAGCCCCTAGGAGCCTTCTTGAGAGGCCCAACCAGATCAAGCCCCTAGACCACGAAAGGCCATGTGATGGGGATCATCTAGAGTGCCTGGGCCGGGAGGTGAGTTTGCCGAGCATAGTACTGGCACCCTTCGCAGGTGCGTATGATTTGCTCGGCGTCGGCTACTTTAGTGGGCCAGTAGAAGCCCTATCTAAATGCATTCCCAACCAAAGTTCTAGGCGTAGCATGGTGACCGCAGACCCCACCGTGGATATCGCTTAGCAGAAGCTTCCCCTGTTCTACGGGGATACAGAGCTATAGGATTCCAGTGTGGCTTCGTTTGTAGAGTCCACCCTCTACAAGAACGAAGGACTTGGCACGATGTGCGAGCCGTCGAGCTTTTGTCTTGTCCGTCGGCAGCGTGTCATGAAGGAGGTAGTCGAGATAGAGTGTTCTCCAGTCGTCTAGAGGGTTGGGCTCTGTCACTAGATCCTCTTCAAGCTCCATGACCTCGAGGTCGGAGGCCGTCGGTTGGTCAGCTCCCAGGGCTAGATTAGACAGGCCATCGTCGTCCCATTCTAACCCTTCGTAGCATAGCAACAGCTTATGTTGGTTGCTGGCAAAGATGCCCATTGGCACTAGCTCTTGACCGGACACTGCTTTCACAAGCGCGTCGACCACCTCGTTGAGGCGCCTTAGGATGTGATTGAGTTTGAGGCCATCGAATTTGTCCTCTAGCCATTGGACTTCTTGGCAGTATGCAACCATCTTTGCATCATGGTAGCTTGACTCCTTCATGACCTGGTTGATGACTAGCTGGGAGTCACCCTAGATGTCAAGGCATCGGATGCCCAACTCGATGGCGATTCATAGGCCGTTGATGAGCGCTTCATACTTAGCCATATTATTTGATGAGGGAAAATGGAGCCAAACCATGTACCTCATGTGGACCTCGAGGGGTGTTACAAAGACCAGCCCCACGCCGGTGCCCTTCTTCATCAGTGATCCATCAAAGTACATCATCCAGTACTCTTGATCGATGACCACCGGTGGTGTCTGGACCTCGGTCCATTCCACGATGAAGTTAGCCAACACCTAGGACTTGATCACCATTTGGGAGGCATATGTGATGCCTTGATCCATCAACTCGAGTGCCCACTTCATGGTTCTTCCCATGGCGTCCAGGCTCTAGATGACCTCATCGAGGGAGAACAACGTCACAATCGTCATGGTGTGTGATTTGAAGTAGTGGCATAGCTTTCTCTTGGTGATGAGGACATCATACAGGAGCTTCTAGATTTGGGAGTAGCTGGTCTTGGAGTTGAATAGTACCTCGCTGATGAAGTACACAGGGTGCTAGACCTTGAGGGCATGCTGTAACACCCCAGGTGTTTGCCACCAGTTAAGCAATGGGTTTGAGCTAAAACATGGTATATTAAGTGACGATGAAGATGTCAAGGTCAAACCTATAGAAACGAGCCCCAACCTAAACTTGGATATTGCACCTGTGCTCGCCTATAGACCCCTTTTCAAGATATATGCTTGGGTGGTGTGATTGGAATATCTTCATGTGTCTCACATCAATACCCATCTATATTGATCCATGGAAAAGTTTCGTGAAGTTTGGAATCAAGAAGTCACATGAAATGACGAGTTATGTCCTTGCTTGAATAATTTTATAAAGCGAATGGAATTCTTGATCGTCAACCAAATCTTGCAACCTTGCCCAAATGACTCTAGATGAACTCTACAACAAAAGTCATGAAAGGTTCATGTTGAGGAGAAGTCAAGAAAATGCCTCAATCGGTCAATAACTCTAATTTAAGCTTTATAGTGACGATACTTTGACCTATGTTGACCAACCACTTACAGTGCTTGCATGGAGTTGCACCTTAAATAAAAGTTGAAGATTGGGTAGAGTAGAACAAACTTTGTTTTTGGACTAAGAGCTAGATCAGCTTGGAAGTAAGTCAAATCAAGGTCACAAGATCAAATTTGCTGCTGATTTCAGCACTTAGAAAAATTTCTAAGTCTGGAATCCATTGTCATCACTGTTGGCATTCCGCGTTCTCCGAAATTCGTTAAGCAACTTGAGTTGGTCCAAAAATAAAAGTTGAAGGTTATATTATGGAGAAGAGCATGCAAAAAGTTGCACTGAGTTTGACCGAGTTTCGACCTCCGAAAGTGAATTTCCGTGACCGTTAGCAAGGCGCTGACACTGTCATTTTATGGCTTAATTATCTGCTGATGAAGAGCTCTAACGACCATACCGCCTTAATCAAGTTTGTAGAGCATCCAGAGTAGAACAACTTTGCTACTGGCGCCAAGGTCCGAATATGCACGGAATATGCCGAAAAACGAACTTCAAGTCGGGCACAGCGACGCACGCCACGTATTCGAGTTTATGTCCGCGTGGCCACCATGCATCGAGAGCGCCCCCACCATTGCTGAGCTTCCTTGCCACGCGCCCTGCCTCCCCTGCGCGGTATAGAGCTGGACGCCGAGCTCCCCACTCCCCAGCGCTCTCCCTCACTTGCTCTTCCTCGCTCTGCTCCGCGCCAGGACGCGCGTCCGCCATGGCCGGCTGGCCGAGCTCGCCGCCGCCGCGTCCTCGCCGCTCCAAGCCCCCACGGCCACAGCCACGTGCACCACCGCCTTTGCCTCGTCGTGCTGCACCTCGCGTGCACGCTCGCCCAAGCCATCGGTCGCCGTATCGCCGTCGCCACCGGAGGATAGCAGCCGCCGCCGCTGTAGGCCGCCGGCGTGCGTGGCCAGGCCGCGTCGGGCCTCCTCGGAGCAAGCTGCGGCCACCTACGGGTGCGCGTGGACCCACCGGTGCTCCCCCGCCCCTCAGCCGCCGACGGCATGGCCTCCTACGGCCAGAGCAGCGAGCTCCGATGGCCTCCCCTGCTCAAATCCCGTCAGGGACCTCCTGCTAGAATTCGACGAAGTTCAGGGTCCTATCTGCGAAGTCAGTGACTCATGTGAATAGTGCGTGAGGACTGGTTTGTAATTATTTTGCAGGAACTTTGGAAATTCATAGTAAATCGTAGAAAATTCGTAAAATAGTAAATGAGGACTTTTTGGAATCCTTGTGAAATTGTCTATGCAGTGGATCTATAATATGGCATGTTTTAGTTTAAATATTTTGCGGTAAAAATAGATTTGTGCAGTAAGGTTTTAATGCTAGTTGAATTTGTTATTTTTCATAACTATAGATCTAGGGCTCCAAATGAAGTAAAATTTTTGTGGCATGCTACTCATGTGATAGTTGATGTGTGGTAAAAATTTCATAAGTATTGGATGAAGTATGAGTGAGTTATTGGTTTATCTTGCTCTCACATGAATTCTTGCTTTAGCAACTTGTCTTTTTCGTAGAGGTTGCTATACATATCCAAATGGAGTGAAATTTATACAGTAGACTATTAAGAGGATATGTGAGCCACTGTAATTTTTGTAGAAGTTATTGTGCACTTTTGGTATATGTTCATTAAGTCACCTTATTATCTAAAATAAATTAAGAAATGCATTAAAAGAATTTATTTGGTCATGGACACTAGGTTTTCTGGTGTTCTTTAGTCATGTGTGACATGTTGGTAAAGTTGGTTTTGCCTAATTATGTATTTGTAACATAAGTTAATAATTATTTTCTTGCCGATGTGGTTTATGGACAGATCTGGGAACTTAGCAAAGTTCTTCATGATAATGTGCTTTGTTGTGAAACTTGTTTATACAAAAGTTGTAGATAATTCATGTATCTAGCTTCTATTAAAATTTGGTGTCATTTGGCCAAGTAGTTTAAGAGTTATAGCTGTTTAAAGTTGGGTTTCAGAAATGGCTGTTTTCTGTCAATTGTGGACCAGTTTCTGTAAATGGATATATTTGACTTAGTTAACTTGAGAATCATGCTAAGATGATTAAAGATGAATTGTAGAAAATTTCATAAGCTTTCTAGAATGTCTTCTTTCAAGTCATTTGGATTTGTGTAACTCCAGTTATAGCTAAATCTTATAGCTGCTGTTTGCATGTCCCGAAATTGACAGATTCCAATTATAGTTGTTTGCTTGTATATTGCTAAGTGTGGCTTTGTTGATAATCAAGTTATGATACTTGTGACCTTATTAAACTTGTGTCATGCTTGATGTGCTTGCTCTCTATACTTAGTTGTGTGATGATAGTTAAATAGCTACTGGTGTCTATGTCTTACATAATCTTGTGTTGTCTTGAATGCTTATGTGATGCATCTTGTGTTACCATTCATCACATTCATACACATGCATCTTGCATCTCATTTAGGTACGCTAGATGAACCATGTGAAGGACGTGATGTTGGAGCCAAACCCGAAGACGGTGTTTGATGGATCTATCCCGAAGATGGAAGGACTAAGCGAGTGCTAGGATCTGAGATGTCACCAGGATGGTGCAAGTTAACTGAACTGACTTGTGTCGGATCCCAGGCAAGCCCCGGAGCATTATAAGTCTCCTACTTTATAAAAGCAATTCTTTCTATATATATGAGTTTATATATATATTGTTGCATTAAGTTGTAGGAGTTGATTGAAACCGTTGATGCATTTATTACTATCCTTGCCTACCTTACTACCATGTTACCCTGTTAGGTCAGGATCGAATAACTGCTTAGCCTTGCTTAGACCGGTAGCGATCGGTGATATCCGGTCACCTACATTATAGGTGGTTACTGGAAGAATTTAGCTATGGAAAGAATGATATCCTGGAATTAACCATATGTGATGGATAATTGGAGACCGGACGAAAAAAAAGTTGGAGGCAACCAGACAGGGTTCTGGAGTGCTGTTAGTTTCCGTCTGTGTCGATTAAGGACCGTTCGTTGTTGGGCCTCGAGTCATGTTGAACGCATGCCTTACATTTAGCTGGCCGGATAAAGTACCTTCCGACCGCGAAGCTGGGAGATTTTTCGGGCCGAGTAGATTGCCCGCAACGCACTGTGCCAGAGCAGGTGTGGTAGGACACGGGGGCGAGATGATAAGACCAAAGTGCAGTCGGTCGGCCCCCGGGTACATGTGGTTCCTGGCAAACTCGAGATTCCTGGAAAGTTGACTCGGTGATCAATATCTCACTTTAGCGGGTGAGTGAGGTTTGTGTAAGGAATAAATCACCAGCTGGTTAGGAATCGATTCGAATCGCCATCGCTCCTGGATAGTGAGCACTTGACTCGAGTTACTTCATCGTAGTAATTATTATGGAACAATGATGGTTATCTGGATGGTATGAGATATGCTAAATCTAAATTGGTAACTGGATGTTATTGGTTAATCAAGTGATTGCTATAGTACAGGTGCTTACCTAGATGGATAGGTCATAATAAAGATGATGCAAAGTATTTAAAATGGTTTCTTCATGATAGCTTATGCTTTTCGCAAATAAGTCAGCTAGCCCACTAAAGAAAGCCTTGCATAATCCTTGGTGTCGCTTTATTTTGGTTTAAGACGGGTAAGTCTGGCTGAGTACATTCGAGTACTCAGGGTTTATCCCACCTTGTTGCAGGTGATGTTCTCGACCTGTTGATGATGGTGGCTAACCACCGGTGGGCTCGGTGATTCTATACTTACTTCTCCTCTATATGCTTTTGTCGGATGATGTCACTATGCTAGCAATATATTTGGAACTTATATTAATGTAATCATTTGAAAGCTATGTTGTTTCCACTAAGCAGTTTTAAAACCCCAAACTTGTACTATTATTTGTTAACCCCTTTTTAATATTATTTCCGCTGCAACTTGATGTATGTGATGTGTATTTGCTTAATCACGCGATCTTGGTTGTGATGTTGATTTACCGAGGTCTTTCGGGACACTCGGCGGACTACCGGGTTTATATGAGTGAAAGTATGGGTGTGTCAACGTGTTAGCGGGGACAACCGTACTTGATCTTATATAAATTGGGCGGTTCTGTCACACATGCCCCTCTTCCTCCCGCTCTACTACCAGGGCGGCGCTGACCACCTATGTGGTGGTCGCTATGTATAGCAGGAGGGATTCTCCGTCGCTTGGAGAAACTAGGATTGCGGGCCTTGTCAGAAGCAGTTTGACCATGTCAAGTGCCTCCTAGGCCTCGGACGTCCACTCGAAGTGGTCAACTTTCTTCAGGGGTCGATAAAGGGGGAGACCTCGTTCGCTGAGGCGTGAGATAAATTGGCTGAGGGCGGCGAGGCACCCTGTGATTCACTGAACCCCATTTATGTTCTGAATCAGGCCCATCCTTGTGATGGCAGAAATCTTCTCCGAGTTAGCTTCGATGCCATGCTCGGAGATGATGAAGCCAAGCAGCATGCCCCTTGGGACCCCAAAAACATATTTTTTGGGATTGAGTTTGATGCCATTCGCTCGGAGTTTCGTAAAGGTTTGCCCAAGATCGGCAACGAGATGGTCATCCCGCTTGGACTTAACCACGATGTCGTCAACGTAGGCCTCAACGGTTCGCCCGATGAGGTCCCCGAAGCATTTGAGCATACAACACTGGTACATGGCCCTAGGGTTCTTCAGACCGAATGGCATTGAGACAAAGCAGAATGATCCAAAGGGGGTGATGAAAGATGTCACGAGCTAGTCAGATTCTTTCATCATGATTTGATGGTAGCCAGAGTACACATCAAGGAAGCAGAGGGTTTCACACCCTAAGGTAGAGTCGACTATTTGGTCTATATGTAGCAAAGGAAACGGATCCTTTGGGCATGCTTTGTTGAGGCCTATATAGTCAACACACATCCACCATTTCCCGCTTTTCTTTCATACAAGAATGGGATTAGCTAACCACTCTGGGTGGTGTACTTCCCTGATGAATCCGGTGGCCGACAGTTTTGCTATCTCTTCACTGATGGCTCTGCGCTTTTCCTCATCGAAGCGACATAGGCGTTGCTTCACCGGCTTGGAGCCTAGATGGATTTTCAAGGTATGCTTGGCGACCTCCCTCGGAATGCCTAGCATATCCGAGGGTTTCCACACAAAGATGTCTTTATTGCCGTGGAGGAAGTCGACGAGCACGCTTTCCTATTTGGAGGAAAGTGTGGTACCAATGCATACCATTTTACCCTTGGAGCTGTTGGGATCTCTGAGGACCCCCCTTGGAGCCCTCTACCGATTCAAACGACCCAGTCAATTTCTTTGCATCGGGCGCTTCTTCGGAGACCTCCTCCCTGAGAGTGGCGAGCTCCCTAGAGGCGATGATTACCATGGCGTGGCCACAGCACTCGACCTCACACTCATAGGCGCGCTGGAAGGAGGTGCCAACGGTGATGACCCCGTGAGGGCCCGACATCTTTAGCTTGAGGTATGTATAGTTGGGGATGGCCATAAACTTCGTGTAGCATGGTCGTCCTAGGATCGCCTAGAAGGTTCCAGGGAACCCAACCACCTCGAAGGTGAGAGTCTCAGTCCTATAATTGAACTGATCCCCAAAGGTAATGGTCAAATTGATCTATTCGAGTGGCATGGCCTGCTTCTCGGGCACGATCATGTGAAAAGGCGCTCAGGTTGGGTGGAGGCGCGTCCGGTAGACGCCCATCACATCGAGCATCTTGGCATACATGATGTTGAGGCCGCTGTGTCCGTCCATTAGTACTTTGGTGAGTCACTTTGGGCCAACGATCAGGTCGACCACAAGCAGATACCTTCCCGGGTGTGGGACGGCATCCGGATGGTTGGTCCGATCGAAGGTTATGGCAGACTCCGACCACCGGAGGAAGGGAGGTGTGGCCGGTTGGGCCATGTAGACTTGGCGGTGTGTGACCTTTCGACGATGTTTGGAGTCATAGGCCGTTGATCCTTCAAAGATCATGAGGCAGCTGCCCGGTGTTAGAAAGCCATCATCCTTCTCCTTAGCGTCGTTCGTAGTGGGGGTAGGCTCCTTCCCCTCCTCCCCTTTGTTGGAGCTCCCGGACAAGAACTTCCGCATGAGGATGCAGTCCTTGAGCATATGCTTTACGGGAAAGGCGTGGTTCGGGCATGGCCCCTCGAGCATTTTTTTAAAGTGGTTCAGAGTGCCCTCTGTGGGCTTCTGACCACCCTTACGGTCAGCAGCGGCCATGAGCGAGTCCTCGCGCCATTACTTCTTATTCTTCCTTTTGGCAAAACAACTGGAGGTGCCTTCGAAGGCACCCTCGTCCTGCCTTGCCTTGCCCTAGAGGCGATTGAAGATCGCTCTAACCGCCTCTTCTCCTGAGGCGTGGCTAGTGGCGATGTCCAAGAGTTCCTTGGTGGTTCGTGGGCCCTTCCATCCTAGCTTATGAACTAAGGATTCATAGGTTGTCTCGAACAAGAAGGCTCCTATCACGTTGGCGTCGGTGATGTTAGGGAGCTCGTTGCACTATCGGAAGAAGCACCAGATGTACCCATGGAGGGTCTCACCGGCCTTCTGACAGCAGTTCTTGAGGTCCCATGGGTTCCTACGATGCTTGTACGTGCCCTGGAAGTTCCCCACAAAGATCTCCTTTAGATCCGCCCAACTCTGGATTGTGTTGGACGGCAGGTGTTCCAACCATGCTCGTGCCGAATCGGCCAAGAACAGTGGAAGGTTGCGGATAATGAAGTCATCATTATCCACACCATGGCTTAACAAGCAAGCCAATAGTCTTCAAGCCAAAGTTCGGGGTTTGTCTCCCTAGAGTATTTAGGGATATTGGTAGGTGGCCAATACCTTGGTGGGAATGCAGCGTTGAGGATGTGTCGGCTAAAGGCCTGAGGCCCCAGTAGGCCAGGGCTTGGGCTCCGGTCCTCGCCGCTGTCGTAGCATCCGCCGCATCGAGGATGATAGCCATGGCGGGCTCCTTCCCTTGGGTCGCTGTAGGCGCGTCTACGGGCATCGATGGTGCTGCATGCGTCGCGGTTGTGGTCGAGACGTTGATGTACCGGGATCGCAGCGCACTGCCCAGCGCCTTGTGGTGCTTGGTGGACTGATGTGTCCCTAGCGGGGCGCACCAAGGGTGTATGCTGGCTGGTGTCGAGCTTGCATCATCGAAACAATGAGCTCTCCGCCTGCTATGCTGCCACACGCTCAAGTAGAGTGCGAATTTTGTGGTGGGCCCACCCAACGATCCTCAGGCGTTGCGGTCTCTAGAAGGCCATGGAGCAAAGCCATTGTGGCAGCGATGTTTTGGCTTGCCTGAGCGAAGTGACGAAGGGTTTCATCGTCGGCGATGATACTTCGGTTCATGTCACGGGCCACGGCGCGTGCGCACCCACCGTTTCCGTGGTGTTTGATCTCCTAATAGACCTCCGCGTACTCCCAACCAAGCTGTTGTCCGGCTTCATCTATCTCCCACTTTCGGGCTCTCAGCTGCTCCACCCCTACGTGAGGTGGGGCCACTGTCCCCCCTTTGGTTCCGCCACTGAGGTTGCCTGTCAGAGTAGTCTCCTCTATGGAGATGCTTTCGACGTGTCCCTCGAGGGTTTCTACCATGAAACATTCCCGGGAGGGGTGATGGCTCCCCCTGCTTGAGTCAGAGCTAGAGTCTGACCCTAGCCTCTCCGCGAGGAGACCATGGAGGGATTCTGTGACGCTTTCGATCATCCCCATGAACTCATTGTTCACGGGGGACGAGATCATGCGCTGTGCCACAAGGTGGCTAACGGTCGCCACGGCGTTGTGGAGACCGAACGGAAGCGCCTTCGGGGTGCTTCGTGCGGAGTGTTCCGAAGAGAGGGTGAGGCGGCGTGGGTCTTCCCTAGATGGCTAGGGTCTAGGGGAGACGTCGGGCTGGCACTCAAGCCTCCCATAGTTGAAGCTGACGGAGGGGAGAGACTGGATGGCGACGTGGGCTAACGCCAACTCTCCTCCCACCGTGACGATGAAGTCTAGGTCACTAAAATGCACGTGTACGCCCGAGACCTAGCTGATTGCGTGGCTAGCCATCCGAGGCTTGATTTGGAACGCGCAAAGGCCCCTACCTGGCATGCCAACTGTCGGTGTTTCGAACAAGCACCGACTAGTAAATTTATAATTGTTGCGCGTTAGGCTCGGATGGTGTACTAAAGGACACAAGGTTTAAAATGGTTCGGGTGGAATGTCCCTACGTCCAGTTTGCTGCTGCTCGTGTTATTAGTACCGAAAAAAGTTCATAGTAGGGGATACAAACGGTCGAGAGAGGGACAGGTCCCATGTCTCTGATGGAAAGGTCAAAAGGATGCCAAGAGCTCGGTTGCTGCTTGGTTGTGTCTTGTGTGTCAAAATGATCGGTCAAAGGTCCGTCCCCCTAGTGGGGTGCCTTGCCCTCCCTTTTATAGATCAAGGGGGAGCAGGGGTTACAGATAGGAGAAAGAGAGAAAAAAAACAAAGGTAGAGAAGGTCCTTCGAGAGAGCTGGGTCTTCCTTTTCCCGTGTACCTACCCTGCTAACATGGCAGACTGTGTCAGGGATGGCGTGATCGCTGATCCTTTTAGGGCCATGCCCTGGCCTTTGTTAGCAAGTGGGTGCGTCCCATCCTATGCCAATGGACGGTGCGGCGTGTTAGAGGGCTAAGCTGCGACCCTTCAGGGAGTAGATAGGGAAGTGACCATACGCCCATCACTGTAGGTGATGTGAATTCTGTCTTAGATCATAGTGGTTGTTGCATGCTTGTGTTAGTATCCGCGTCCAAGGGCTGATGGCGGCGCCTACAACACTGTGGGACAAAAGTCGGCGCCTACAACACTGTTCGGGCATTGTTAGGTCGGAAAGGGCTTAAAGCGCCCATCCCATCGTATCCTGACGGTGCCTTCCTACAGGCGTACATGGCATGGCCCTCGATACTGCGGTTGACTTGAATGTCCTGCCGTACCCTGTGCTCGTCTTTATGAAGGATCAGGGTGCAGTCGTCGAGCGAGGCGAAGCTAGCCCTCAGTCGTCGGGCGAGGCGGAGCCTGCCCTCAGACGTCGGGCGAGGCGGGGCTAGCCCTTAACCATCAGGTGAGGCGGAGCCCACCCTCGGGCGTCGGGCGAGGCGGAGTCTAGCCCTCGGGGGTCGAGCGAGGCGGAGCCTGCCCTCGGACGTCGGCTGAGGTAGAGCCAGCCATTAGCCATCGACCGAGGCGGAGTCTAGCCCTCGGGGGTTGGGCGAGGCGGAACCAAGCTTCCGTCGTTCGAGTAAGAAGCGCAGTAGCGTTCTTCTTCGACCGGAAGTGTCAACGTTCGATGGTTATTAGTTCCACCTCATTGGGTACCCCGATATTAGGTCCTCGACACCCCTCTTTGACACACGGATGCACCTATTCCCTTCACTCTGGATGTGTAGTGTCCCGTGCTCACAAATCATAATGTTATATAGCAAACGATGTTAATTGGGAAAATTGGTTTAGCACTGAAAGATCACCAAAATCATAAAATACCATCGAAAGTTCTAGCCAACATAAAATACCACTCAAACGTTCAAATGCTAATTTGATTTAAAAGTCCATCAGAAATTTTGCACCGAAAAGGTATTTTATTGACTTTGATGGGTAAAACGACACACAAAATGTCTATTATACCCTCAGCCTTATCCTATCCTATCCATCTCCTTCCAGTGGACTAAAGGTTGTGGATTGACTAGGAACAACTTTTTCCTTGGAGGCATGCGGTGGTCCTTGAAGAGAAAACATTCTCATGAAGTCAATGGTAGATCTCTGGGAAGCACCCATGCTATAGCCTTTATAGGTTCGCCGAGAAAAGTAAAACTTGATGACTATATGCATGATTACTACTCAGTTGAGCGTTTCAAGGCTACTTACCAATTTTTGGTGAACTCAAAGCTAGAAAGGGCCTCTATTAGGCCATGAGTGAAAAGGATCAAGAGTAGGGGGGAAACAGGGAAAAGGGGCCCTTATCAATGCAAAAGATGCTTCCGGTTTGGGCATATTGCAAAGGGCTGAAGTGAGCCTCCTATTGAACTTGGTGGTGAATTACAACCTTTAGTTCCTACCAAGTCCGACTCTAGGTAAATATAAGCTATTGTCTCTTTGGTTTCATTGTTTTAGTCGAGTAATGCCTTCAGTACCTTGTTCTTGTGTAGGAAGAGCAAAGGGAATGCGACCAACTCTAATAACACTCCTAAAAATGTTTAAGAAGGCAGCATCAAACAACTCAATATTAAATCCATTAGTCCCTACCAAGTCCAAGTCTAGGTAACTTTAAGCTCCTTTCCCTTTGGTTTCATTACCTTCCTGCTGTGTGTTTTAAATAATAATGCCTTCACTATATTCCTGTTGTGTAGTAAGAGGAAAGCAAAGGATATGACAAAGCCCAGTAATGTTCTTAAGAAGTCCAAGAAGGCATCTGCGTCAACCTCTACTTCTTTGGCCACGCTATCACCTGTTAATCCTAGTCCAACAACAAGAAGGATGGCAACAGCTACTTCCACTCCAGTCAGAGTCTAGGGCCTGCTACTAGGAGCAAGGCAGCATCACAAGACATATATCTCCAAGAGGCATTGCTAGAAGGCTCATCATTAATTACGCTAGGATTTGTTAGGCCAGAGACTATATGTATGGCACTGTTACGTGCTAGTTTGATGGAAATTAGAACTTGTGCTATGTCTTGAACTCATAGTGTTATGTGTACTGGAACCTATCTTTTGTTATGTACACTGGAACATATACGTGGTGTGTTGGAACTAATGTTTGTGCAATATGGTTGCTGAAATGAATGATGTACTGTTTTGTATGTGTTAACATGCTAAAAAGGAACATGCAATGGATGGATTATTGCCCTGTATGTGTTCATTTTTTTTTTGGTGAGATGGCATTTTTTTAATCATATATGTGCTCAAACATGTCAAATACATGTTCACGGCGTACTGAGTTTAAAATGAGCGGTTCAGGGGTATTTCTGTCTTAATTGACGTCGTCAACTTGAAAAGGTAACAGGGTGCTAGAATTGGATAGTTCTCGGATCTTTTAGTGGTAATTTATGTTGGTTGTAACTTTCGATGGTATTTTACGATTTTGGTGATCTCCAGTGTTGTAGAACAAATTTTCCCTAATCTTTTTTACTTGTCATTTGGTGAGTTAGGCAATGATAGTCTTTTTTAATTTGATTTCCTATCTATTCTTTCATCCTTAAAATCACATTAAATCTAATTATTAAAGTCCTTGATTATTCTGTGTTCCAACTTCCAAACATCTTCTCTGGCATGAATACCTCATTTTATGTCATTGGCATGAATACCTCATTTTATGTCATTGCAAATTGCAAGTACTAATATAAGTGCGCGTGCTTCTGTTCTTTCAGTTCCAAACCTCATGTTGTTCCCAACCAAATAAGCTACTTCCATGGTACAAACGCGTCAGGCGTCACACTTGATCACAAGTGAGAAGCTGGCCCTGCCTCTGAGATGTGGCGAGTTGCCGTCTAGGCACTGAACAATTTGCTATGGAACAGGAAACAAGATTTACTCAACTGTCTGTCTGTCTCCAGTCTTCACCTGAACAGCTGACCTAAGTTCGTAAACTAGCTTCATGCCTCACATGAATTGGGTGCAATGTTCCAATCGTTCTAGAGTACTCAAGAGGCCAAAATTTAGACAATGTGCTGCGGTTGGGACTAAGCTCTACGGTTGCGAAGTCATCTCTTGATGATCCAGCACGACACTCAAACTGCGCGCTTCAGTTTGATCTGGCTTCTATAACATTTGAGTAAGCAGGATAGGTGCAAAGACATGGACTAGCAAGCATGCGGTCAAATCTCATGTATTCTATCAGTTGTTTGGTGAGTCTTTAGTCTTAACACATGAAGGCAGGAGCGCAAAAAGATAACGCGTAAATCTAATCTCTAATCTCTGATGTGAGCATGCACACCAGCATCATCATGCTAGTACATGCCAAAGCAGAGACGTAGGTCACAGGGTTCCAAAAATACAGCAGAGCCCAGCGACTTGTGCAGCCAGCCAGTGCCCCTCCTGCGATGGCAACTCCGTGACCTGCAAGCTAGATGACCCTGTCATCAATCATCAGCGTGCGGGATCAGTATGAGATCCGCATCACGCCACCAACCCGCAATTAAACAGGCAAAACATTTAGCTCAGATGTATGCAGGTGTACTACGAGAAGTGTTTTTCTAGGTGCTGTTGCCGTATAGCTTTGCTTCAAGAGCTGCCCAAGTGAGTGAAGTGACCCTAACGTTCGTGTGATCCTGTCCCAGTAAGATGCGCGGCCGAAACTTCCACGGCCCAAGTACGCAGCTCCCCGCCTCCCCGAATTCATTGCCCCGTTCACTTGGCTCCTCACCAAGCACATGCTCTGCTTGCTCACACACACGTCCAACCACTCCAAGCTTGTATAAATAGCCCTGCCGGCCGGCGCCCACCGGAAAGAGACCAAATATTTCGCGCTCTGCCAGTCTGCCTATCCATTTCTTTCCCGCACACCACACACGCCGAGACGCGCAAAACGAACACCAGAGGATGGCATCCGTTCTCGCCTTCTCTCGGTGTTCGCTGCTGCTTGTCCTCCTGCTGGCGACGGCGTCACAGGCCCTCAACGTCGGCGACCTGCTCGGGACAGCGCCTTCGGTAAGGCACCAGAGTGGCCATGGCGAGCCGAGTCTGAACTTTTGCAAGTGCTTTTATTTGGACTTTGGAGCTGATCGGTTCTGACCACCACGCATGGACTTGTTGCTTTCCACAGGGGAGCCAGGATTGTAGCCGGACGTGCGAATCATCGTTCTGCAGAGGTAAGCAAGTCACAAACACACAACCCTGGCAATCTGTAATTCGTGGGCTCTGTTTGGGGGGTTTCGACAGTTTCACAGAAGCTAGTCCTGTTCAGCTATTCTTCAGGAAAGCAAACCTGAGTTGTATTTACCATGAGCGGACAGAACTTGCGTAGCCTACAATTTTTCTGGCGGACAAGCTTACCTGAAGCCGGCTGCTTTTCAGCTTTCAGTCGGATACTCACCGGCAAAGGGTATTGATTCGCTTTTTTTTTTTTGTTTGTTTGTTTTTTTTTTTTTTTGCTTGTCCACCCTGTCCCTGAAAATGAAAGTCCCGCCGCTGCTGAGGTACGGGAAGTACTGCGGGATCCTGTACAGCGGCTGCCCCGGCGAGAAGCCCTGCGACGCCCTCGACGCCTGCTGCATGGTCCACGACCACTGCGTCGCCACCCACGACAGTACGCACTCGATCACTCTCCCAACTCTGCATTTTCGATCAATTCTTCGTCCTTCTTCTTCTGAAAACCAAAAGACCAGAGCAGGGCTAAACGGAACAATGGTTAGGTCCCGGCCGCACGCCAGGTGTTCGCGAGCTGACACGCCACCTAACACGATCAGAACACAATCTGGAACCAGTACAAGGCTACCAGATAAGATTAGACTAAGCACAAGCATGCGGTGCACCGTCCACCGGCCTGCCCTTGTCACGCCTAAACGCGCGTGTTCCCGCGCAAGGCCAACCGACATGTGCACGTCGCCTCCTTGCCGGCGCGGCACGGTGGCGTCGCTTGCACGCGTCGGTGCGCATGATTGCGTCGAGCCCCGTATCTGATCTCTCCCCCGGCCCAGTCGTCGACTCGAGCGCGCGCACTGAGTGAGTGTACAACGAGTGGTGGTTCCGGCATACATGTGTCGCCACGCCTCGTCGTGTCGTCTAGTTCGTGCCAGTTCCGCTTTTTGCCGTTGACTGCCCGCTGCTGATCGACTCTTTTTTTTTTTGCCGGCCGCAGATGACTACCTGAACACGCGGTGCAACGAGAACCTGCTGAGCTGCCTCGACAGGGTGAGCCCGGCGGGGCCGACGTTCCCGGGGAACGAGTGCGGCGTCGGCCAGACGGCGTCCGTCATACGTGGGGTCATCGAGTCGGCAGTGCTCGCGGGCAAGATCCTTCACAAGCGCGACGACGGCCAGTAGCCGGCGTTTCTTGGCAGGAGCGTGCGGTTGGTACTAGGAACACACGTAGTTGTTGCGAGCAGAGCAATAAAGCCGCACGCGCGCGCGAGGGCGCGCGGCGCCCGGCCGTGGCGGTGCGGCAAGGCAGCATGTGCTGGATTTGAAGGTCATGGATAGCCGGACCACCGTGGCATGTGGCTGCCTTCAGTGTATGCATATACGTACATATAGTATTGATTATTAGTAGTATTTGATTGGAGGGATTCCGAGCAAAGTGGCAAAGGTTGTAAGTTGTAATAATGTTCTTGTACGTTCCTTTAGCAAGTAGTAGTGGACAGAATCACAGAATACAACAGGATTCGGTCATTAGGGCATGTACAACCCATAGACGAGAGGTCGTCTTCAAGAGTCTCGAATTAGACGTACAAACAGCTAAAAAGATAGGTCATACAACAACAAAAGGTCGTCTGCAAGCTGTTTAATGCTATGCATGTAGTTAAGATCACTTATGAATACCATTTTGTGTACCACTGTTGCTATTCGATAGATAATTGATCATAGCTGCGCTCAATTCACAATAATAACATTCAAAATTCCTCATGTTGATCTTCTACTTCTCCAGGTAGTCATAACCGGAAGAAACAAGATCATATGAGATCTTAGCCAATTAACAACAACCAGCTATCAGGCATCTTATAACATCAAAACAAGAAATGCGTCGCCCACATCTAAATTAAGCTCAAAGATGGAATATTATTGCTACCGCGCTACAGCTTAAAAACGCTGAAAGAAGAAATTTGATGCTGAAAGAAGAAACACAAGGATGCTGCAAGATGAGCTATCGAGTGAGGCATTGCATCGAACGGCTACCGGGCGTCCCTTTTTTTTTTCCTTTACCAACTCATGAATATTAAACTAGTTTGCCATTGCAACAAAATAGTTGAGGCATTAGCATGCAAACAACATCATGGTGTAAATACCAGATGTGGATCCAGAAAGCACGGGCAGATCAAATAATGCTACATGATGCGGTCTCTCAGCAACAAGAAACAGAGAAGGTGACTTGGGCAGCCGGGTTGAGCACTCGAGCTAGCGCATACACCCGTCGTCGCTCGTGCCTGGCCATCGCGGCCACGGGACCGTCAGGCGCAGTCTTGTCCCACCTTGCTCACGACGAGGTGCGACAGCAGGAGACGGGAGCAGCAGCCGCCACCGCCGCCGCCGCCGCCGCGCACCTGCACTCCAGCGCCGCCACCGTCGTGAACCTGGGCTCCGGCGCGATCTCCACCGCGCATCTGGGCTCCAGCGCCGCCGCGGTGCACCTAATCTCCAGCGTCGTTGTTGCGCGATGATGGAGAAAAGAGGAATATGGGTGGGTGGGGATTTTGGCGTGGAAGATTGGATTCTCCCGCGCGCACAGACTGATCCGCCCCTCGTAGCTCAGAGACGACGATGCCGTACAACACGCCCTCCACCGACGACTGAGCCTGGGAGCACGAGTCGGCATCGTCGTCTCGCGAGACGACGGCCTCACCCGCCTGCATGCTCGGGAGGGTGTTTTCTGTAAAAATTAAGTCATACACATGGCTCGAGTCCGCCCGTTGTACGTGCCCTTAACAGCCCAATTTCCGTGTTGTCTGGCGTCAAGTGCACCTCTTGAACTGGATATTGTACGTCGATTTTGCTGTGTACTCACGGCTGGCGGTCCGCTTCCAAGTGATGGAGTTGTCTTCATCAATGAGCTGCACATTCTTAACTAAGCCCCCAAGTTTGAACAAATTCCGCCATCCTCCAAAGGCCTCTTGTCTAGCTTTGCTTCAGGGCCCGTTCGTTCCAAGGGGAACTGTGGCCTGGAAACATTCCTACCTAGTTTGCTTGCAAAATTTGTATAAGTTTTGATCACCTGGATTGATTCCAGGAGGAATACTGAGTAACCGAACAAGGCCTTAGCAAAATTGCGACTAGGCGGCTTGATGTAGAGGTTTTTCGCCAGGCTAAGGAATAAAGGTTAAGGGCAATGTCAATTGGTGCACCACCAACCAACCATGGGTCTTGGAGGAGTAGCAAAGGGCAAAAGGGAGTTCAAAGTCAGAAGTGTTTTTTAGGTGAGTGATCTTCAATAGTGTGCGTGTGATCCCCTGCGATGCTGGCCAAACCCTAGGCCCTGACCCACGGCCTCTCCACCGCCGACGTCGGCCGCCACTCTGGCGTCGACGACCCCCGCTCCCACCTCCCCCTCCCCTCCCCATGCCCGACACCTTCAAAGCTAGAGACACCCCGTCCGGGCCGAACCCTTGGAGGCCCCCACCCACGGCCTGACCTCCATCGACGGCCACCACTCCGGCGCCAGAGCCCCCCACTCCCACTCCCCTCCCCTCCCCTCCCCACGCCCAACAACCCCGCCGCTAGAGTGCCTGTGCGGGAGCCCTGCCTGCCCGAGCGTGACGCTGGGCACCGCCGCCACCTGTAGCTGCACCTTTGTGGCCTCCATCGCGGGATCTAGCATGGGGGCGCCTTCGCGGGCTCCCTCCCTACTGCCGATGCCGGGATTCGCCTCTACGGCCACATCCCCGTCGTCGATGATGTCGGGCCACCACGCCGTGGCCACCTCCTCCACCAAAACCATGGATATGGATGCCCACAGCTGCACGTGGATGTTGGACCTGGCGGGCACACGTCGATCACGACACCATCGACACAACGGCCAACGGGTCCATCTCGGCCCACTCCGACGGGTCCTGACGCAGACACCGATGGCCAGGAAGACGAGCAGCCGCCAACGCCCATGGAGGGGGCCACGGCATCCTGGCCACTGCTGCAATAGCAGCTAGCGTCGGGCAGCCCAGGCGGGGATGGATCTCAAGCCACGCAGCCCGCTTCTGTGTCCACGTCCTTCGAGGTCAATGGCACGCCGTAGGTAGCGCAGATGTTCACCCTTGAGTCTGTCGTCGACCCCCTCGACGCCTTCCTCGTCGACCCATCAAGGCTTCAGGACGATGGACGCTAGGACAAGAGGCAGCTCATCCTCGAGGTTGTCATCCTCCCTTTCCCCCATGTAGTTCCCTTCTAGCCTAGGGAAATTTTGGCGGGGCGTTCCAAGGCCCGTCGCTGGGCGAACGATGATCTCGACAACTCTAATGTGGAAGAGTCACCAACCGTCTACCTAATCACCTACCTCAACATGGTTCATCGTGAGCCACAGGCGTCGAGGACGTCACCGTTGCCTGCGAGAGAATGGCCATGCTCCATGATCATTGTTGGCGCTTTGCGGCCGTGCTGCCGGTCAGGCGTGCGCTGGCCATCGGTGCGAGGGCAACACCCATCGTCGGCCATAATGGGAACAGGGATCCCGATCTTCCGTCAGGTAGAGGTAACTATCGTTGTGGCAGAGAATGACACACCGATCCGGCTTCAGATCAAAAGATCGAACCCTGCAATCTTAGCACCACAACTCCTCTAGTTATCAACCAAGACATGGATCTAGTTGACCTCGTCAAAAAGGCTAATCCCTGCTTGTGCAACGAAGAACACAAGTAAGAACAAGAAAGAAAGCAACCAAATTGTAGATGAATGATTAATCTCACAAAGTTGGGGTCTCACAAACCGATGAACGACGAAACTGTTCTTGACAGATTAATCTAAGCAAAACCCAAAACCAAATTGCAGTGGTGGCATATGATTATAAAAGGTCTTAGGGTCGTCCCCTACCCTGGACGTGCCCCCTAATGGGCCCAAATACGATACACGGTCCAATGGACCAAAAGACGGTGTCGCAGCACCCTGGCAGATTCTAGACACTGACTTATTTCAACGATTCCCGTTGATTCTGAAGGGCTTTTGATGTGAGACCACTTGGATTAGCTTCCTTATCAAATTAGCTTTCCAACCATCTATGGATCGTCGAAAATGGAGTTTGGATGCGTCCTGGGTGACCAGTTTAAGGCAGACTGGTCCTGGAGGCCGAGACAGACTCAAAATCATGTTGGATCGGGCCTCCGGTTTCTATTGGACGTCCTTGCTGGTCATCATCACCTCCACCACATCCTCTAAGTCCCTCATGACCCTCTCCAATGTTCCTAAGCAAGATAACATCATTAGGTAGTAGTCTATTCTCAAACGTATAAAAAGGATCGCTTAAGAACGAGCTCACCTCTAAATTGAGTTGACGCATTCGAGCCCAGGTCATTGGATCTTGCATGACGGTTGGAGGATCAGTGGGTACATCCAAAGGAGTGATGTCCTCATCATCCTCCCCCTCTTGAATTTGAGTCGTCCTTAACTCAAGCTCGTCTTCTTCTCCCAAATAAGGCTCCAGATCTGCAATGTTAAAGGTGGGATAACCCCGAACTCGGGTGGCAACTCAAGTTTGTAGGCATTATCATTTATTTTCTCAATTATCTTATAAGGACCAGCTGCTCTTGGCATTAATTTAGACTTACGCAGCTCAGGAAATTTATCTTTTCTCAAATGTAACCAAACCAAATCACCCGGTTCAAGTTTAATTTCTTTTCTACCTTTACTACTAGCAATTCTATATTTTTCATTCATTCTTTCAATATTTGCTTTAGTTGTTTCGTGCAACTTACGAATGAATTCAGCATGCTCTCTTGCATCACTATGTGTTCTCTTAGTGGTAGGTAAAGGCAAAAGATCAATAGGAGCGCGAGGGTCCTGAAAAGGACTTACCTTGGTGGTGGAATGTTCCGCCCTGTTATATGCAAACTCCACATGCGGCAAACACTCTTCCTGCATCTTCAAATTGCGCTTCAAAATTGCTCACAACATGGTGGACAATGTTTGATTCACCACCTCAGTTTGCCCATCAGTTTGGGGATGACATATTGTAGAAAACAGCAGCTTGATCCCCAATTTATTCCACAAAGTGCGCCAAAAATGACTAAAAAATTTGGCATCGCGATATGAAACAATAGTAGAAGGCATACCATGCAAGCGAACGATTTCTTAAAAGAAAAGGTCAGCAATATGAATAGTATCGTCGTTCTTATGATAAGGAATAAAATGTGCCATCTTAGAAAAATGATCAACCACCACAAAAATACTATCCCTCCCCCTCTTAGTCCTTGGCAAACCCAACATAAAATCCATAGATATATCAGCCCAAGGAGTAGAAGGAACAGGAAGAGGCATATATAAACCATGTGGGTTCAACCGCGACTTAGCTTTTTGACATGTGGTGCACCGAGCCACGTACCATTCTATATCTCGCCTCATCCTAGGCCAAAAGAAATATGTGGACATCACCTCATCTATCTTCTTAGCTCCAAAATGTCCCATCAATCCGCCTCCATGTGCCTCCTGCAACAACAAAAGATGAACAGAGCCAACTAGAATGCATAGGCGGTTAGCTCTAAACAAAAACCTATTATTGATCATAAACATATTCCATATACTTCCCTCTCTACAATTTAGCAACACGTCCTTAAAATCAGAATCAAGCGCATATTGTTCTTTTACTGATTCAAGCCCAAAAATCCGACAATCAAGTTGGGACAGCAATGTATATCGTCTAGATAAAGCATCAACAATCACATTATCCTTCCCTGTCTTGTGGTTGATAATATAAGGAAAAGATTCAATAAATTCAACCCATTTAGCATGCCTACGATTCAGATTATGTTGAGAGTGAAGATACTTAAGTGATTCATGATCAGAATGAATAACAAATTCTTTAGACCACAAATAATGACGCCACGTCTCTAAAGAACGGACAAGGGCATACAATTCCTTATCATATGTGGAATAATTCAGAACAGGACCATGTAATTTTTCACTAAAGTAAGCAATGGGTTTACCATCTTGCATCAAAACGCTCCCAATGCCAACTCCACTAGCATCACATTCTAGCTCAAAAGTCTTACCAAAATCTGGAAGTTGCAGCAATGGTGCGTGTGTGAGCTTGTCCTTCAAAGTGTCAAAGGACTCCTCATGTGCCTTTTCCCAATAAAACACCACCCCTTTCTTCGTCAACTCATGCAACGGGGCAGCAAAGGTGCTGAAATCTTTGACGAAGCGGCGGTAGAATTCTGCAAGACCAAGAAAACTCCTCACCTGTGTGATGGTTTGGGGAACCGACCAGCTCTTTATAGCTTTAATTTTTATCTGGTCCACCTCAATTCCCTATGGAGTTACAACATAGCCAAGAAAAGAAACTCAATCCGTACAAAAGATGCACTTCTCAAGGTTACCAAATAAACATGCATCACGTAAAGCATTAAAACACAGCACGTAAGTGATCCATATGTTCATCAAAAGACTTGCTATAAATCAATATATCATCAAAGTAAACTACCACAAAATGACCAATAAAAGCTCTAAAAACCTCAATCATTAAGCGCATGAAAGTGCTAGGTGCATTGATCAAATCAAAAGACATTACTAACCACTCATACAACCTAAATTTGGTTTTAAATGTGGTTTTCTATTCATCTCCAAGTTTCATTCTAATTTGGTGGTAGCCACTTCACAAGTCAATCTTGGTGAAAATTATAGAACCACACAACTCATCAAGCATGTCGTCTAGCCTAAGAATAGGATAACGATACCGAATAGTAATATTATTGATGGCTCTACAATCAACAAACATACGCCAAGTTCCATCTTTCTTAGGAACCAAAAGTACAGGAACAGCACAAGGACTAAGGCTTTCATGTACATACCCATAGTCTAAAAGGTCTTGGACTTACCGCTGAATTTCCTTAGTCTCTTCGGTATTGGTTCGATAGGCAGCTCGGTTGGGCAAGGTTGCCCCTGGAATCAAATCAATTTGATGCTCTATCCCTCTCATAGGTGGCAGCCCCGGGGGTATCTCAGCTAGAAAAATATCCTCATACTCCTGCAAAAGGTTAGTGACAGCAGGAGGCACCGAGCTAACAATATCATAAAGCAAAAACATAGCTCGTTTGCATACCAAAGCATAGCAAATATCATCATCAGAAATTTCAGCAAAGTCACATTTTGTTGCAAGCATAACACCACCCTTCAATTTAATCCCCTTGGCCTTAGAATTAGATGTAGACATATCCTTTTTAGGTGGGAGAATAGAATTAGCAACTTGCTGATTTTCAGATTGAACATCATTCAAACTAGCAGCATATTCTCTATCAACTTGTATAAGTTGAGCAGGGGTCAAAGGTACCAAAGTAATTTTCTTTCATTTATGCACAAAAGTATATTTATTACTTCTACCATGGTGTGTAGCATCATTACCATGTTCCCAAGGATGACCCAATAAGATTGAACAGGCTTGCATAGGTACCACATCACAATCAACAGAATCAGCATAAGAACTAATGGAAAATGAAACTCTACAAGTTTGTGTTACCTTTGCTTTTCTAGAATCATTTAGCCACTGAATATGGTATGGACATGGGTGCGGCCGTGTGGTCAAGCCAAGCTTTTTGACCAAATCAGAACTCACTAAATTATTGCAGCTACCTCCATCAATAATGACACGTGCTCGATGGTTGCTAATAACGAAGAAAATCTAGAACAAGTTATGGGGTAGCTTCTTAGGTTGTTGTACTTGTGAGCTGAGCACCCGCTGTACAATGATGCTCCTATAGGCCGCCATGGCCTCATCACCAAGGACTTTGTCGTCCTCCTCATCTACATCTTGGTCTTCTTCATCGTCAATGTCGAAGATGCTGATGTAACCATCTTCTGTAGCAATATATGCCTGCTGACTTGGGTAGTCCTTTTGCACATGGCCAATGCCATGGCAGCGGTGACACTGAATGCTCAAAGCGCATCCCATCGATGCAACGGATGAGGCACTCTTGGTAGGCACCTGTAAAGAATTTTTACCTGAATCTGAAGGTCGTGTGAGAGGTGCCTTAGGTGTAGCAGAAACTCCAGAGGCTATTGGTCATTTGCTCGCTGGTGGTGGTGGCCAAAAAGTGGTTGGCTTGGTCAGCCCCGAAGATGGTGCCGATCATGGCGTGTAAGTGGTGCTGACCTTGTTCTTGCTCTGTTGTTCATGCCCCTACAATTCCTTTTCTGCAAGTATAGCAAACTGAAACAACTGGTTGACAGTGTTAAATTCTTTATAATCAACAACGTCCTTAATCTCACGCCTCAAACCCGAATAAAAATGACAAATGGAATCTTCATTCCCCTCGACAACACTACAACGCATCAATCCCTTTTGGAGCTCACCATAGTAATCTTGTATAGATTTATCTCCTTGTTCTAAATGCATCAATTTCTTAAGCAAGTCTCTATGATAAGGAGGTATAAAGCGATCATGCATAGCTACCTTAAGTTCTTCCCACGAACTAGGTAAAGCATCCTGTGCAGCTAGCCCATTCCACCAAATAATGGCAAAATCCTTAAACTCACTAGTAGTTTGTCGAACTCTATGATGCTCAGGCATAAGGTGAGCGCTAAACTTTTGTTCTACTGTCATCTCCCAATCAAGATATCCCTCGGCATCATAATGACCCAAAAAAGATGGTATTGTGAACTTAATCTTAGCATAAGGATCATCGGGCACACGGTGATTATTACCTTGATGGTGGTGAACACCACCCATACCTGTCATGTTGCGGCGAAGACGTCGTCGTAATCTTGCTTGTCGGAAGGCTGCTCAATCTATGTTCCCACTGGCATCATGCACCGTGTCTTCTAGCAAGAGACCATCGATGTTGCTGCTGGAGACATCGTTATTGCCCGCCACAAAGGTTTCCAACTTAGTAACCTTATCGGTTAGCATGGAAATTTGTTTGTCCAATCTCTCCGTGATGTTGCCAATGTTGAGTTCAATGAGTGCGTCAGTGATGGCCTTCCTGACGGCCCCATTCATCCTTTTTTGGGCATCCTCTACAACAGCTTGTAGTTGCTCTTGGCTGACACACTCGTTAAAACCCTTTATCTCTAGTCTGTTCATCTCCTGTCATTGTAAACACAAAAATAGGAACAAACGGTGAAAGTTATCCCTACCAAATGACTACGTGGTTGCAGTTGCAGTGGTGTCACTTTTCACAGCAAGTGGAAGCGTCTTACCAAGCTCTTACAAAGTTCTTACCAACACAAGCAGTGGGCGGTACAACCAACGGCTGGTTCGTGATACCTGTGAGGCAGTGATACTGAAATTGCAAGGCCCTTTTTCTGTATTGATCTGAAGAGTTTGTGGAGCTTGGAAGGCACACAAAGAATAATATGTATATCTGGCACACAAGTCAGTAACAAAAAGTAATGCTGAATTATAGTCCAAAGTACTTATTCTCGTTGCTGGTCTAAAATGTTCCAAGTACCAGGTGTGTAACAAACAAGTATGGTGGATAGCAAGGTGACAGGGGTGTAAAAAACAAGTATAGTGGATGGCAACAGCAACACAAATAAGAAACCAGACAGCACATGCTAACACAGCTCACTTTGGCCTTCTCTATGTGCTCCTCTAGATATTGTTCCTCTTTTGTCCCTCACTTTTTTCTATTTTTTAGGATGTCGTTGTTTTTTTGGAAAATTTCAACTTTTTCTTTTTATTTTTTTGATGTTTTTCCTTCACTTAGGAGCACAAAAAAAGTAACCATAGAAAATATGAGCCTAAACAAGTGAAAGACGTGGCCTGTGGAAATTTTAGAAGACATGCTCAAAAACGACAAAAAGCTTGTGACCACAAAAAGAGGATCTTGTGACCAGTTTTTGACCAAATTAAAATTCTTTGACCCAAAGCCAGGGACGATGGATCCAAAAATTTTTTTGATCAATTTTGATTTATGGAACGTCGAAATCTAAGTTCGTATGCGAAAACTAGACAGTTTTAAGAATTGACTCCGAATTAGAGGACAAAACGGGAACAATATGCGCAAAATTAGTCACCGAAGCAAAGATTTGATGGAAACAATGGAGAAAACACACGAACTAGACTCTAACATGACCTAACTAGCAACAAGACCTCGACTAGGACACACACTCAACACGACGGACTCTAAAACTGAAATATGCAAAGGCTATGGCGCAGAAGGTTCTAGGATAGAAAAAAAACAAGTATGGCACTAGACTATGGGACGAATGCAAAACACTCAAAACTAGAGAATAAATGTGAACCTGCCGGTATACCTTAGCTCTGATTACCACTTAATGGGAACGAGGATCCCAATCTTCCGTTAGGTAGAGGTAACTATCGTTGTGGCGGAGAATGACACATCGATACGGCTTCAGATCGAAAGATCGAACCCTACAATCTTAGCACCACAACTCCTTTGGTTATCAACCAAGACACGGATCCAATTGACCTCACTAAGAAGTCTAATCCCTACCTACGCAATGAAGAACACAAGCAAAAACAAAAAAGAAAGCAACCAAATTGCAGATGAATAATTAATCTCATGAAGTTGGGGTCTCACAAATCGATGAACGGCAAAACTGTTCTTGATAGATTAATCTAAGCAAAACCCAAAACCTAATAGCAGCAACGGTGTATGATTATAAAGGTCTTAGGGTCATCGCCTACCCTGGACGCACCCCCTAATGGGCCCAAACACGATACGCGATCCAACGGACCAAAAGACGGTGTTGTAGCACCATGGTAGATTCTGGATGCTAACTTGTTTCGACAATTCCTATTGATTCTAAAGGGATTTTGACATGAGACCACTTGGATTAGCTTTCTTATCAAATGAGCTTTCCAACCATATGTGGATCATCGAAAACGGAGTCCGGATGCGTCCTGGGTGACCAATTTAAGGTAGACTGGTCCTGAAGGCCGAGACAGACTTGAAATCATGTTGGATCGGACCTCCCGTTTCTATTGGACGTCCCTGCTGGTCATCATCACCTCCACCATATCCTCTAAGTCCCTCATGACCCTCTCCAATTTTCCTAAGCAAGATAACATCATTAGGTAGTAGTCTATTCTCAAAAGTATGAAAAGGATCGCTTAAGAACGAGCTCACCTCTAAATTGAGTTGACACACTCGAGCCTGGGTCATTGGACCTTGCATGACAGTTGGAGGATCAGCGGGTACATCTGAAGGAGTGATGTCCTCATCAGGCCATGCCCATAGCTCATTCATGGACTTTTCGTCTAAGGCAAGGAAGTGGCATTCGGACATGATCGCGAGCAATGTGTACTGGCTCACATGCGGCTCGGTCTATGCTACGGCACTCACCAGCGGATCTCCGCTCCAAATGCTGATAGCTGGCATGAGGTCCTATCGTAGGGGTCGTCATGCAGCACTAGCGGGGCACGCCCCACCCGCACTGCACCTTTGGTGAACCGGTAGGCCCCTACCCGCTATCCAGCGGACCTACATGGGAAATCCTTCGACTGTCTCTCCTCTGCACATAGGGTGGCTACCTACAAGTTGCCTCTGCACTGCCTCTGATGCAAGGGGTTCCGACACCTTGCGTGGGACTATAAGCGGCGGTGGATGGGGCCTCCTCTAGCTCCGGCACATCTGGTGCCACAGAAAGCCGACCACGATGACCTAACCGAGAGTGTACCTTGGCCACCCAGCCACTTACTCAGGGCGACACGCCAAACTCAACTAGAGTTGTGCTGGGTGTGGCTGCTGCTACACTGTGTGTGACTACACGCGGCTACAGTGGGTGCTGATGTTAGAGACGTCAGCGACGACTAAAGGGGGATGGCACCACTATAGCAATGAGTGTCGCCACCGATAGTCATAGTCGGTCGGCAGGGGCCACCCAAATAGCACCGGACTTCACCTCGGCCGCTGCTGGAGCACAGGCAGGACATAGTGAGCTAGCCAATGAGATGGGCTTCATCGAGCCCAACCCGCTGACACAGACATTGTACCCAAATGCCACACATGATCGCGACATCACGAAAGACCCGATGCTAAAAGAGTTCACAGCCTCGCTCGTCGGTAGTTGGTTCATCATGTGTCCTTCCCTTGAGCGCTTGTTGTCACCTTTGGCGCCCCAGCTACAAGATGAGGCCCTGGCGGTGGTGGCCCCTAGCTGGACGATGAGGATCGGACCCAGTGGCGGTCTCCTGTGAGCTGCAGACACCACCACCGTGCCCCATTCAGTGGGCAGTGGACTCATCGAAGACACACATGGAGCTCAACAGCCCGCTAGGCTTCGGACTAGTCGACCTTACGGTGGATGCCGGCCCTCCCAATTCACCACCGGTGGATACCCACCAGACTGTGGACAACGACGGCTCCGCCAAACACCGCCTCAATAGCTTCATCAACATTGTGACGCGTAATAGGGACTCTTCGCTGATTCGTGAGCCTCCCAAGCCTGCTAAGCGGGGTGCTATCGTGGCGGAGCAGGTGGTTGGTGGCTCAGAGCCTCTCCTGAGTACCTGCTTCCAAGCGAGGAGAGGTGCTGATCATGCAGCGAATGGGCTACACCAAGGGTCTATCAACGCCATCCGTGTTGTTGTCGGAGGCCTTTGACAAGCTCTTCGACGGTAACCTGACTGCATCCAACGGTGAGGCGATGGATGCACTATTCTTGGCCGTTGGAAAGGGCTCATCCAGGCAGTCACGAAGATGCAATGCCACCTCTTAGGTCGCACGCTGTGTCGGTATTGGTTGTTTCCTTTTATGTATTATCGAAATAAGAGGTCTTTTGCTAGGATGCTCCAGCTACGGTTGTGTTATGTTGACCTCCTTCGGCGCTCGACAGAAGCGAGTTGTATGTTTGCTTAAACTCTTCTACTTAATACAATGATACACAAATCTTTTACGTATTCGAGAAAAAAAACCATGGGTCTCGCTAAAACTTTGCCTTATCTCCTTGTCCGACCTTGATTGAAGTGTTAGCCCTATGTGGTAGAACCTCCTAAATTATAGGGCCCACATGCACCTGTCATTGTCCAATGACTTCTGACGACTATGCATATGTTCCCGGTAACTTAAGAAGCCTGTCGGGTGTCCTCAGGAAATCTGAATCATCCATGATTTCTTTCGAGCAGGATCCATTACAGAGTCATTGCAGTATTACAACAGTTTATTTATTAATTTACATCAGAGTAAAATAGCGAAAGTCTTACAATAACTTAGTTACAAAATAGTTGTTTCACAAACCAAGTATGATTATTATTACAAACCATAGTAGTGGAGTAGCCTAAGTAACATAAAACAAAACACACAATTAAAGTGCCCTGCCTAAGGGCCACACATTTACTTGTCATCTTTGATTTGAACAACCGTCATGTAGCATGGTCTAAAGCAGACTTGCTCATGAGGCTCACCTGCAACAAGGGTTAAAGAACCCTGAGTACAAAAGTACTCAATAAGACTTAACCGACGTAAAAACGAAGAAGACTCAGAATTGCAGGCTCGGGGATTCAAGGTAAGGCTTTAGCAAGAATCAAAGTTCTTTTGCGTAAAAGCTCTCTAACAAGATTCTTTCTTTCAACATTTAACTCTTCATACGGATCATATATAAAGCTAACATGATCCATATTGAGATCATGAACTTCATATCAAACTCTTTCTCAAATCCTACTCAAGTTCCATTTGTTAACTACGATGATGAACAGTGAGTTGAGTCTCCATAACCGAGGAGCAACGACGATTCGAACCAATTATAACCCAGCTAGGGATTCCCAACCACACGACATATGCATGTCCCTGACCTACATATACCAACCTACCCTCAAATTTTCTAAAACAAGAACAGGTCCGCGCCACCCGAGAGCACAGTACTCCAATAGTCTAGCCCATTGCCACGTGGGTACACGCTACTCTCGCCATCTCTCCACTCCCAGTGCACGAGTAGCCATTCTCGTAGTAGAATAGCCGAGTCTAGGCTTACCGGAGTATGTGGCCAGTACTACAAAGTCTCACCTCATGCAATTCAATAACAGACGGTTCTTAACTGACATAGGCGGAAAGAACCCGCTCACAAGACATCCATGTCTTGTGGCTCTCATACACCGAGTCCACTCGGTCTAGATTTATTACTCCACATGATTATATCTCATGATAACATAAATAACCAATCATAACCAAAAATTCATTTATATCTTGCAGGTGACAGGTAATCACCTGACTTTTATCGGTCTAAGCATGGCTAAGCATAATTAGCCATTCTCGAATTAAAACTAGTAACAAGGTTGATATGGAAAAACAAGGTTGGTAATGCACCAAATAGGTTTCCACTCAACTCCTAATCACTTAATGCAAAATTTAATAATAAAAGTGATATAAATTTACAAAACACAAGGTAGGTTTAAATGCATTTGGGGCTTGCCTTGATTGTTGGAAAAGTCAGGTTCCAAAGATGTTCCACAGATATCAAACCCAACCTCAACCGGTGGGTTGACTTCCTCAACAACTTGGTTGACTACCAAGTTCTCACTTTCATTCTCTACACATGGTAATAATGCCATGTTTAATATGATGCGAGATATGAAACATGATGCTTGACGATGGATGCAAAAGTTATTAACTTGAATACAACTTTCCTTCGCGGTATAGTTACAAACTAACAACTAACTAAACCTTTTCTAGGGTTTACTTAGATTAACATTTCTTAATCACAACTTGATCATAAACTCAAACACTTACATAAAGTGCCAAGGATCATTTTATGATATTGACCCGAGGTCATCACTCAATCCCAAATTCAAATAAAACCTACGTCATTAAGGTTTACTATCTGTTTTTATCAATTAATTAATTAATTAAAAAATTATGAAATAAATCAACCTTTTCCAAATGAGCTCCAAATTTTTGTGAAGCCTCATCCCATAATAACTAAGTGGAAAAATAATTTTCATAATTTTTGGATAATTATTTAAGCCTAGAAAAATCATGGAATCCCATTTATTAATTAATTTGAGCAATTTTTATCACATTCAAAATGTACTAAAAAGTAACATTTTGATATTTTTCCTAAATAGTTCACATCTCAGAGATGTCACACAAAAAATTTTATAATTTTTGGAGCTCTATTTATTTCTACACAAAATAAATAAATCACAACACTATTTAACCATTTCTGCAAAAATAGAGAAATTCATTTTCATTAAAACGGCCACTGACAGGGTGACCCCACCAGTCAGCCCGCGCTGACCACAGCGGCGAGACCCTCTGACTGGCGACTACTCGCCAATGGTGAGGTTTTTTACGGTAAGGATTGCAACAACATGATCCCCTCAGCGCTGTGCTTCGACTGAGAGTACTGGTTGAGCATCTAGGCGGCTGTAGTGACCTCGCCGGCGACGATGGCGGCACGACAGTGTCCCACCGAGACGGCGATGGCGAACTATAGCCTCGCTGGCAAAACAAAAGTCGCTGACGTACTCAGCACCTCCTAACGGACCTAATCAAACAGTTAATTGAGCCAACCGAAATCCCTAACGCAAACAACGACGCGCGCAGCGGCATGGCGGAGCAAAATTTGCCAGCGACCCGTGGTCCTGTGGCTACGGCATGGTAGAAGTAAAATAGAGCACATAGGCACGATCAGTGGCTCACCCCGAAGCTAATACGTGTGAGAACAATGACTAAGTCGAGGCGGAGCTAGGTCGTCGACGTTGGAGATGATAGCGGCGGCGTGAACTCGTGGCAAAGCTCTGTTCTAAGGAAAGCAATTGACCAAATGATCAACGATGAAGCTCATGAACATCACGAGAGAATGAAGATCAAGGAATAATAAAGGATGAAGCAAGAAGCCCACCTAAACTCCCTATCCACGGTGGAATCGATCACGATGGCTCCTCGCCGAAGTTGTAGAAGACGAGGTTGCGCCGGGCAAACCAGAGGGAACGAAGCTACGCAAGTGGGTGATATGGAGGCGCTAGGTGATGGCAATCATGGTGACATGCTCAGCTGAGGCTGGGAGGGTGCTATGGCTCCAGCACGACCTCGACGGAGCAGGACGACATTGATGGAAAATAGAGGAAGGAGAGAAGGCGACTGGACGGCGCTCTAGAGTTATCAGGCGAGCGGAGGGCGGCGAAAGAAGGTGCGCTTGACACGTACGGTAACGTGGACATGTCGAAGCAGGAGGTGTTGCATGCAGGCGCGCATGGAAGCCAGTGGAAGCTGGTCGGCGGCGAGAGTTGCCTGCTTGCACTGTTCAAGTAAATTACCGAATTGCCACTCGCTTCATTTCTCCAATTACTCTCAAATTTGTATGGAAACTCAAAAACTGCCAAAAATAAAAGTTGCTCCAAATTCAAAGTTCTACAACTTTGCTTTAATAACCATACCCAAATTCTATCTAGATTTGAAAATGCAAGTTTAAAATCAAAAGGGGACACTTTAAGAATTTATCCCCTTTCAAATTACTTCAAATTTTATATAACAACTTTGAAAACTCTAAAAACCAACTTTGTACACATTGACAAGCTCTACACTTTTCCTTTTAGGCTCAAACCCAAAATGTGCTTAGATTTTGAATTAGGTTTTCTAGGGTAGAATTTAAATGCTAGAAATCAGGGTTTTGGAATTCCAATTTAACACTAAGTTATGAACTTGATTCATTCCATACAATTCAACACATATAATCATAAAAGTAAACTTATTTTAGTGAATGCATATAAAAGTTTTCACTAACACAAGGGTGATGTGCAATGCATATGATGACATGGCATATTTTAGTGTTTAAAACACCAGAGGTGTTACAACCTTTCCCCCTAAAAGAAATCTCATCCCGAGATTTAAAGTCCTAGGATAAAATAATGGAAAAGGAAATGTGTCAAGAAAAAACATTCTAAACTTGACCATAAAACAACTAAGGTCCTTTCATAAAACATGGTTCGTAAAGATAGAGTACAACTAATAATATTTTATATAGAAGCAAGGAACTCTAGAAACTGTTCTAGCAAGTAATCTTTGGATTCCTAAATAGCTTCTTCTTTGGAATGTTAATTCCATTGTACCTTGTAGAACTTGATTGTCCTCCTTCAAGTGACACGGTCTTTCTGATCTAGAACTCGAATAGGATATTCAAAATAGGTCAAATCAGGTTCAAGTTCTACTCCTTCAATATCAACATTTTGATCAGGCACTCGAAGACATTTCTTTAATTGGGAAACATGGAACACATCGTGTATAGCTGAGAGATGTTCCGGTAACTTCAAGCGATATGCCAGCTTTCTACACCTCTCCAAAATTTGAAATGGTCCAATATACCAAGGTGCCAACTTGCCTTTAACACCGAAATGGTTGACTCCCTTCATTGGTGATACCTTCAGATATTCATAATCTCCCTTGTTAAACACCAATGGTCGACGTCGTTTATCTGCATAACCCTTTTGTTGGAACTAAGCTATCTTCAAATTATTTTGTATCTATCTAACCTTCTCTTCTGTTTCTTTCACAAGGTCAACTCCAAAGAACCATCTTTCCCCGGGTTTAGACCAATTTAACGAGGTTCTACACCTACAACCATAGAGTGCTTCAAATGGAGCCATCTTAATGCTCTCTTGATAACTATTGTTGTATGAGAACTCAGCCAAAGGTAAACATTCATCCCACTTATTAGAATTGTTAAGGACACAACACCTTAACATATCTTCAAGTACTTGATTTACCCTTTCAGTCTGACCATCAGTCTGTGGGTGATAAGCGGTACTATGTAGAAGTTTGGTACCCAATGAAGCATGCAAATGTTTCCAAAAGTTGAAGACAAACTGTGTACCTATATCTGACACAATGGTGTTTGGTACACCATGTAAGCTCACGATTCGTGCTAAATACAACTTGGCATATTGGATAGTGGGATATATACTCTTGACCAGAAAAAATGTGCTAACTTAGTTAGTCGATCTACAATAACCCATATTGAGTCAAAACCTTTTGATGTCTTGGGTAGACCGGCAACAAAGTCCATACTAATATCCTCCCACTTCCAAGCTGGAATAGGCAATGGCTGTAACTCTCCAGTGGACTTCAAATGTATAGCTTTCACTTTTTAACAAGTATCACACTTGGCTATATATCGAGCAATCTCTATCTTCATTTTAGTCCACCAGAATCTCTATTTCAAGTCATGATACATTTTATTACTTCCCGGATGAATAGAGAACCTGGTGGTATGTGCCTCTTCAAGAATTGACTATCGCAACTCAGGAACCTTTGGTACCACAAGGTGATTCTTGAACCATAGCACACCTGCATCATCTATTCTAAAGCATGCCGCTTTTCCATTCCTAACTCTTTCTTTGATATGGGCTATACCCTTGTTTTCTTTCTGAGGGGCAATAATTTGGTCTCGAATAGTTGATTCATCAGTTATATTGGTCAAACTACCTTGTTGAATTATCTCTATATTCAACTTCTCCATCTCATGACATAAAGTTAGATCCATTGTCCTCATGGTCATGCAATTGCAATGACTCTTACGACTGAGTGCATCTACAACCACATTTGCCTTACCAGGGTGGTAATGCACCTCCAAGTCATAATCTTTAATCAATTCCAACCATTTTCTTTGCTGCATGTTCAATTTTGATTGAGTAAAGATATACTTTAAACTCTTGTGATCTATATAAATATGACAAGTATTACCAAGCAGATAATGCCACCAAATCTTCAAAGCATGGACAACTGCTGCTAACTCCAGATCATGAGTTGGATAATGTTCTTCATGTCGCTTAAGTTGTCTAGAAGCATAGGCGATGACTCAACCTTCTTGCATCAATACACATCCAATACTAATACCAGAAGCATCACAATAAACATCGAACGACTTCTTGATATCGGGCTATGCTAACACTGGTGCAGTGGTTAATAATCTCTTCAAAGTCTACAAAGCTTCTTCACAATTAGGTGACCAGACAAACTTGGCTTGGTTTTTCAATAATCCAGTGATGGACTTGGATATTCTAGAGAAATCTAGAATAAAACGATGGTAATAACCCACCATTCCTAGAAAACTTCGAACCTGATGAACAGTGGTTGGTGGTTTCCAATCTAGTATATCCTTAACTTTGCTTGGATCTACTGCAACTCCTTTAGCTGACAAGACATGCCCTAAAAACTATACTTCATTTAGCCAGAAGTCACACTTACTGAACTTGGCATATAACTGATGTTCCCTTAGGCGTGTCAGAACAACTCTGAGATGTTTAGCATGTTCTTTCTTGTTCTTAGAATATATTAAGATGTCATCAATGAAGACCACTACAAACTTGTCCAGCTCAGGCATGAACACTGAATTCATCAGATACATGAAGTGAGCTGGGGCATTCGTCAAACCAAAAGACATTACCAGGTATTCATATAATCCATATCTGGTGGTAAATATCGTTTTGGAAATATCTTCAGGCTTAATTTTGATTTGATGATAACCTAACCTCAAATCAATCTTGGAGAAAACCTTGCCTCTAGCCAGTTGATCAAAAAGTAAATCTATCCGAGGTAAGGGATATTTATTTTTAATTGTCACTTCATTCAATGGACGATAGTCAACACACAATCTCAGGGTCTCATCTTTCTTTTTCACAAAAATTGCAGGACATCCCCAAGATGATGAACTAGGTTGGATAAAACCTTTATCAATCAACTCTTGCAATTGAGTCTTCAACTCAGCTAATTCCTTAGGAGGCATCCTATAAGCTCTCCTAGAGATCAGAGTTGTTCCAGGCTTTAGATCTATTCCAAACTGAACATCTCTATCAGGTGGTAGACCGGGTAAATCTTCAGGACAAACATATGGAAATTCACAAACTATAGGGATATCTCTAATCTCTTTGATGGAAGTTGCATAAACTTTTCCCACTGATCTCTTTAAGATTGGAAGTTGGATAAGAAGCTAAGAATTACTGTCTAGCAAACTCAACCTTATTGTCCTATTCAAAGTATCTACAATAGCCTTATGTTGATGCATCCAGTTCATACCTAGGATCACATCTATATCCTGATCTTTTAAAATAATCATGGTAGTGGGAAAAATGTGCCCACCTAGGTTTATGGGTACCTGGTACACCATTTCCTTAGTACACAGACGTCCCCTGGGCGACTATATATAGAAATTATCTTTTGTTTCCCCAATTGAAATTTCATGCTTTATGACAAAGGTTCTATTGATGAATGTATGAGATGCACCAGAATTGAAAAGCATAACTGCAGGATGATCGGCGATAGGAAACATACCCAGCATCACGGGTTCCCCTTCTAGAATCTCCCCAGCTTGAGTATAGAAAACCCGCCCCGTCTTCTTTTCATTTCTACCCTTCTGAGCATTTTGGTTGTTGTTCTTGTCCTGAGCTTGACCCTGTTGTTGATTTTCGAGAGCCTTCTAAAAATTTGGATTGTACTGCTTAGAATATGGACATTTCCTAGAGAAATGACCTGACTTCCCACAATTGAAACATAGGTAATTGTGGCTTTGGGTGTTGGAGCACGAACACCTGGAACATTTGTCTATTGTGAGTTCGGGTAAGTTATGGCAGGACGGACATTTGATCGTTGCCCAGCTTAGAACTACGGTGGGCGATAAGGAGGATGATAGTGATTCACCAGATGATAAATTATCTTTTGTCTCTTTTGATTGCCATCGAAAGACCCAGATGGCACACTCTTTTTCTTCTTAATTTCCTTATGCTGCCGATATTTTTCCTATGAAGCTATAGCAATGTTAACTGCCTCATGATATGTGACATTTGTGCAGGTAGTCATCATGGTCAGAAGTTTGGTATTAAGGCCACGCATGAACCACTTCTTCTTCTTGGCATCTATGTTAACATGCTCAGGTGCGTACTATGAAAGGTGATTGAACTTGCCCACATACTACATGACTGTTTGATCACCTTGCTTCAAAGCAAGAAACTCATCAAGCTTCATGGCCATAACTCCATCTGGAATATAATGGGCATGGAAAGCAGTGTGGAACTCGGCCCAAGTTAACTGAGTACCGGCTGGTTGCATGGCCACAAGGTTCGCCCACCAAGCACCTGCTGCACCTCTAAGCTATTGGGCAGCAAAAATAGGCTTTTGGAACTCAGTGCATGGAATGAGGTAAAACTTCTGCTCTATGGTACAAAGCCAATCATCAGCTTCAAGTGGTTCGTCAGCCTTGGAAAATACTAGTGGTCATGTATCTATGAAGTCAACATATGTAGCTTCTTGCCTTTGATGATTACGACCACGATTCCCTTGCATCATATTCTGATTGCTTTGAGCTAACTCCCGAAGCAACCGAGCATTATCTACGGTCACATGGACCAGTGCCGTGATAGCATCAGCTAAAGTTAGCGAAACTGGTGGTGGATCAGGAACACCACCCTCGTCTTGCGAAGAACCAGGAATATCCGAAGCCCGAGTACGAGGCATCTATTCATGACAAACCAAACTTTACTCAAAAACATTTATTGAAATATTAAAAGAGTTTACTACAAACACATTACATTGGGTTTACTTATTTATACACAAGTCTACACTTAAGCAAGACCACCCAGCTTGACTAGAACTCACTATATTACAACTCTACTCTTCTCCTTGATCACATCAAACCTCGGAATTGGTATCCATTCTAGAAACATTTCCGCCTTCATCATCACTTTCATTGACCACCACTACTTCTTCTGGATCCTCTTATTCTTCCTCTTCGGGTTTGTCATCATCTGCAATGATGACACCTGGGTCCATTGCATCTGCTTGAGGTTCATGATTTGGATTTAGGAGATTGTTCAGCCTATGGACTTCTTCATGCAGATTGGTATAATATTCTTCTAAGTCTTCTACATAGAACTCTAACTCATGAACTTGGGCTCTAGCTATATCTTCCCTATGCCAAGCTTCATTTCTTCCTTCCACCATACGAACTAACATACGCTCACAGTTCTTATGAGCGGTGGTGAGACGCCTCAATTGATCCTGTAACTTGCCCACCTGGATGGCATCTAGGGCCCTATCTCTAGTAGCCTGTGCTAGCTCTGCTGAAAGCCTCTGTACCTCAACCTTGGGATCAGACCTAAAGCTGCTATTGCTAGCACCATCACTTCTAAGGGCAAGTTGGTGATGAGGAACTCCTTTGGGTCCAACGGACTTACGGGGCGTTATCTTGGTACGAGCCATACTGTAGAAAGCAAGATTTAATAACAGTAAGACAATCTGAGAAAAGTCTAAAGAGTAGCAAGAATGGGACTTATACTACTCAACCCAAACTAAGAGGGAAAGTAATTAATAAGTGGATTAATCATGATGCATGAATCATCCTTACGAAACTTAAACATCAAAGCTCCTAAAGTACATAAACAATAGTTCTTATTATATAGGGCATAATAAGATTACTACTCCACCATATAAAGCCTTTTTAATCAAATAAGGAATTGAGAGAATGAATTAAGATAAGTCAGAAACAATTTGGACCAAATTAATATGTTAAATTTATTTGCCCCAAATCATTTTGAAGTTTTTGTAAAACCATACTACAAAAATCTTTGTAATGGTCGCTCTAATATCAGTTTGTGGTAGAACCTCCTAAATTATAGGGCCCACATACACCTGTCATTGTCCAATGACTTCTGACAACTATGCATATGTTCCCAGTAACTTAAGAAGCCTGTCGGGTGTCCTCAGGAAACCTGAATCATCCACGATTTCTTTCGAGCAGGATCCATTACAGAGTCATTGCAGTATTACAACAGTTTATTTATTAATTTACATCAGAGTAAAATAGTGGAAGTCTTACAATAACTTAGTTACAAAACAGTTGTTTCACAAACCAAATATGATTATTATTACAAACCATAGTAGTGGAGTAGCCTAAGTAACATAAAACAAAACACACAATTAAAGTGCCCTGCCCAAGGGCCACACATTTACTTGTCATCTTTGATTTGAACAACTGTCATGCAGCACGGTCCAAAGTAGACCTGCTCATGAGGCTTACCTGCAACAAGGGTTAAAGAACCCTGAGTACAAAAGTACTCAACAAGACTTAACCGATGTAAAAATGGAGAAGACTTAGGAATGCAGGCTCGGGGATTCAAGGTAAGGCTTTAGCAAGAATTAAAGTTCTTTTGCGTAAAAGCTCTCTAACAAGATTCTTTCTTTCAATATTTAACTCTTCATATGGATCATATATAAAGCTGACATGATCCATATTGAGATCATGAACTTCATATCAAACTCTTTCTCAAATCCTACTCAAGTTCCATTTGTTAACTACAATGATGAACAGTGAGTTGAGTCTCCATAACCGAGGAGCAACGATGATTCGAACCAATTATAACCCAGCTGGGGATTCCCAACCACACGATATATGCAGGTCCCTGACCTACATATACCAACCTACCCTTAGATTTTCTAAAACAAGAACGGGTCCGCGCCACCCGAGAGCACAGTACTCCACCAGTCCAGCCCATTGCCACGTGGGTACACGCTACTCTCGCCATCTCTTCACTCCTAGTGCGCGAGTAGCCATTCTCGTAGTAGAATAGCTGAGTCTAGGCTTACCGGAGTATGTGGCTAGTACTACAAAGTCTCACCTCATGCAATTCAATAACGGATGATTCTTAACCGACACAGGCGGAAAGAACTCGCTTACAAGACATCCATGTCTTATGGCTCTCATACACCGAGTTCGCCCGGTCTAGATTTATTACTCCACATGATTATATCTCATGATAACGTAAATAACCAATCGTAACCAAAAATCCATTTATATCTTGCAGGTGATAGGTAATCACCTGACTTTTATCGGTCTAAGCATGGCTAAGTATAATTAGGCATTCTCGAATTAAAACTAGTAACAAGGTTGATATGGAAAAACAAGGTTGGTAATGCACTAAATAGGTTTCCACTCAACTCCTAATCACTTAATGCAAAATTTAATAATAAAAGTGATATAAATTTACAAAACACAAGGTAGGTTTAAATGCATCCGGGGCTTGCCTTGATTGTCGAAAAAGTTAGGTTCCGAAAATGTTCCACAGATATCAAACCCGACCTCAACCGGTGGGTTGACTTCCTCAACAACTTGGTTGACTACCAAGTTCTCACTTTCGTTCACTACACGTGGTAATAATGCCATGTTTAATATGATGCGAGATATGAAACATGATGCTTGACGATGGATGCAAAAGTTATTAACTTGAATACAACTTTCCTTCGCGGTATAGTTACAAACTAACAACTAACTAAACCTTCTCTAGGGTTTACTTAGATTAACATTTCTTAATCACAACTTGATCATAAACTCAAACACTTACTTAAAGTGCCAAGGATCATTTTATGATAATGACCTGAGGTCATCACTCAATCCCAAATTCAAACAAAACGTAAGTCATTAAGGTTTACTATCTGTTTTTATCAATTAATTAATTAATTAAAAATTATGAAATAAATCAACCTTTTCCAAATGAGCTCCAAATTTTTGTGAAGACTCATCCCATGATAACTAAGTGGAAAAACAATTTTCATAATTTTTGGATAATTATTTAAGCCTAGAAAAATCATGGAATCCAATTTATTAATTAATTTGAGCAATTTTTATCATATTCAAAATGTACTTAAAAGTAACATTTAATATTTTTCCTAAATAGTTCACATCTCAGAGATGTCACACAAAAATATTTATAATTTTTCGAGCTCTATTTATTTCTACACAAAATAAACAAATCATAGCACTATTTAACCATTTCTGCAAAATAGAGAAATTCATTTTCATTAAAACGGCCACTGACAGGGTGACCCCCACCGATCAGCCCGCGCTGACCACGGCGGCGAGACCCTCTAACCGGCGACTACTCGTCGATGGTGAGGTTTCCGACGGTAAGGATTGCAACAACATGATCCCCTCAACGCTGCGCTTCGACTGAGAGTACTGGTTGAGCATCTAGGCGGCTGTAGTGACCTCGCCGGTGACAATGGCGGCACGGCAGTGTCCCGCCGAGATGGCGACGGTGAACTACAGCCTTGCTGGCAAAACAAAAGTCTCTGGCGTACTCAGCACCTCCTAACGGACCTAACCAAGCAGTTAGTTGAGCCAACCGAAATCCCTAACGCAAGCAACAACGCGCGCAGCGGCACGGTGGAGCAAAATTCGCTGGCGACCCGCGGTCCCGTGGCTACGGCGTGGTAGAAATAAAATAGAGCACACAGGCATGATCAGTGGCTCACCCCGAAGCTGATGCGCGTGAGAACGATGGCTAAGTCGAGGCGGAGCTAGGTCGTCGGCGTTGGAGACGACAGCGGCGGCGTGAACTCACGGCAAAGCTCCGTTCTGAGGAAAGCAATTGACCAAATGATCAACGATGAAGCTCATGAACATCACAAGAGAATGAAGATCAAGAAACAGCAAAGGATGAAGCAAGAAGCCCACCTGAACTCCTTGTCCACGGTGGAATGGATCACGGCGGCTCCTCGCCGAAGTTGGAGAAGACGAGGTTGCGCCGGGCAAACCAGAGGGAACGAAGCTACGCAAGTGGGTGATATGGAGGTGCTAGGTGATGGCGATCATGGTGACATGCTCGGCTAAGGCTGGGAGGGTGTTGTGGCTCCGGTGCGAGCTCGATGGAGCAGGACAACGTTGATGGAAAATAGAGGAAGGAGAGAAGGCGACTGGACAGCGCTCTAGAGTTATCAGGCGAGCGGAGGGCGGCGGAAGAAGGTGCGCTTGATACGTACGGCAACGCAGACACGTCAAAGCAGGAGGTGTCGCATGCGGGCGTGCGTGGAACCCGGTGGAAGCTGGCCGGCGGCGAGAGCTGTCTGCTTGCACTGTTCAAGTAAATTACCGAATTGCCACTCGCTTCATTTCTCCAATTACTCTCAAATTTGTATGGAAACTCAAAAACCTCCAAAAATAAAAGTTGCTCCAAATTCAAAGTTCTACAACTTTGCTTTAATAACCATACCCAAATTCTGTCTAGATTTGAAAATGCAAGTTTAAAATCAAAAGGGGACACTTTAAGAATTTATCCCCTTTCAAATTACTTCAAATTTTATATAATAACTTTGAAAACTCTAAAAACTAACTTTGTACACATTGACAAGCTCTACACTTTTCCTTTTAGGCTCAACCCTAAAATATGCTTAGATTTTTAATTAGGTCTTCCAGGGTAGAATTTAAATGCTGGAAATTAGGGTTTTGGAATTCCAATTTAACACTAAGTTATGAACTTGATTTATCCCATACAATTCAACACATATAATCATAAAAGTAAACTTGTTTTAGTGAATGGATATCAAAGTTTTCACTAACACAAGGATAATGTGCAATACATATGATGACATAGCATATTTTAGTGTGTAAAACACCAGAGGTGTTACACCCTGGCATCACAAGAAGACTGGGTTACGATCCATGGCCTTGATCCATTCAAACCACAGCCATCTAGGACACAAGACACGACTGAATCTCTATGGGGCCGTTTGGATCCCTTTATTTTCAAGGAATTGAAATCTATATAATGGATTAGGCTATTTAGTTTGGAATTTGACATTTCATGCAATTCCTAAGCTCATAAATAAACATATCTCAAATTCATAGGGTGAGAAATGGAAATAGATTCTATAGATCACTATGCTATAATTTTATTCTCCAACTTATAGCACATTCTTCAACCCACTTCCCTACAATAAAAATATAAGATATAAGTATGTCCCTTGTATGTCTAACAACAAATATATAAATATATCATATATATAACTATATTAGCATAGTTAATCTATGTCTAAATTGTAATTATTAGAATGAATTCAATTTCCAGGATCTAAACGGGCCCTAAATGTCAAGAATGCCCAAGCGCCCAAAGAACCTTTGATCTTGAGGCTTTGGATCGTGCACTAAGCACTGTCCTCTGTTGACGTTGTCTGATCCTTTCCAGAAAATATCTCATCTTATCAATTATTTTGGTTGCTCATTTTTTGAGTGAAAAACTGTTAGAAAGTGCACAGGGATAGTCGTGAGCATCATTTTAATTAGTTAGTGTGAGTCTGCCATGCTTATCCAGCAGCTTGCCTTTTCAAGTTTTTTTTTTATATGAAACTTGCCTTTTCAAGTTGGAAGCTTTGATCCAATTTTATCAATTATTGGCCAAATGTCAACATGGCGCAATGGCTTGATGTGTAACAGTAAACCAAGATACTTGCAGGGAAAATATTTTTCTTCACACGGGAAAGGCTCCATGATGAAGTCCAAGTCAAGTCCCTGGTATTGTATTGGGTAAACAACACTCTTTGTGTAGGTTTGTTACGAGCCCCAAGACCTCTCCAAAAGATATCTAGGAGTAGCTTTGTGGTGTGAATGTCTTCACGTGAGGGGTTGATAAAAATCGCTGCATCATCCGCACACAAGCTTAGCCTCAATTTAACTCCTGTGTGTTGCACAGCAGACAGGGTACCATGTTGTGCAGCGAGCTCAAAACGTTTTTTTTTTTGTAGGAGTTCAAGTGCAAAAATAAAGAGCAAAGTAGTTGTGGCAGCCGTTGAGAGCAGTATGGACACCCAATCTCTCCACCTGTTTCCAAAACCTATCCTCTGCAAAACTTCATAAGAAAGGCCCCGTTCGCTTCGCTAAAAAAAACAAGCTAAAACTACAGTAAATTGTGAGAGGACAATTTTGTAGCTGCAGATAAGCGCAGCAAAGCTGACCACAACCATTTTTCATATCACAGGTGATGTTTAAATCTAGAGAGTAAAGTTTAGAGATGTCACATCGGGGTGCCACATTAGAGTGTTTGGATAGTAATAATAAAACAAATTATAGAAGTCCTCAGTAATCAACGAGGTGAATTTATTAAGGCTAATTAATCTATCATTAGCACATATTTACTGTAGCACCACATTGTCAAATCATGAACTAATTAGGCTTAAAAAATTTGCCTCATAAAGTAGTCGCAATCTGTGCAATTAGTTATTTTTTTCTATATTTAATACTACATGTATGTGTCCAAATATCTGATGTGATAGGAAGTAAACTTTAAGGGGAGAAACTAAACATGGCCATAATCAGCATGGCAAAGGTTAGACCAGAAAAGGTGGAGGCATCTCTATAGTCGTGGGTTGACGATTATAATTGATAACAAAAGCATGTATTAGAAAATAATACACTAAAGCCTTGTTTCGATGTTATCGGATTTATCTCAATCCACATGTGTTGAGATGAATTGAGGTGAAATTTAGTTCAAATTTCACTCCAACACATATTGATTTGATTCGAATCCAATAACATCCCATCAAGGCCTGAAAGAGACCGTAGAATATTAAAATGACTCCAAGCTAGGCATCTGATGATATAGCATGGTTTTAGAAAAAAAAAATACAAAATTAGTTCCATTTTCTCCACAAAATTCTAAACAAGATTTTTAGGACTTTTAATTGCACAAAAATCCAAAAATAGATATTTTTTGGGAAAATATTTTGCATCTTTTGGAAAAAAAAAAGATTTTGTATGATTTTTATAAAGTTTATTTGACCACTCTCAACTATCAGTGCAGTTCAATTTACCACGTCGCGGTTGGCGTGGCGTGCATACAGAATGATTGATGTTGTGCCACGTAGGCTAAAACTGCCATCTAAACCACCTAGGTGCAAAAACAAATGGTTTAAAAAATATCAACATATATGGTTTTATAGGTGAGTGGGGGGAATCAAACTTATTATTGAGAGGACCGAAAAGACCTTTTCCTATGCAAATTGATACAAGCATTGGGTTTCTAGTCAGACACTGGGCTTGCTGTAGAAGTTTTCTTATCAATTTAGAAAGCGTTCATTTGATCTCCCTTAGTTATTGCCGAAGTCTGATTCGTGTCTGTTGTAGAAGTTTTGCATCGATTTAGAAAACATTCATTTGATCTTCCCCAACTATTGTCGAAGTCTGATCGCCTCCCCAATCTAAAAATTGATTTCTAACCTCCTCCAACTTTTGAAACTGTTTGAATTTTCTCCTAGACGATTTTTTCTTGTCTATGTCTGGAGCAGATGATTCCGGTGGTGAATTGTTTGTAGTATTTGTGGACGGCGTTGCATGTGACTCAGAAATAGCAATGCCACTTATCTGCTTTGTTACACTTTCCACTGAATCCTTCTGCTTATCCGTTTTGGAAGAAAGAGCCTTGTCAGTTTCTCCAGCATCAGTTCCCTCTATGTCGGTACTCTTTCCTTTATCGTTTGCCGAACTGGCCTGCTAATAAACATTTTCCTACATCATTTAGCCATTATAACAAACAAAATTGTTCTATCTAAAATAGATCTTGTCATTACAGGAGTACAAAATTGTTAGATTGATCTCTAATCCCAACTGGACCCAACGGCCCAGTTGAGCCTTTGATTCGCGCCCTGATCGGGGGCGCCCAGCCCACCATGGCTAAAGGGCCATTGTCACATTGCGCTATAAAAAGAGGTGGGGGCCGGCGTCTCTTATTATGAGGTTGACCTGAGCCGAGCTCCCCACCAACGTCTAAACTCTAATCTGATCAGAGAGGGGCGCGGCCAGTGACGGGAAGCCACTAGCCGCGCCGCCTTCGGACTGCGTCATCGGACTTCACTGCCTTCACCGCCGGTCGCCACTGCCCATCACCGATGTCCTCTTCCCCGACCATCGCTGCCCTAGCGCAGATTGACTCCATGGCGGACACGAGTAAATCTTCCACTGCGGTGTCAGGTTTGACACGTCCATCTTCTACTCCACCCCTCTATGTCTATCGTTGCAATAGTAGATGTACTAGGGCTCGTGATTCTATTTAACCGCAAGTAGCCCCTCGGATCTATCCCTAGTACGATCTCCATATTCTAACAATGGTATCAGAGCCATCGATTTCTAGGGTTTTTAGATCTAGAACGGGTAAACCGATTAGAAAAGAAAAAAGAAGGTTAGATCCAATGCGGCTCTAACAAGAACAGAGGGTTCGGATGAACCCTAACCCTAATTGGGTGAAAGAAAGAAGGAGGGCTCGGTTTCACGTCTAAACCGAACCCTAAAACCCGCGATCAATTCGGAAAAAAGAACAACAGTGAAACCCTAACCCTAACACTAATCCCCAAATCGGACATATGCTACCTTGAAAGAATAAAGAGTCAGTTCATTGGCTCTTCAAAGACATATGCTACCCAGCTGATAAAGCAGCTGGTGACAGAGAGGTACTCAGGTAATGGTGGCATAAGAGAGCATATACTAAGGATGAGCAATTTGGCATCCAAGCTAAAATCAATAGATCTGGCTCTCAAGGAAGAGTTCCTTATCCATATGATTTTTGCTTCCTTGTCAAAAAAGTTTGACACTTTTATTGTTAATTACAACATACATCCCGAGAAGTGGGACATGGAGAGGCTCATGGCTATGTGTGTGCAAGAGGAGGAGAGAATGAAAGCTGCCAATGGTGGCTCTATCAATTATCTGAAAGATAACAAGAAAAAGAATACTAATCCTAACTTCTCCTCAAAGTCAAAGGGAAAGGGTACCATGCTGCATCAGCCTCAGCAGAACAAGTTCACAATAGAGAAAGACCAGTGTCTCTATTGTAAGAAGATGGGACATTATAAGAAAGATTGTCCCGATTACTTAAAGATGATCATGGCAAAGAAAGGTGAGAACATTATTACGTTCATAAATGAATCCCTGTATGTACAGTATTTGAAATCTACTTGGTGGATTGACTCAGGTGCAACTGTTTATGTTGCTAATTCTTTACAGGGATTCTGTTCGACAAGGACTACACAAAGAAGCGAAAGACACGTTAAAGTTGCAAATGGAGTCCGAGCAGAAGTTAACGCCATTGGCGATCTTTCTCTAGAGCTTGCTGATGGTTTCAAACTTATACTTAGAGATGTTCTTTATGTTCCCTCGTTATAGAGGAACTTGATTAGTGTTTCATGTTTGGACAATGATGGATATGATTGCCATTTTGGAAATGGCAAATGTAAGATAACATTTAATAATGCATGTGTTGGTCTTGCTATCTTACAAAATGAGCTTTATTTGTTATCACTACGTGATGATGTAAATGTTGTATGCGATAATGAGAACGTTGCATGCGATAATGTGAATGTATCATCGTCTGCGGATATAAACAGAAAACAAAAGAGAGCTCACGATGCATTGTCGAAATTATGGCACTGTCGTTTAGGCCATATTTCGAGGGGGAGAATAGAAAGACTAGTTAAGAATGATATTCTTCCTCCATTAGAGCTCTTAGATTTAGAACAATGCAAAGATTATATTAAAGGAAAGTATGTAAAGAAAATTAAGAAAGATGCCAAACAAAGCGCAATAATTCTATAGATTATTCACACAGACATTTGTGGTCCGTTTCCTGTAAAGAGTGTGGATGGTTATGATTCATTCATAACATTCACAGATGATTACTCCCGTTATGGCAATATTTATCCAATCAAAGAAAGAACAGAAGCATTGGATAAATTTAAGATATTTAAGGCAGAAGTTGAAAACCAACACAATTTAAAGATTAAGATAGTACCATGGGGGGAGTACTACAGTCGGCATACCCCATATGGCCAAGTTCCTAGACCTTTTGCAAGGTTCTTATAGGAGAATGACATAGTAGCCCAGTATTCTACACCGGGCGAACCTCGATAGAATGGAGTAGCTGAAAGACGCAATCATACCCTGATGGATATGGTGTGTAGTATGATAAGTTACTCCACCTTACCGATGAGCCTATGGATGGAGGCGTTAAAAACCGCCATTCATATTCTCAATAGAGTACCAAGTAAGTCGGTGCCCAAAACACCGTATGAGTTGTGGACAGGAAGAGTACCCTCACTAAACCACTTACATGTGTGGGAGAGTCCTGCTGAGGCTAAAGTATTTAACCCAAACATTAGGAAGTTAGATCCCAAAATAGTAAGTTGCCATTTTATTGACTACCTAGAAAAGTCAAAAGGTTTTCATTTCTACTGTCCAGATAGACATACAAAGTTTATGAAAACAAGACACGCTGTCTTCCTCGAGGATAAAATGATGAGGGGGAGCATGGTAGCTCGAGAAATTGACCTTGAAGAGAAGCGGGTGTATGCGCCCACTCCGATGATTCATGAGCCATTTTTCTCACTACCTGTTGTCGCTGCACCAATAGTACAAGATACTGTGGTGCCAACACCTGTTGTTATTCTGCCTGTGGCAACAATGAATGATGATGAGGAACCTATTCTTCAGGATCCTATAGAACCAATTGCCACACATGAGGGGGAGCAACAACAACCTCAAACAGAAGATGTGCCAAATATGGAGGCCCCTAGAAGGTCTCAAAGAGTTAGAAAATTAGCTATTCCTATTGATTATGAAGTGTACAACACTGAGAAATTTCAAATAGAGGATGATCCCACCTCATTTGAAGAAGCCATGAGAAATGATCATTCATCAAAGTGGCTTGAGGCCATGGAAGATGAAATGAAATCTATGAATGCCAGTAAAGTTTGGGATTTGAAGATAATTCATGAAGGAATCAAAATAGTAGGTTGTAAATAGGTCTACAAAATAAAGCTTGACACTCAAGAGAATATAGAGAGATATAAAGCACGACTTATGGCAAAAGGCTTTACGCAAAGAGAAGGGATTGATTACAATGAGACCTTTTCTCCAGTCTTATGTAAGGATTCCTTTAGAATCATAATGGCATTAGTGATACATTACGATTTAGAATTACATCAGATAGATGTAAAGATGGCATTTCTCAATGGGGACTTGGAGGAAAGTGTTTACATGGCACAACCAAAAGGTTTTGTCATGGAAGGAAAAGAATGAATGGGATGCCGCCTAAAGAAATCCATTTATGGATTAAAATAAGCTTCAAGACAGTGGTACTTGAAGTTTGATCAGACAATAAAGAATTTTGGATTTAAAGAGAATGTAGAGGACAATCGTGTCTATACAAAGTTTAAGAATGGTAAGTTTATCTTCTTTGTCCTATATGTGGATGATATCTTACTTGCTAATAGTGATGTCAGTCTACTACTGGAGACAAAGAAGTTCTTGTCCTCAAAATTTGATATGAAAGATCTTGGTGAAGCTTCATTCGTTCTAGGGATCGAGATTCACCGAGATAGAAGTAAATGGGTATTAGGACTATAACAAAAGGCATACATAGAAAAGATCTTAAAGAAATTCAGTATGCACAAATGTAGTCCCTCACCTGCTCCTATAGTCAAGGGCGACAGATATGGGGATTTTCAATGCCCCAGGAACCAATATGAGATCGAACAAATGAAAGCGGTTCCATATGCTTCAGCTGTCGGAAGCTTGCAATATGCTCAAGTATGCATGCGCCCTGACTTGGCATTTGTTACCGAGTTACTTGGCAGATTCCAGAGCAATCCTAGAACAAAACACTGGAAATTGGTAAAAAAAGTCTTGCGTTATTTGCAAGAAATGAAAGGCCTCATGATGATGTATAGAAGATCTGATTCACTCCATATAGTGGGATATTCATATTCTAATTATGCGGGAGATGATAGAAAATTCACGTCTGGATATGTATTCACTCTCGCACGGGGAGCTATTTCATGGAAAAGCTCAAAGCAAACCGTCACTACATCGTCCACAATGTATGCCGAGTTTGTAGCGTGTTATGAGACAACGGAGTAGGTGAACTGGCTAAAGAAGTTCATACCCGGTTTGAAGGTGGTTGACGACATCTATAGACCACTTAAGTTATACTGTGATAATAATCCGGCAGTACAGTATGCTCACAACAATAAGTCAAGTGGTGCTGCCAAACACATTGACATAAAGTATTATATTGTGAAAGATAAAGTCCGGGATCAAGTCATAAGTCTTGAGCATATAAGTACAGTAAAGATACTCGTAGATCCGCTTACAAAAGGCTTACCACCCAATGTGTTCAGAGAACATGTAGCCGGTATGGGTTTAAGGGAAAGCCTATAATTCCTGAACAAAAGAAAGACCAAAGATAAGTATCTATTTTAGAACAGAGTAGTGTGTTGTAGCTGTTAAATCTATCGGCAATGGACCATGACAATGAGACATGCTCTATGAGCTAATCTATAATGGAATGAACAAAAGTAAATGATATGAAAGTGAAAGATGAAAAGAGATCAAGGGAGAGATTGTTAGATTGATCTCTAATCCCAACTGGACCCAACGGCCCAGTTGAGCCTTTGATTCGCGCCCTGGTCGGGGGCGCCCAGCCCACCATGGCTAGAGGGCCCCTGTCACATTGCGCTATAAAAAGAGGTGGGGGCTGGCGGCTCTTATTACGAGGTTGACCTGAGCCGAGCTCCCCACCGACATCTAAACCCTAATCCGATCAGAGGGGCACAGCCAGTGACGGGAAGCCACCAGCCGCGCCGCCTCCGGACTGCGTTATCGGACTTCACTGCCTTCACCGCCGGTCGCCACTGCCCATCATCGACGTCCTCTTCCCCGACCATCGCTGCCCTAGCGCAGATCGACTCCATGGCGGACGCGAGTGGATCTTCCACTGTGGTGTCAGGTTTGACACGTCCATCTTCTACTCCACCCCTCTATGTCTATTGTTGCAATAGTAGATGTATTAGGGCTCGTGATTCTATTTAACCGCAAGTAGCCCCTCGGATCTATCCCTAGTACGATCTCCAGATTCTAACACAAAACAATCAAAATAAGTGATGTGCTAACCCAATAGGCGAAGAAAAAAATTTATGTGAAGTTAAACACAAAACCTTTAGTTTTTAGAAAATTTCATTGTTATATATCTTCACAGAACAAATTGTATTACCTCATTAAATAATCAACTAATCATGCAACCAATTCAAACTGACACGTTTAAGAATTCCACACAAACAACTAATTTACATCAGGGGAGCTTTGGTTGCCATTTTGATATCCTCAATCAGCAACAATTAAGTTTGGTCGTGTGCAGTTAAATGAGTTCATAACATCGATTGGCCCACTTTTAATCTGACAACATAACCCATTATTAGTCCAAACAGTTAGTTTAGAACATAGCATGCCTTATATCTATTCTGAGTTCAGAAGATAACATCATAACACGATGAACAAACATAGGCCTTGTTCGCTTTGCTGAAAAGTCATGCTGAAAAATATTGTTCATCGATTTGTTGTGAGAGAAAAACATTGTTACTTCGCTGAAAAAGTACGGCTGATAAGCCAAGCGAACATGACCATATTCTGTTTGCACTACCATATACACGATGACCATCTATGCATGAAACCAATCATGTGTATAACAGTGTGCAGTTTTTTATCTAGCAAATCAAATAAGACTGAGACCCTGTTTAGTTCCATTTGCCATGGCAAAAGATTAGCCACTAAAGTTTTGCTGCTAAACTTTAGTCCTGCTTGAGTTATTTAGATCCATGGCAAAAGTTTAGTCTTCCATAAAAAAATACTGATTTGCCCCTCCATCCCCTTCCTCCGTACCCTCCTAGCTGCACGCTCGGCAGTGATGACAGCTAGCACCGAGGGGTGAGGCTGGCCCACGGCGCGGCAGACGGTGGCGGGGAGCTGAAGCAGCATACGTCGGCGGTGCTCGAGGGGGAGGCGCTCACCGCAACCGTGAGATCTAGATGCTCCGCGCCGAGATCTAGAGGAGGAGGAGGGCGCCGGGGAGGAGAGGAAGCCACCGAGATCCAGGGGAGGAGGAGGGTGAGAGGGAGGAGATGGCGCCGCCGCCGGTGGAGGAGGCCACGCGGGAGGAGGAGGGCGCACCGGCCGAGGTGGAGGATGGGCGTGACGCAGGGGGCTACAGAAGGCACCGTGCGGTCGCGGGTGGGTGGGTGGGGGTACGAGGTGTCCTTCACGCAACCAAGGCGTTTTAGCCCAGTTTTGCACCTCTTGAGGTGTAAATGGACTAAATTTTAGCCCCCTCCTCTTTTGCTCACTTTTAGCCCAGGTGTTTAGATCCATTTATTCAAAACATGGGCTAAAAGTGCTAGGCAAAAGTTTTGTCAAAGGAAATAAACAGGACCTGAATTGCAGTCTTGTCCAAGTTAAGGGTATGTTGCATAACCCTTAATGCAATGCAATACTAATAAGAGCAACCAATCGGACCGGGCTTCACACAATCCTACATAAAATTATATAGTATCTCGATACTACGATTACTATATCATTTGATATAATTGACTTTCTAAATGGTTGTGATAAAATATTATTTAATATTAAGAAACTTTGTAACATACCAAAGCAAATATTATATAATTATAATTAATAAGATCCCAATACAACGGCATAAAATTTTAAAATTAGGATCCCGATACTGATAACAACTACTCTGTTCGCTTGATCGTATCAGCCATATTATCAGTCATGATATAATATTTTTCTCTCGCAACAAAACAAGCAAGCCACAGAAATGATGTACGATTTGGGAGTAAATTAAAATAGTACACACTGTCTTCTCACGTGGCGTGGCGTGTTGGTCCTATGTCGCCGCCGCCGCCGAGCAGCGCATAGAAGATAGGAGTGCCACTGCATCATCTGGGCTATAAGCGTCATGCGTGACAGTTGCAGTGCATCATCTGCTGAGTTCCTAAAGATCAAACTAAGCTCTGACCACCTGGCCTGCAGCCTTGCCGATGCTTAAGGGTCGAAGGGAGGCTGGCCCGATCACAGTAGATGTAGATCCAAGCAAAGTAGGGCATGACAGAAGAAACAGAGCATGAGCTTGACGAAGAAGAAACGGCGTCGGGGCCTTGGCGTGGGACAAAGCAAAGTCGAGAACGAGGAGGAAAAGGCCGGCCGGCCATGTAGCAACAGCGAGAGGACGCAAGAAAAACGCAGCACTCTAGTAGACACGGGCACTTTTGGACGTGGCTTATCGTAAATGATCATAAATTTTTAATTAGAATAGTATTTTTTTCTTACACAAATCAATCAACAATACTTTTTCATAAACCAAGAATGCTTATCGTAAATAATTATAAATTTTTAATTAAAATAATATTTTTTTCTTACGTAAACCTGTCAACAATACTTCGTAACAAGAACGATACAAATCAGTCTAACCCAATAGGGTGCCAGTAGACACGGGCCACAGGAGCAGACCAGATCTGTCCCAGCATCTCCCTGCACCCGCTTTCTCTCCTTTTGATGCCTGTCTCCTCCCCCTTCCGCTTTTCCACTTATTATTTATCTTTCGCCAGTTCGCCGAGCCAGTGGCAGGACTGCGAGTGGTGCTATGGCCACGTTTAGTTGCCCCTAAATTCTAGAATTTGATAGGATGTAAAAAGAAGATTCTTCGTCACATTAAATTTGTGGTATATGTATGAAGTACTATATATTAATGAAATCAAAAATTAATTGCACAGTTTAATTGTACTTTACGAGACGAACGTTTTGAACTTAATTAGTCAACACTCGGACAATTATTACCAAATAAAAACAAAACGACGCTCGGGCGGCGCGGAATCTGGCGAACTAAACACGGCCTCTGCCTCCCTCCATACTCCAGTCTCCAGTCACCACCGTGGTCAGCCAGACCCAGAGCAGGAGCAGGCGAAAAGAACATGGCTGCTTCAGGAATTCATTCATCCAAACAGTCTGGAACAAGAGACGTTTCAACCGCAAGCGTAAAAGCAAGATGCTAGTAAGCTCTTGTTTAGTTTAAAAAGTTTTTTTTAAAAAAGTGCTATAGTAGTCAATCGAATCTTACGATACGTGCATAAAGCATTAAATGTAGACAAAAAAAACTAATTACACAGTTTGATTGGAAATCGCGAGACGAACGTTTTGAGCATAATTAGTCCATGATTGAATACTAATTGCCAAATAAAAACGAAAGTATTACGGTAGCCAAATTCTCAAATTTCACCCAACTAAACACAGCCTAATACTTAATGCAGGAATGCATCCAAATTCCTTTTTAAACTCTGACAAGATGCATCAGTTCCTAAATCCATCTAGGGTATACACTAGACGACAGTATGTGCATGTACAATCTCTGATCCCCGTTCGGCCAAGATACTGGTAGTATCCATCAAGCATCCTAAGCTTTCGTTTGGCTGTGGCTTGTCGTAAATAATCATAAATTTTTAGCCTCTCTTATACAAACCAGTCAGCGATACTTCTTCACAAACCAGCAACGATACCCAACCAGCCAACCAAACGACAAGGTTTGGGTATGTGCTCCGCAATCATGGAACCGGCACTTACATTTTACAAGTCCTTGAAAAGGCGAAGCTCTATAGTTTTAGCCCGCATCCTTTCAGCATTAGCATGCGTGTCGGCAGTGCTCCTCCCTCGACGCCAATTAGGCCTTGTTTAGATCCCATCAAAGTTCCAAGTTTTTTCTCTCTCTCCATCACATCAATTTTTAGTCGCTTGCATAGAGTATTAAATGTAGATAAAAAAATAACTAATTACACAGTTTAGTTGAAAATTACGAGATGAATCTTTTGAGCCTAGTTGGTCCACGATCGGACAATATTTGCTAAATAAGACGAAAGTGGTACTATTTATCAGGTTGAAAAAAATTGCATCTAAACGAGGCCTTATTCAGAAAACTGTGCGTCGGGTAAACCGACCATCCTTTCCACCGTTCCAGGGCACGCTCGGGATCGGTGAAACGATCATACCCAGGACTTCACCAATCGATCCCATGATGTAAAATGTCAGTGGAGCAGTCACCCGTAAACGCTGGGCAAATTTTTCTTACTGTTCTCTGATAAACACTCTGCGAATAAAGTCTTGGAATCTTCTCGAGTATAGCTTCGGGTCTACAGCAGAAATGCAACCAGGGTTGACCTGAAAGGACTTGTATGCATGCTCGAGCTTCTTGGTTATGTCGTAGTCTTGTAGAATGTCAATTATTCCAAAGAAGAGATAGACATCCCGGAATCCGCCACTTGATGTGGTTATAAACAAGTGCCTTTCGTTTAGGAGAAACTTATCGAGGACTCTCTTCGACCTCCGCTCTGCCTGGGCGGGCATGTTCTTGCCTAACTGGACCAGTGGTTTCCTGATAAGAGCAGACACATGAGTTACATTAGCACAACGGAAAGGATTCGACAATATTATTATGGTATGCAACAGCTACAGTTCGGGAAATATTAGCCCCAAAAGTTAAAGGTGTCTTAAGGGTTCCTTTATAAGGGTTTGACTTAAACAAACACACATGACCCCATGATGCTCCTTGTTTGTTGGCTACATAGGGAGCAACAAAGTAGGATCATGATGAGAACATAAAATTGCATTACTGAAAACACAACATAAAAATCAGCACTTTGACATAGTGGAGAGTAGCAATCTCCCAACTAAAAGTAGGAGATTGAACTACTTGTCAATTTAGAGAAACAGAGCTTCTACTTTGTGGTGCGGCAGTACCCAAATTATCAAAACAGTAAAACTGATGCAGTCATAGAAGCAAGCAGCTAGTGAGTAGGTACACCTAAAAGTAGCCAGGAGCAATTGGTAGCTTTTTAACAGTGAAATATTACATATTACATATGCAATACACAATTTCCGAACGACAATAGCGCCCAAAAAAGAGAAAAATTATGACCTAATATTCTGGTGATCTATCAGTTTTTTATACAAATAATGATGATATTGATCCATCACTGGGTATGGTACTTTATTACAACTACGTTCATAATGAGTTTTCATTATACCAGATAGTTCAGAATAAGTTGCAAAAAAATAAAATAAAATAAATTGAAAGAGGACACGAAAGCAATATGTTACCGAGAGTCAACAATGAAATCTCTGTCCTTGCATCCAGATTCCGTAAAGCAAAGCTCACAAACATCGCCTCCACCTTCAAATGATTTTCTTTTGCCCGTGGATTCTGATCAGGCACATTGTCAATGTTATATCAAAACTAGTGAACATTTGATTAACAAAAAATAGGTGAGTGTCAGCTAATGTGCCAAAATATATGCTTGCCACAATTCAGAATGTTTGAAACTAACCGAATTCTATGCTACTTACTTGGCAAACCAATAAACTGAGATACACCAATTTTAGACATTGAGAAATCATTACGAAAGTGAACTCCTAGCAACAAGCTGTAGTCCATAATCCCTTGTGTCTCCAAGAATGTGCAGTCCATCTGAATTTGCCTGTGCGATAACATGAATCAAAATTAGGATTGGTCCATGCAACTGTCACGATATTGCAGCCAATTATCTTAATTCAATCTAATGCGAAACTCACCTCATCAGCTCATTGTACCAAAATCTCTGTAGGTGGAATGCATAATCAAGGTCGAGGTCCTTTAGAGTAGTTGTTTCATCGATCTTCTCTTCCGCTTTGTCAATAGTACGACCATGTGATGAGCCTTTCAAATCAAAACGCCTATGGACCTTATACTCTGAGCAGCAAAAATTGCCCATTATAATGAACCGGACCTAGTTGTTAGGTTGGCATCATGTCATTGTCGAGAAAATTTGCATAGAAATACCACAAGTCCACAACAACAAATAAGAGAATTATACGAGTTATGAGTATGTATCTTCACGTGAATATTGCTTACCTTGGGACATCCAGCTTGCTTGATGCAATGTGTGCCATAGAACCTTGTCAACAAAGTGGACTTGTACCGACAAACATGTTCATAGTAACTCCGCAGCATCCTAATTAGAACCTGCAGGGGAATATTTTGAATAAACCAATGTTTATATCGCCAATTAATATTAGTGTGTACTCTTACCTGCAAACAAGCTAAATTTGGGATATAAAGATGGACAACGAATCTGACTTCTAGAAAAAAAAAAGGAGCAGGTGTCGGCTAAAAATGGGTATCACAAAAGCTATTTTGTATCGATAGATCTCATTTTGCAGAAATCGTTCAGGCACAGAATTAAAGATGATCAAAGTGGTCGAAGAAAACTCAAAACATGCATGTGACTAGCTCATGAACTAAGATATTTAGTCTAGAAAAATCAAACTATCACTAAGAATGACCTTCATTTCTGCCTTCTTCACGGTTTTAATCATGAATCTATCGTCCTGTGTAACGAAGAAGCAGCTCCCACTCTTGCCAGGCGACGCCAGTTCGCGGAGCGTGTCGCTCCCGCAGATGGCGAGCATGTAGTCCGCAGGATCCACCCCGAACAGCTTCCTTAGGTGCCTGGCATCACATAGCAGTCAGGCAATGTATCCATGCGCATAAACCATTGCCATTCTTCTCCAAATGACCAAAATCCACGGGCAGCAGAGCAATAGTCTGGCACCTGAATACTGCGGGGCAGTAGTCCTTCCACCGGAAATCCACGGAGTGATGCGGCGGCGTGGGCTTGGACCCCTCCGGCGGGAACCGCGTCCACACCTTCTCCCGCGGGTCGAAGTCCGATGACGAGAGCTTCCTGAACGGCAGCGCCGATGACTTCCCCACCGAATAGCTACGGCACGAATACCAGAGCAACACTGAGACGCAGCGTATCCCAAGGAAAGGACACACGGAAACGTAGCAGCGGAGCGAGCATTGGTACCTTATGCCAAGCTGCAGGTTAAGCATGAGACCGTAGCTCCGGTGGCCCTTGGAGATGGGGCCTCCTGGCCGCCACATCATCCTCCACCCCCCCTGCGGCGGCCTGGGCCGCGAGGGCGGCGGCGGCATTGCCCTCACGCTGCAGCTGCGGCGGAGCGGCGCGGCGACGATATCGCAGGTGATGTCCCCGGCCTCGCCGTCGCACTCCCAGATGCATATCCGCGGCGCCGGGAACTTGCCGTCCACGGACAGCCGCTTGCGCAGCGGCAGGTAGCTGCAGGACGCGCCGCCGGGGACGTCGCAGCCGCCGCCGCCGCCGCCGCCGCGCCAGCTGGGCCCGGGCCCGGGCCCGTGGCCGCAGCAGTCGGCCTGTTGCGAGGCGGCGGCGACAGCCGCGGCGCCCGGTGGCATAGGCTCCGTCTCCGTGGGCGCCTCTGGAGCGCGGCCGGGTGGTTGGGCACGCGGGCGAGCCGAGTGACTTGACTTCTATAGCAGCAGTACTAGGTTTCTCATTTTAGGGGACGACCGGACGAGAAGGCGAGACGAGATAGATGCCCGCTCGCGCTCGGGCTTCGGTCTGACGGGTGGAGCCGTGGAGGAAGGAGGATGAGGCGATGAGCTCACCATTCGCACTAGAACTTGTACCGACGATCTATATGATGATTCATAAAGGAAAGAACGGTACAATTTGCAGATTCAACTGTCTTGCAGGTTACGTAAAAAGGATTTGCCAACACTGGAGGAGCGGAAATCTTAAATATAGGTCAAACTACCTCCAAAAATATGCAAGACTGCAAGAGGGTGTCAGCGGTTCATGTGTTCCTTTTTAGTAACTCGTATACATCCAATCTTTTGAAAAATATGTTGCCCAATGAAGGACAAAAGATGCAGCACCTTAATGGGATGTCATGGTTATGAAAAAGTCCGCACTGTTATGGTAGCAGATGATGTCTCCCAAAGTGAGTTGGTAGAGGTTTTCCAAACTCGGTAAAAGGAAGAAAATTTGTCTGGGCCTAAACGAATCGAAGTTCTACTGTCTGCATTTCTGAAGAACCCTCACCGAAAAAAGGCCCGAAAAAAAAGAATTGGGTGAGCCTTTAGAAGAGGGCAACATCTGGTCTGGACTCTAGTCCACACGATCACACGGGTACAATTGGGCTAGGCCCATTCCAACCACTCGAGGCAGGCTGGCAGGGCTTTGCATCCGTAGAAAGCAGCAACCAGCAGACATGCAGCTGCTCCCCTTCCGAATTTTTTACATTTTAACCATTTTTTTAAAGTTTCTCGTAAATAGACCCCTGAAACAAAGATTTCAGAAAATGGACCCTAACACGTCTCGGCGACAGCGTCCCTGACGCTGAGCTCCTAAGCTGGGTAGGTGACATGGTAGGACGTCGAGCTCGGCGCCGTAGATCTTGGCGCCGAGCCTTCATTACATATGGGCCCCGCACCTCTCTTCCTCTCTTTCTCTCCCTCTCTCGCCCTAGAAGAACAGAGCCGAGCTTCACCGCCACCGCCGCCCTTGCCCGCGCCCACACCCGCGCCGCGCCGCTCCCTGAGCCCGCCGAGCGTCACCGCGGCCGGCCCGTGCCCCCCGAGGACGCCCCGCGTCGCGCCACCGCGGCCGGCCCGCGCCCCCCGCCGCGCCGTTGCCCGCGGCTGGCCGCCCGCACCGCGCCGCCGCCACGGCCAGCGCCCCTCCGCCCGCGCCCCGGTCCCCTCGCCAGTTCCTACGCCCATGCCGCACCCTCTCCTCTCCTTGGCCTCACCCCGCCTTGCCGCCCTCCACCGCCAGCCTCGGGCGCGGCCTCCCGCGCCCGTCGAGTCGGACTCGTCGCGCGGAGCCCCGGGCATCCCGCGCCCGCCGCGCGCCACCGCTGTCGTCGGTCGCTCCACCGCCGACCCCGCCACCTGCAGCGGCCGGCCGTGCCACCACCGGCCTAGATCATCGGCCTGACCCACGCCCATCGTCCGCTGCGACTCCGTCGACGTCCGCGGATTAGTCGTTGAAAAGGTAAAAATTATGAATATGCAATGTACCTACTTAGTTGACATTTATTATTTACTAGTTAATGTGATGACTCAGATAATTGATTTAGTTAGTGATCTAGTGAGATATATATGTAGATAGATAGAAACATAGATATATATATGTACATAGATATAGTTAGATAACTACTTAGATATGTAGTTACATATTTAGTTAACTAAATATGATCTAGCTATTTAGTGAGTACACTGTATATATACGTAGTTATTATCTTATTTACTTAGTTTGTAGTTAGAAAATACTTGTTAGGTACTATGTATCGTCTAATTTAGACTAAAAGGCATGTGTTTCGTTACGTGTTTGAACTAGATGGACAACCTAGTGACCATATATCATGGAGACACCGTTGAAAGCGATCGCTATGGATATGTTGAGTTTGTTGACATGCAAAGCGTGCCTGTACTATTCAGTGATAGGCCTTCATTTAGTGAGATGGTTACAAGGGCTCGGGAGGAGCTGCATTGCCTTGGAGATGATGGCATTGCAGTTGATGGTGTACTGCACCTAGGTTCTCCTCCCAACATCTTTAGGCGAATGATCTTAATTGGTTGTGCGGATCAGTGGGAGAACTATGTGAGATCGGCTATGAAGAGCTAGCTGCAATGTTTGGACATGGTTGTGCGTCGGGTGTTAGTTGATCCCATCCCTCATGGGTTTACCCCAGCAATGGATCATCAGGCATACATCGATCCTCCCATTCTGAAACCTTATCTGCATGTGGAGATTGCACCTATGGTTCCTGATGCTCAATCTGCCCTTAATGCGGTAGTTGGAGATGGTTGTCAGACTCATGTTTCCGTGATAGATCCTTCTTATGAAGTCCCTTTGATACAGAATCATCCGAGTAAGTGTCTTAACCGCATGGTTTTTAGGAGCTTACCCCGTTCCTTACATCTATTTCTTTTATTCTTTCCTCATTTCTCTACTGATGTTGCAGGAGATATTCCTGAGAATGTGGATGTGCCCCCTATTGCTGCGCAAGTGTACTTTGGAGATGGATTCCGTGGCTCTAATAGTGTTGAAATTATGCATGATTCGGAGCCATATGAGATGACTAGGGCTCTTGATTCTGATGATGAACACCCTGTTGGAGAGCTGACGGAGAGTGATGTTGAGATGATGAGGCGTATCTTTTCCGGCCACCGTGATCCTAGAGTTCATGAGTTCAATGATCTTGCTCATTCTGATCAGGCGTTTGCAGAAGGATGTGATGATGAGCTCCTATAAGCTCCTAAGGCCGGTCCTAACTGGTAATTGAGAATGGGAGGGTGTTCAATGACCTCCCTGCTTTGAAGAGGTGGTTGCGGGCTTTTGCAGTAATACAAAAGAGACCTTACAAGGTATTGCATTCATATACAGAGCGCCGTTACATAGTTGTGTGTGACAAGGAACACTGCCCATGGAGGGTTTGTGCAAAAAAGCAACAGGTAACCAAAAAATGGAAGATCACAAAAGTTATCGGGCTACACAATTGTGCTGACCATGAGCTGACACTTAAGCATCGGCAGTTGACATCTACCCTCATTGCCAAGCAGTTGATGAGAATTTTGTAGGGAGAACCCAACATAAAGGTGAGGACAATTATCAGGACCGTTGATATGTTGTATGGAGGTTATGTGATAACTTATGGTAAAGCATAGAGGGCTAAGCAGCGAGCGTAGAAGATGATATATGGGGACTAGGAGGATGGGTATGAGCAGCTGCTAGTTCTTTTCAATGCAATCAAAGCGATGAATCCAGGCATGCATTATGAGTACATCCCAAAACCAAATGCATGGAAGGATGGGAGGCATATATTCTTTCCGTGCTTTTTGGTGCTTCCCTTAGTGTGTCGAAGCCTTTAGGCACTGTTGTCCTATCTTCTCCATTGATGGTACATTCTTGATTGGCAAATACCAGGGCACACTTCTTATAGCCATATCCTGTGACACGAACAACAAGTTGGTTCCTTTGGCATTTACTTTGGTTGAGAAGAAGAACAATGACAGTTGGGGATGGTTCTTAAGGCTAGTCCGGATACACATGGTTGGGCCTAGCAGGAAGGTTGGCATCATATCTAATAGGCACTAGGGCATACTTAATGTCGTACGAGAGCAGATAGAGGGGTATGCACCTTTGCATCATCATTGGTGTACTCGGCACCTTACTGAGAATCTACTCCAAAAGGATGGTGTGAAGGGTAACTTTGATCTGTTCTAGGAGGCTGCTCGACAGCTTGAGGACAAGTACTTTCAAGAAAAGTTGGAGCAGGCTAGAATCGCATCAAATACAGAAGGTAGACAATGGCTCATAGGTTTGATGAGGGATTTAGAGAAATGGACAAGAGCTCACGACACCGGTGGATGGAGGTACGAGTTTCAGTGCAGCAACATGGTAGAGTCATTCAATAAGTTGCTATTGGAGATATGTGGTATGCCCGTGAATGTAATTGTTTGATTCACCTTCTATAAGCTTGTTGCCTAGTTCAACGATAGACACGCCCATGCATTGCAGTTGCGGAGTGATGGAGAGATATGGGCTTCGAAACCAAAAGCACACCTAGAGAAGGCAAGAGAAAGGGTCGGCACACATGAGGTTACATGCTTTGACCATGCCATAGGGACTTATCAGGTCGAGCATAGGGGCGGTACAACATACGACGGTGATGTCCAAGAGTCGAGGATATATGTGGTTGTCCTCCAAGATTTTAAGTGCACTTATAGTAAACCAAGGCAGTACCACTTTCTATATTCTCATTTGGTGGCAGCAGCTAGGAATCGCAACTATAATATCGAGAGGAGGATACCTCACGAGTTCAGCGTTGACACGCTTGTGCACACATGGAGCCCGCTTCGTGCCTTTCTGGGACCCTGGAGAGTGGTCTCCATATGATGGGCCGAAGTACATTGCAGATCTAGGCCAAGTTTTGAAAGTCGACGACTGCGATGCGCCTAGTCGCGCCTAGTCGCTAGGCTATGGCCCGGCGCCTGGACTAGGGGGTAGTCACCCCTCAAGTCGACGGGAACGCCTAGGCGGCGCCTCCACGTGACTCGGCGGCGCCCAGAAGCCCTAGGCGGCACAGAATCGACTCGAGTCGGCCCGGGTTTCCCAGCGCGCCCAAAATATTACGTGGCGGCCGATGAGCGCACGCATGGGAAAGGTTGGTGCCAGGGGGAAATTGCCGCGCGCGCACGACGGATAAGGCCACGTATGGGTACCAAAGTCACGCGCGATGCTATTCCGTTGCCAGGTAACACTCCTCTCCGCCGGGAAGCAGCTTCCGCCGGCACCGACACTCCTCCCCGCCTGCTAGTCCATTCTGACCTCATCCTCCTCAACTCCTCCCCGGTCTCCGCCCAGCTCGTCCTCCTCCCCACATCGAAGCCTCGAAGGGCCTCCTCATCAGCCAACTCCCCACCGCCCAGTACCCTCCCCGGCGGTCATCTCCCTCAGGTAGAGCCCCAGCCCCCAAGGCCGACGCCCGAAGCTGAAGGTATGTCCTCCCCTGCTCTGCTCTGCTTCCTTGAACTGCTCTGCTCTGTTTCCCTACTGCTCTCCTCTCCTCTGTTTCTGAAATCTGAAGTATGAATCTGTGAATTGCTGTAGTACTGCATGTATATATCATTATATCTGATTGCTTGTTCTGAAATCTGATTGCATGTTCTGAAACTCAGATTGGTTGATTGCTACAGCCTACAGGCATACTGATTGCTTTGATTTCTAAAATCTAAAATCTAATTGCATATACTGATTGGCTGATTGCTTTGATTGCATGTGTGTGTTTGTAATTTGTTTATTGTTGCATCAACTACAAGGAACATCACTTCTGTTATTCTGTATCAACTACAAGTAAGGACTAAGGACCTAAGGTATGTCTATCTAAATTATTCATGATTTCTCCTATATAAATATATATATATCATGCTATATATATTATATATTATACTAAATTGGCAAAATGCCTAGCAAAATGCCTAGCATCGCCTATGCTAGCCTAGGCTAGACTAGTCGCTAGGCTAGGGGTCATCGCCTAGATTTCGCCTAGCGCCTAGAAAAACTTAGGATCCAGCTTACCGTTGGAACAAGCGTGGATCAAGGCAGAGGACGAGGCATAGAATGGTTATGGATCAGATACCTAGAAGAATGAGGTGTGCGAGAGGAACTCCATTTGTTACTGACCCTGAGCAGTACGAGTGCAGCAAGTACTGTAGACTTGGCCATAATTCATGAAGTTGCCATTGGCAGATTAGTGAGATGCGACTATTGGTGGATTTTATTATTTTATATTTGTCATATTCATTTAATTAATTATGTATGTCTCAATTTATGTTTGTATTTGTGTTAATTACTTATACATTTCTAAGTTTATGTTTCATTGTATATTGAAATTCTAATTCATTCATTTTTTTCTAGGATGGAGCAATTTCACCTGTTTGACAAGTAATCTTACTTTGTCTTAAATATAGGTGGCGGCCGAAGACTCACAGCTTCCACCTACCTTTCAGAAAGATGACAGTCATGCTCTAGGACTGTCAGAAGATACTAGGCCTAAGGATTCACGGCAACCCAGTCACCATGCAGTGCAGGTCAGAGGGTTGGAGAGCACGAGTGGAGGCCTTCCTTGGGCATGAGCTTGGCGAGCATGGGGCTTGCACTTCTGGAGTTCTCATCTCCTGGCTACGGGAAGAGTTCATATAGTGCCCTAAGGAGGTAGATGAGGAGACAGTTGGGTACTACTGCAGGGCGTGGATCCTACACCTATTTGCCTGTGTTCTCTTCCCCAACGCCAGGGGTGACAGTGCGTCCTAGACCGATAAGCTCGCTCAGTCTACCAGTGTCTTCCTCAGCCTCCTCCACCTATAAGCCCACCTCTGCTAGAGCGATGAGCTCGCTCAGTCTACCAGTATCGTCCTTAGCCTCCTAGGCCTACAAGTCCACCTCTGCTAGAGCAATGAGCTCACTCAGTCTACCAGTGTCGTCCTCATCCTTGTCCCCCTCATCAGACAATATAATCGGTGATTGAACGGTGCGACCAACTCGTGATCTATGCTCATCTAACTTCTTCTCCTTATACCTTGCACGAGATACCTCTGTGGCATGTTCCTCGCTACAACCAATCCTTTCATGTATGAAATGCAATAAGTTAGAAACACGATTATATTACATTTAAAATCAGACAACGAAAAAAATACTTTCAAGCACTCACTGGCACATAATACAACAACATGCTTGTTTAAGACCTACATCTGTACTCTTGTCTCCTCCCTTGCCTCATTCCTTGCCCTCTCCTCCTCTAATATCATCCGTCTCTCCAATCTCCATTTGTTAAGCCCAACATCGATCCGGTTACAAATACCGCGTTGTCTAGCAAACTCACGCATCTTTTCTTTGTGATGTTTAACGAATAGGTTGACGTAGTCAGGTCCATATCAACTCTTTCATGCAATTACTTGCCTCTTCTTCAGTTCATCCAAGAACTTAGCTTGACCATCATAACATTCCCACCTGTATTTTTTAGTGCTCTGTTCAAACAAAAATTATATCATATATGTCTTTGCAAAATAAATAAAATACGATTTCATGTTTACCATAAAAATAACCAACCCCATCATACCCAACCATATGGCTGTAATAATGGTCTATTCCAAGCTCTGAAGGGACTAGGCCATAGTTGGATTTAACACCACATTCGCACATGACAGGAGGTGCTTTGTAAATTACCCTTTCTTTCTTCTTTTCCTTAACCTTTCGTGGTTCTTCTGGCCATTGGTTCTTAGGACCATACAACCACTCCTTGAAACGATACTTTGCCATTGAAAACACCTAAATAAGTAGACATTACTACATGAACACATATAGCTCAACATTCCAACACATACACTTTGCACTTACTTCATGCTTGTTTAGACACACAAACTCCAACGTATTCTTAGGGTTTATCACAGCTCGATCTCCACAATAGCACAGAGAAGGTTCCTTGAGTCGTCTAACTATGGCTATGTGCTTCTCCTTAGCCGTCATTGGCAGAGGGTTAGGGGTGGAACCCACCGCTTGAAGTGCTCACGTGGATGTCTCATTCTAAACCAATCGTCGAAAAGGAGGTACCTAGGATCAAACTTGTCTACACCGTCGATCCACTAAAAGAAAAGGCACCTCTCATGGTCCTACACAACGAGATTCCAACAAAATATTAGTACCATACTTATACAAATAAAGAAAAAGGATAGTGAAAATAATTTCTTACATTAAAACGACTGTATGTGTAGAAGCAACGCACCGCTGTGTCCGAATGTTTCGATTGAAAAATATGGATCCGGGAAACCACAGTCATAGTTAGTGACAGGGAGGTCAGGAAGGATGGGGGCATCTTTGCTAGACACGTCGGGGTATAATTCTCGAGGACGACCCTGTTTTTGTCAAAACTCTTTCCGAAATATTTCTTGCACCTAACAAAATGGATGTAATTTAACAAATATAAATCAAAACATCACAAATAAATGTCAATGAGAACCATAACTATAATACAACCAATTTCTTTCTAAGAAATGAAAGCAATTAACATTAAACCCTAAACCTAGGGTTTCCTATTTGATGCACAATAATGAACTCATAACATAACTACATGCGTCTAGGTTTGCTAGCTTTTTCACACCTTGACATCATCCTACGGTTGTATAATACATACTAGCCACTGCTGCCCGCGCTTCGCTGTGGGTGATGTGCTTGGTATAGGAAATTTTTTAAGAAATATGGCTCATATGTCTAATATGTTTTCTCATCGTGTTGGTACGGAAGGTTGGTCTCAATATTATAAACGAACATAGAGGTTGGTTGCCATTATATGGTGCCTATTCTAGATCAGCAAATCAATGACATGTTAGTGGAAAGAAGTATTTGATGGAGTTGGGCTCAAGCAACTAACACACTTAGATGTAAAGTACAACATTGGATAGGATTACATTATAGGTGGAAATAGCAAAAACTACAACACAAGTACTTCTCCTAACGCAAGGGTTTACAAAAAAGTAAATTAGGATCCACTCCCCTTAGGCGAAACTACAACACGCATCCAACAACTACGGACAACAACAACGACAAGAGTACAATACAGGAGGACAGCGACGAAAAGCACTACTACTACGGGGACAGCATCCCAAGGCAACTAATCTACCTTGGAACCACGCATCTTTATTCCTGTGCTCGGCGGATTCTTCTACCGCCCTGGCTATGGATCTGCATCTTCTTGTGGCAATGGCTGAGTGAGAGGAACCAAGGGTTCTACTTCTAACACTTCCAAAGGTAGAGGCGATGGCGGTTCTACATCACCTATTCTCCTTCTTTCAGGCGGGTGGATAGGGATCCCCTCCAAGATCGAGGCATCCTGCCTTTCATCAACCAGCGTCCTCCGCTTGGCCCTAATGAACAGATAGGCCTCACCCAGCTAATGAATATGCCGATCTTCGGCCTCCTTCAAAGCTTCTGATATGGCGGTCTCCTGGCTCTCAGCAGCTGTAGCACTGGCATGCACTTTGGCGAGCTACACTTGGAGCATCCGAGTGAAGATCTTGGCTTCTTCGGCGCGTCGGAGGCACACCCTTAGCTCCAAGGCTTGCCGGTCATACTGCTCATCCAGAGCAAGCAGGTACGTGGTCAAGTGCACCATGGTAGGACTATCTTCTTACGCATCCCACCCTTGCAAAGCCTCCATGCGAACCCTCCATGCCCGCCGATTCCTATCCAAGGGTGGAAAGAACCTCATGGGGGTACGGGCAACGGGCTCTTCATAGAGCTAGCAAAGGTACCACAAGGCTTTGCGGGCCACAACCTGGTAGGTATTGGTGAAGCTAAATGAAAGTGCATCTAGCCCTTTAGTGGGTTTTGGATGATTGTATGACAGCATGATTAAAGGACTAACCCGTTTGCTAAGTGTGGACAGGTAATAGGTTATCTCACAGGTACTTAGTGAAAGCCAAAATGATGTGTTGTTGCATAAACAATCTAGTTCAAGCACAAGACAACAATGCAAATGGAATTCATGTGAAGGCTTATTTATTGTGGGATTTCCATGTACTATGTGAAAGCAAGCTCATGATTATTAGTTAATGAGACATGAGGGATTGCATATGGAATGGTCTCATATTTGAAGCTTGCTAAATTAAAATGAAAAAGATAACAATACATATGAATGGATGATTCAACACAAGATGTGACTTGATGGCTTGAGATGGTGAAGATAGCAAGGAAAGGCTTCGAGGTACTAAGCAAGGGTGAAGGGCAAGCGACGGCTTGGTGGCCGAAGAACCTAGCTAGGGTGAAGAAGAAAGTACTTGCATTTAGTTGAGGTACTAATCAAGCTAAGATGGTCATATTGATGTGAAGGATCAAATCTATAATAAAGTATTTGATGGAAGTGACTTGATACATTTGGGATTATTCAAACTTGATAAATGGAATCAAGTCACATGCTCAAGATGGCTATGCTCAAGTGAAAAGATCAACATCAACATGTTAGCACCCTTACTTGATGAAGATTGGAAGGGACGGCATCAATTTGAAAGAACAACTCAAGTGGTACAAATTCATATTTCCGTTTATCTTGAGTTTAATAGGTATGCCATACTACTAAGAGGGATGCATCATGTTGATAGATAATGTTTCATAAGTGCTCAAGCCAACCCATGTGAGGTTTGATTATTTGAGCGACAAAAGTGCTAATTGATTTCTTGCTGGTCTGGCAATACCGGATGTGTCCGGTATTCATACCGGACGTGTCCGGTATTTGTCCAGCAGCTATAAAATTGTTGTTCTTGGGTTGGTTCGTCGGGAGTTTCGACGTAGGTCGGGAGTTCTGACGGTCAGGAGTCCCGGCATGGGTCGGGAGTTCTGACGTCTCGCACTTCAATAGACTTGGAGGTTTCACTGTCCTGGTCATACCGGACGTGTCCGGTATTCATACCGGACGTGTTCGGTATGGATGACCAAGAAGCCAACGGCTAGTTTTCAAAAGCCTTGAGGGTCGGGAGTTCCGACGGTCAGGAGTTCCGACATACGTCGGGAGTTCCAACACCTCACTAACTTTAACTCAGTTACATGTTTTTCAAAATTGCTGAGGGTCGGGGGTTCCGACTTGAGTCGGGAGTTCCGACGATCGGAAGTTCTGGCATTCTTCGGGAGTTCCGACGCCTCACAACTTCACTATAACTTAGTTACTATTGGCGCAGTATGAGTCATACCGGACGTGTTCGGTATGCATACCGAACGTGTCCGGTATTGCAATGGCTATAAAACGGCTAGTTTTTCAAGGAAGCTATAAATACCCCCAAGCCTCCACCTTTGGAGGCTACTGATTCTGCTGAGATAGACACACGTTTTTGAGCCTTGCCAACTCTCCTAAACCCTCTCTTAGTGAGTGTGTGATCCAAATTGCAAAATCAATTTGTGGGTTGAGAAAGAATTTGAAAAAGAGAGTAAGCCACCACTTGAGCACTTGTGCATATTGTTAATCTCGTGATTCGCATTTGTTACTCTTGGACTCTTCAGTCCTAGACGGCTATGCGTCGCCGGAGAGCAACCAAGAGATTGTGGTTGCTTCAAAAAGTTTGTAACGGTCGATTCCGCCGCCTCAGAATCAAATTAGTGGAAGGAGGAAAAGAAGTTGAAAAAGACTCCGGCTAGAGTGACCTTCGTGGTACCCTTAGGGCTAACCTTCGCTGGGTCACCCGCAGCCCCCTCAACGGAGAGTAGGACTCGAACAAGTCCGAACTTCGGTAAAATAAATATCGTGTCTAAATTCGCATTTCATTTGATATTTGTGTTGCTCTAGCTGTTCTACAGGTTCTCTGTGTATATTTTCATCTCCATTAGGTGCCTGCAGTTTGATTTGAAGATAGAAATCGAAAGGAGCAAGTTCGGGGCCGATCTACAGAAATCGTGTATACCGGACACGTCCGGTATTCATACCGGACACGTCCGGTATTTCCTGCCTGCACTAAAAATATTTATTCTCTGTTCTAACTTGGTGTTGCAGGGTTGTAGCTTCTAGATATATTCTTTATACCTTGTTTACTTTGTGGCTAACTTGTGAGGGGTGGTAGTACTCTTAATTTGGAGTTTCCATTTTGGAAACTCCCCTTTCTAATTGTTTCTACATTTAAAGGTGTTAATTTTCAGAAACGCCTATTCACCCCCCTCTAGGCGACATCCTAGGTCCTTTCAATTGGTATCGGAGTGAGGTTCTCACCTAAAGCTTCACCGCCATGAGAAAAGGATGTCGACGCCTATCGAGTTGGAGCCGATGCTTCTCCAAAATGATGGTTCAAACTTTCTACCTTGGTCAATACATGTACTCAATGCTTTTAGAGATATTAGTCCTCTTGTTGAGCATATTGTGGATGCAAGCATACCTCTTTCTATAGTTGATTGGAGCAACTACAAAAATTTGTCAAAAGAGGAAGAGATATGCATGTAACTCAATGCTCAAGCTATTAATATTATTTTGAGTACATTCAGTGTAGAGGTTCAAGATGAGGCAATCTTCAATGGACAACCACCTCCGGAGAGTGCTCATCTCATTTGGACTAGACTTTTTGATTTATATGAAAAATCCAAATGTGATGATGCACTTGAGATCAAGTCAATGGAAAGTATGTCCATTGTGTCATCATACAGCGAAGAAGCCTCACAAGACCTCAAGAGCGCCGAGCCGGAGCAAGAAGTGCAAGCAGCGCATGACCAGCTGTCTGCCTGCACATACCAGACGTGTCCGGTATTCCTACCGGACGTGTCTAGTATGGCCGAGGCAACAGACCAGCAAGCTGCTGTTTGCAACGATGTTCAAGCCCGGTGGCGAACAAGTGATGAGTCAACCTCAATATCTCATGATACTCATCACTTGTGTCTCATGGCCAAGAAAAGCAAGAAGAAGAATAACAAGAAAGATCAAGAAAAGGAGAAAGCACAAGTAGATGATCAAGATAAGAGTGATGTTAAAGTTGAAGACAACTACAACCTTGATCATCTCAACCATAAAGACAAGTTCATCATCATGAAGATAGTTGAAAAGAATGATGAGCTTGAAGAAGAGATTGAGAAGCAAGAGCAATCGCTTCAAAATCAAGAAAAGTTTCTCATCTCCAAATTGCAAGAGCTAAAGGCAATAAATGAGAGGTATGAAAAATTGTCAATTGAGCATGCTTTAGTTACTAACTCCTCTTCTAGTGTTTCACAACTAGAGAAGGAAAACTTCGAGCTCAAGGCAAGGCTAGATGAACTATCAAGCACGTATAATGAGCTACAAGCAAATTATGTTCATCTAAAGTGCTCTCATGAGGAAGTAGTAGAATCAAGCATCATGCTTGAGGTGGCTCATGAGGTTGTGATTATGTCAGTAAAATTCTCTCAACCTCTCACACATCCGCTCACTAGTACACCATCTCAATTAAATATTTCTTGTACTAATGAATGTGCTCCTCAAGCAAGCCAATCTTCGATTGAGCTAAATCTTATAGAAAACATAGAGCTCAAAGAAGAAGTGCAAAGATTAAAGAAAGATGTGATTCGGTTGAAGGGTAAGGAGAAAGCACAACCTTCTCAAGATAACCGTGATAACATGGTGAAGAAGCTTGAGAAGGGTTCAAACCTTGCTTCCTCCAAAGCCCAACAAAAGAATCACATCTCAAGCAAGGCCAACACAACCAAGAGCAAGAAACATGGAAAAAGGATGTGCTATGGTTATGGATTGTATGGACATGAGTGGGCTATGTGTCCACACAAGAGTTGGGTCAACAAGGTTGAAGCCGCCAATCAAAAGGCTTCTATCAAGGAGGCCAAGCAAGTGAAGAGTCATGGACAAAGTGCTTGTCTCATGAGCAAGAAATTGGGGCATCTTACCAAGAAATGCCCAATGTACAAAGAAGCAAGAAAGGAAGCCCAAGTTGCAACTAGAAGATGCTATGGGTGCAATGAGATGGGCCACAAGGTTGATAGATGTCCATACAAGCAAAACAAGCATAGAGCAAACAAAGGCCGCATATGCTATGCTTGTAAAAGAAAGGGGCATCTAAGCTATGAATGCCCAAATGGTAACATCCCTGAGCCGAACACATTTGTTTATGATAATATGCTTAGGAAGACCACAAATGGAATTAGCACTAGCAAGGTGATGTGTTCATCACAAACTAGTACTAAGGCTATTTGGGTGCCTAAGCACTTGTTGACTAACCCAAAAGGACCCAACAAGAGTTGGGTATCAAAATGTGCTTAGGTTGATAATGTAGGTACTTGGTGGTGAGATGAAATCTTCGGGGTGGTTGAGCAAGCAAATTGACAATATTCACTCAATCTATCAACCAATTCTCATCATAATCTCTTATATGGTTGACCCAAAGATAATTCAATGAACATATCATATATTTTATCCTCACCATTGGTAACAAGTACCTAAACCTTGTAGGATAGCCACTTTGTTTGTTTCGTGTTATATAGTTCACAAATAGGTACATTTGTGAAATAATGAAAGTGGCTAATAAGATTCAATTAAAAGGAATTCTACTTTGCCATATGATGCTTTTAACAGCTCTCTAGTAAAGCAATTCATTTGTTAAGATGCAAGTTTACAATAAATACTAGAGCTAAAATTACAAGCCGTAAATTAATTGGTTCTGTCCTAAACCTATCGGACGTGTCCGGTATGGCCAGGGACAGAAAGTCAGTGCTTCTGTTCTGTGTATTCCGGACGTGTCCGGTATGCCTACCGGACGTGTCCGGTATTGTAGGAACTAGAACACTAATTGAATAAGTAACTGAGTTTTTGGATTCATATATTTTCATATATACTCAATTTACTCAGAAGTTTGTGGTTTACCAAATCTAAGTGGATTGTGAGCATCTCTTCAACTCAAATTTAAATATGGTAAATTATTTGGTTGTGGTTCAAAATAGAAAATTGACTCCCAAATTCTTAAAAGAATAAAGTGCTTGTTGAAAGTTATTCAAATTACTTGAAGCACTTATTTAGGGGGAGCTAAATTTCTATTTTTGCACCATTGTGAACTAACAAATTTATCTAGCATTTTCTGTAGTTCTTTGGATGAAAATGTATCTAGCATGGTTATTTGGCAATCAAGGTCAACATAAAGATCATCATGCCATGTATCTTCTTAGTGGTATTATTGTGGGCTCAAGGCAAAGGTATGTTTTTACATACATGTATTGTAAGTGCATCTAAGGCCCTTTACATGTTAGAATGTGCATTTGTGTGACATAGGAGAGATGTTTTTCAAAACCCATAACTAGCATGTGTAGGTGGTGTGAATTTGAAAAACTATTTGAATCTTGGTCTTTGCGACCTAGCCCTGTCATGTGGTGATTATGGCTCTCCTTGATTGTTTGATCGGCTAATCACACATGACATGGTTTTTCTTAAGTCCACAATCTACTTTGTCTCACTTTATCTCTCTCAAGCAAGCAAATTATTGATTATGCCATATATTTGGAAAAGAGAAAATAGATTGATGGCATTAGATAAGAAAAGTGATAGTACTCGGTTTGGATCAAGATCATATGCCTTTTTGGACTAAGATATAACAGAAAAGGGGATTGGAAGAGACAAAACACATTTTGAAATAATTTGGGCCAGCCCGTGAATACCGGACGTGTCCGGTATGAGCGGGACTATAAAAATAGAGCGTACCCCTTCGGCCCAAACAGACTTGCCTCCTCCAAATCAACCAGCCGACACCCTTCTTCCCACCTAGGGCGACCAAGGATTTCACCAAGGAAAAGAGAGAGAGGGAGATTGCATTGGAGAAGGCTTGGATCAAGGATTGAAGGCCCGTGGATTTGGATTTCACATCGCTCTCTCTTCTCTTCTCTCCTCTCAAGGTACCCTAATCATGGACCTCGTCCGATCTACTTGGTCAATACATGATTTGAAAATTCCTTCGGTCAATATGCTACATTGGTGATGGAGAAGCAATGCCCAAAGTTTGGTTGTAATCCGTGTTGGTTTGAATCAGGGAACCCTAGTTAGGGTTGCTGGTGGCCCATACCGGACGTGTCCGGTATACTACTGGACGTGTCCGGTATGACCCAGCAGAGCAAGCTCTCTGCTTCCTTTGATTCAATGCCATCATAGAATTGTATATTAGGCACAGTTTCTTCTGTATCTATGTTTTGCAAACCTTATGACAATGGTGTGTCGAGGTGATTGTAAAACCTTGGATAAAAGAATCTATGTCTAATTATAATTCGAGAATAAGCTATGGGCATGTATCTAAAATTCTATGAAAATCTTTGGATATAGGACAACAGCCATGAGTGGACGACTAGAGCCGAGGTCTAAGCATAGGCATGATCCAGCACTTGAGAAGTACAAGAAGGCGAGACAGGATATGCATCCTGGATTTCAGCCGACCAGCAGGAGGACCACCAGGGCTGCCTCTAGTGCAGCAGCTCAGTATGCAGAGGGATCCGGGAGCTCTTCTTCTGACACAGACACTGATGAGTTCAGAGTGGAGTTTAGAGATGAAAGAAAGAGGAAGAGCACTGACAGGGGATCAGATGGTGACAGCTCAGATGAGGAGCAGGAGATTGAGGAGGAGGAGTCAGTTCCTCCAGTTCAGCACCAGCTTGGTCAGGGGATGTATTATGGTCTTCTTGAGACACGTCTGCCCAATGTGCCCTCCTATGTTTCCAGGGTTGATTACAGAGGAAAGGGTATGACCAGGAGAGCTAGAGATGAGCGAAGGGTTGATCCGAGAGGCTTACCTAAGGTTTAGTACGATCACCGCTTCCAGACAGCCTTTCACTTGGATTTCTACTCCAGTGTTATTCTCACTAGAAACCCTGTGATTGTCAGGTCTCAGTGGATTGACTAGCAGTACGTTATAGAGTTGCAGAAGGCCTTAGTTGATCATGCCATTGCTATTTGCCAGTGCACTGGGGTTTATGAGATCATGGAGTTCCAGCATGACTAGAACATAGAGGTAGTAGCTCAGTTCTATGCTACTCTGTTTGTTGAGGAGGATGAGCGGTGGATGCACTAGATGCTTAAGGGCCAGTGGTACAGTGTTGACTATGATGTTTTTGCCGCCCAGCTTGGCTTCTCAGAGGATGATCTCCAGAGGGACAGGATCCACACCGAGCAGGTGTTACCCCCTGAGCAGCTCGCATATATGTATCCTCCTGGTGGTGAGAGAGGAGCTGTGGGGAAGGTTCTAGATCTTCACCCTACCTACAGATACCTGGACAGGATGTTCAGGAAGACTATTGACTGCAAGGGTGGAGACAAGGGCAACATTGCAGATTATTCCAGGAACCTACTCCATAGGATGGCACCAGATGCTCGGCCCTTCAATGTGTTTGACTTTATTTGGTTCGAGATCAGGAGTGTTGGAGAGAGGCCCCTCAAGGGCTGTGGTTTTGCTCCTTATATCATGCATATGATTGAGCAGGTGACAGGGCACATATTCGAGTATGATAAGATTCATAAGGCCCTAAAGATTATTGCAGATCTGCCTGAGACAGGGTTACCTCCAGCAGGACCAGGAGGAGCAGCCGCAGCACCAGAGGTAGATGCACCTAGGAGTGGTGCAGCAGCAGGAGCTTCACCTTCACCACGTGCTCCTTCACGTTCTACTTCATGCCGTGCCAGTCCTCCTTCGCCTATCCACAGACTTTTCAGCTCCATATTTGGGATGTGCCGTGACATCCAGACTAGGTAGCAGAAGGAGAGGGAGGCTAGGAGGAAGGACACTCGAACTTTGAAGCAAATTGCTTCTAATCTTGAGCTTGATCCTCCTAGATCTCCTCTATCAGATGAGGCAGCTAGTGAGCCTGAGACTGAGGAGCAGCAGCAGGCTAGATATGATAAAGAGTATGTTGAGTTCATACAGCGACAGCAGCAGCAGCAGGCACCTGAGCATCCTAACACTCTACCACTTCAGGCTCGTGTGCCTACTCGCTCTCAGCCACGTCCTAGCACTGCCGATGACTATGCTATAGATTGGTGGAGTGACTTGACAGGTGGTGGCGGCTACTACGGCTCTGGTGGCTACGACCCATCTAGTGTCAATGGTTCTCGTCCGGCTGGTGTTACCCGCTCTAATGACGAAGATGCTGGGAGAGATGATGATGATGATGAGTGATGCCAGAGATTAGTGACAGCTTGTTGCCCCTTTGTCCTTAGTATGTCATTGCTGGACCTTTGTGGTGATAGATGGCAAAGGGGGGGAGAGACTGATTAAAGCTTCAGGATAGACTTTAGGATAGTTTTATTTGCTTATCTTTGTACCTGAAGATATGTACTATAGGCTGTAGTTTATTTTTGAGCTTCATTGATTATATCTTGTGAGAGATGAGACTTATGCTTTATCTATGTATCTCTTGAGACATGATCTTTATCTATATATCAGTGGTTTCTGGACTTGAGAAAATTTGTAATGAGTGCTATGTGTGAATTACATGTGTCATATTTATTTTCATAAGGACTATGCATGCTAGAATGAAAATATTTGATGTGATGCCTTTATATTTATTCTTGTATGATATATCTTGTCATATGCATCATGGTTTCTCTTTGTTACACACACACATGCACCCCACGGATGCAATGATTTAGGGGGAGTCTCCTATTTGTTTTAGTATGTGCAATTGACATTTGAGGTCAGTTTGTGAATTCTAATCATAAGCACATATTAAGGGGGAGCCTCTCATAAATCATTAAACCCAAAAATTTAAATGTTTATATCATTTTATAAGCTTTAATCAAGTTGTCTTCAATCACCAAAAAGGGGGAGATTGAAAGTGCATCTAGCCCTTTAGTGGGTTTTGGATGATTGTATGACAGCATGATTAAAGGACTAACCCGTTTGCTAAGTGTGGACAGGTAATAGGTTATCTCACAGGTACTTAGTGAAAGCCAAAATGATGTGTTGTTGCATAAACAATCTAGTTCAAGCACAAGACAACAATGCAAATGGAATTCATGTGAAGGCTTATTTATTGTGGGATTTCCATGTACTATGTGAAAGCAAGCTCATGATTATTAGTTAATGAGACATGAGGGATTGCATATGGAATGGTCTCATATTTGAAGCTTGCTAAATTAAAATGAAAAAGATAACAATACATATGAATGGATGATTCAACACAAGATGTGACTTGATGGCTTGAGATGGTGAAGATAGCAAGGAAAGGCTTCGAGGTACTAAGCAAGGGTGAAGGGCAAGCGACGGCTTGGCGGCCGAAGAACCTAGCTAGGGTGAAGAAGAAAGTACTTGCATTTAGTTGAGGTACTAATCAAGCTAAGATGGTCATATTGATGTGAAGGATCAAATCTATAATAAAGTATTTGATGGAAGTGACTTGATACATTTGGGATTATTCAAACTTGATGAATGGAATCAAGTCACATGCTCAAGATGGCTATGCTCAAGTGAAAAGATCAACATCAACATGTTAGCACCCTTACTTGATGAAGATTGACGGCATCAATTTGAAAGAACAACTCAAGTGGTACAAATTCATATTTCCGTTTATCTTGAGTTTAATAGGTATGCCGTACTACTAAGAGGGATGCATCATGTTGATAGATAATGTTTCATAAGTGCTCAAGCCAACCCATGTGAGGTTTGATTATTTGAGCGACAAAAGTGCTAATTGATTTCTTGCTGGTCTGGCAATACCGGACGTGTCCGGTATTTGTCCAGTAGCTGTAAAATTGTTGTTCTCGGGTTGGTTCGTCGGGAGTTCCAACGTAGGTCGGGAGTTCCGACGGTCGGGAGTCCCGGCATGGGTCGGGAGTTCCGACGTCTCGCACTTCAACAGACTTGGAGGTTTCACTATCCTGGTCATACCGGACGTGTCCGGTATTCATACCGGACGTGTCCGGTATGGATGACCAAGAAGCCAACGGCTAGTTTTCAAAAGCATTGAGGGTCGGGAGTTCCGACATACGTCGGGAGTTCCGACACCTCACTAACTTTAACTTAGTTACATGTTTTTCAAAATTGCTGAGGGTCGGGGGTTCCGACTTGAGTCGGGAGTTCCGACGGTCGGAAGTCCCGGCATTCTTCGGGAGTTCCGACGCCTCACAACTTCACTGTAACTTAGTTACCGTTGGCGCAGTATGAGTCATACCGGACGTGTCCGGTATTGCAACGGCTATAAAACGGCTAGTTTTTCAAGGGGGCTATAAATACCCCCAAGCCTCCACCTTTGGAGGCTGCTGATTCTGCTGAGATAGACACACATTTTTGAGCCTTGCCAACTCTCCTAAACCCTCTCTTAGTGAGTGTGTGATCCAAATTGCAAAATCAATTTGTGGGTTGAGAAAGAATTTGAAAAAGAGAGCAAGCCACCACTTGAGCACTTGTGCATATTGTCAATCTCGTAATTCGCATTTGTTACTCTTGGACTCTTTGGTCCTAGATGGCTATGCGTCGCCGGAGAGCAACCGAGAGATTGTGGTTGCTTCGGAAAGTTTGTAACGGTTGATTCTGCCGCCTCGGAATCAAATTAGTGGAAGGAGGAAAAGGAGTTGAAAAAGACTTCGGCTAGAGTGACCTTCGTGGTACCCTCTAGGGCTGACCTTCGCTGGGTCGCCCGCAGCCCCCTCACGGAGAGTAGGACTCGAACAAGTCCGAACTTCGGTAAAACAAATATCGTGTCTAAATTCGCATTTCATTTGATATTTGTGTTGTTCTAGCTGTTCTGCAGGTTCTCTGTGTATATTGTCATCTCCATTAGGTGCCTGTAGTTTGGTTTGAAGATAGAAATCGAAAGGAGCAAGTTCGGGGCCGGTCTGCAGAAATCATGTATACCGGACACGTCCGGTATTCATACCGGACACGTCCGGTATTTCCTGCCTGCACTGAAAATATTTATTCTCTGTTCTAACTTGGTGTTGTAGGGTTGTAGCTTCTAGATATATTCTTTATACCTTGTTTACTTTGTGGCTAACTTATGAGGGGTGGTAGTACTCTTAATTTGGAGTTTCCATTTTGGAAACTCCCCTTTCTAATTGTTTCCGCATTTAAAGGTGTTAATTTTTAGAAACGCCTATTCACCCCCCCCTCTAGGCGGCATCCTAGGTCCTTTCACTAAACCCAGTTGTGGTCACACTCCAGGCTTCGATGATGTTGGGGAACTCTTCACTCTTCTCAATGTAGATGGTAACCTCACACCGATCGGTGCCATGCTTCTCATACTCACGGCCCTCATACTCGGGATGATATTTGACTCTGAGCTTTTGCAGGGTGGCATGCAGGATTCTAGGAAACCCCTCAACGTTCAGGCAGTAACTACAAACCCAGGCTCCTGCCATTTCTGGTGGTGGCTACAAAGAAGGGCTGAGCAAAAAGCTTGCTCAAAGGGAAAACCTAAGCGAGCTAAAGTGCGCCGAGTGGTGGTACCAATGGCTAAGCCAGGCTTTGCTTATAAAGGCGGAGCGGTCTGTGGTCTTGGCGCGGTTCACCTAGGTTCCTGCGCGGGATCACTATGAACGAATCTACCAAATTCCATGCGTTCGAGGCGAGTGACGTGCGGTGCCATTACTGAGTAGTACGACTACAGGGCAAGGGTCCGACAAGAGCGCAGAAAAGGGGTACGAGAAGACACGGGTCACTACTGACGTGACTCATGGGCGAACGCGGAGCACAAAGCCACAGTGCAGACCTAACTCTGTAACAAGCACGAGTAGGCCATGCATACTACGACACGCGTGACACCTATGGATGGCGTATCTGCCAGCAATACGTCACAATAATGCACAAACAGCCTATGCATTAATGCACGTCCTATGCGTTCGAGGTGAGCGATGTTCGAGACCATTAATGACTAATACGGCTACAAGCCAAGGTTCCGATAAGAGCCCAAAAAAGAGTGCGGGGAGACTTGGGTCATGGTAGGCGTAACCGTAGGCGACGAAAAGCACAAAGCCACAAGGAATGAGCGCCTCTGCAAGCATGGATGCAGATGCAACTATGGTAGCTGTAGTAATGGTGACCAACCCCAACCACCGACCATCTCGAGAGCAACGTGCACACAACCCAAGCCGTGTCTTAGATGCATGGATGCATGTGTAAGTATAAATGGTCCTGCATGGTCGGTGAATCGTTTTTATCTGATGGTAAGGAGGAGAGACATTAAATGTGTCCACCTGCCCGACTTGTTTTTATCTGATGGTAACATTTTTTTAGAAAAGGGAATATATTAATATCCCAGCCTCTACATCGACTAATGCATATGGCTGTTCATTATTACAAGAGAGCAAAAAAAGTCCAAGGAATCTCAAACACGAAGTTTTGAACCATGAATACAACAGAATTCTCAAAAGGAAAGACTAAAGAGCAATTTTGTTGCTAAAACACCATGGTAACATGAAGGAGAGGCACCAAATGTGTTCACCTGCTGTCGACCCACCCTGCGTAGGTGAAGATATCCAGTGCTTTCAAACTTAGTGAATTTCTGGATACCTTAGGGAATGGCTTCAGACACTGCTCGTTTCGTGCGCGTAAATATCCTGCCGCTATCCTTTTATTGGTCTCCGCACTAGACTAAATAGTGGAATGCGCCAGGACCAATGACCGCTCCACCATTACAAAAGGCTAGTGGTGCTTCAAGGAAAAGCTAAGCGAGCTAAAGTACGCCGAGTGGTGGTACCAATGGTTAAGCCAGGCTCTGCCAATGCCACTGGTGCTATGATAAACTATATTCAGCAGATCTAAGTGGCTCTAGTATCACCAAAAAACAAATGGTGCTTATTCGGTACGTAGCCAAAGGTTTCAGGGGCACGCAGCCCAGCCGTACAAACCAAATGGTGTTTATTCAGCGAGCCAAGTGGCACCAGTATCACCACAAATCACACTCATTGCCCACGTAACCAAATCAACACCCTCTCCTTGCAAACCCTAGCTTATCCCCTAGCTAGAGGCCCCCACCAAGTAGGCGAGCACATCTACGATCTATCTAAGATGACTGCTGCACGTTAAGAAGCGGATCGTTCATCATAACATTAATTACAGAACAGCCGAGGATTACCGCGTTTCCTCTTCGAAGTTCTATTCCTACTATTCACCATCGTACAAGATTTGTGACAAGTGCTATGAAACCCTGATTGCAGCACCTTCGACCACCTGCAGGTTCCTCCAATGGCCCTGCCCCATCCAAGTATACTAACACAAGTGACCCTTTGTAAGGTTTCTTTGTACATTTTGTTTCTCTTCGAATGATTGCATGTGGCATGACTTGATAAGTACACCAGTTAGCAGCCTTCATGTGGGCCACTAGTCAGATAATAATAACCAGATTAGTGTCCGATGTATAATGAAAAGTAGTTCATCGAAATGCTCAGCAAATTCAAATTTCTGAGAACTGATGGAGACCATAAAGAGTGCTGCCATACTGTCCAATTTTTGCAGCACATCAATATTGCCCAAGGAAAGGCTCAAGCTAGTGTGACCTTTTTGCCTTTGGACTCTCTTGCCTGCACCGAATTCTTCCAGTAATTATTCCATGAATCTCATCATGTAGCAAAAAATACTAACCAGATACTAGAACTTTTCAACGAAAACATCATGGTTTGACTTTTGAGGATTTAAAAATGAGAATGAGGTGCACCTTTGTCGAAATAGACTTCCTGGATGACACGAATTCACCAAACTCTCTATCATACCGCTTCTTCTCGTCTGCTGGTGTGGAAGGTCTAGCCTTCCTAGTGACAGACATGAGAAGTTCTTTGCTGATGCATGGTTCTCTTTCTGGGACACCGTTCTCCTGGTTGTACAAAAGTTCATGAACTGCTGCTAATCCAGCATCCGTTAGAATAGCAGCCAGATCAGCACCAGTAAATCCTTCAGTTAGAGAAGCAACATCTTCGAGACTGGCATCACTTGCCAGCGAAACCTGAAGACATTAGAAAAGAAGCAACCATTGACAACATTAATGACAATGACGATAGCACTCTCATAGTCTCGTGAATTCATACAGATTCACAATATGCATAAATGTATTAACCTTCTCAGCTTAAAATCATTCACAAAGTTGAACAAGATTACAAATGAGACCTCAATCAAGAGAGGCTGAAAAACGGGCAAGACAAAAGGTAGCGCTGTTCTAAAGATGCAAGATAACAAACAAAGCACATAATGCCTGGAAATTTTGGTGAAGCTAGATATTATGACGTGAAATCTCCCAATCATGACAGTCAACACAGGAAAACGTCACAGAAGCAACAACAACCATTTTCCAGAAAGAAGGCTCACCGTCCTAGAATGCACCTTCAGAATTTCTAAATGTTCATCCCATCGAGGGAAATCACAAAAGACTAGACGATCAAACCTTCCAGGCCGCAAGAGCGCAGCATCAATTAGCTGTGGGTTGCTGTGCAAAACAATAAGCAATCCCATCAAAAGACTCAACACAAAATAATTAAATAAACAAGCTACTTAGTCACAATTTCCCTAAGATCAGCCCAAAAAATATCCTCACGGCATTTTCATCTCTCTGTAAAAGTACAGAATAAAAGAGCTCGAGACTAGGACTGTAGAAACTATAACAGTTGGCATGCTTTGCACAGCTAACCTCGTAGCTGCAAATACAAATACTCCAGTCAAGGTTTCCACACCATCCAGTTCCGTCAAGAACTGCATACAAACGAAAAATGCACACTTAGATTGTTCTTTTATTTTGTGGAAATAACAATTAAGATAAGACAATCTATCATTATAGCAGCAAGGAGAGTATGAGACAGTTGCTTACCTGATTAACTACACGATCAGAAACTCCAGCACTATGGGCTCCTCATTGGGGTGCAATGGAGTCAAATTCATCAAAGAATAATAGGCAAGGTGCTGCTGCAACGGCCTTTGCAAAAAAGTCGCCAACCTGGAATTGGTTTACTAACATTACAAACGAGATGATCTAGGTGTCTTCTGTAATTCTGATCAACACCTATACTCGTAACTGGAGAACAGGGTTGTGTAAAAAAGCTACAAGGAAATATCCTAAGTCTTCAAATATCTTTAGCATAAGAAAAAGGGAAAAGGCATAAACGTTTGTGTAATGCTCAAAGGAATGAAAAGTTCCTTACAGATTGCTCAGATGAACCAATATACTTATTCAATAGCTCTGGACCCTTGACTGAAATGAATCGCAAAGAACAAGCAGCAGTTGCAGCTCTCACAATGTGAGTTTTACCACATCCAGGTGGTCCATACAAGAGAATGTTTGACCGCAACCGCACAGGTGCCTTGTGTGGGGGATATACCCCCGGGTACCACAAGATGGTACATGGGCCGCACCATTCGAGGTGGCCCGGCCCGTAAGATTAAAGCGTGCACATCAAGATTACAAGTTGTACTAGATATTGTAATAGTACCAAATTGGATACTTTACTTGTAACCTTGTCTCTTCGGAGTATATAAGGAGAGACAAGGGTCCCCTAGAGGACAGGTTAATCTGTATACATCTCAATACAATACACCAAAGACACATGACGTAGGGTATTACGTCGACCAGACGGCCCGAACCTGTCTAAATCGTTGTCTCTGCGCCTTGTGTCACCATCTGGTTCCTGATTACGCGCACCGTCTACCGATAATCTACCACCACGGGCACCCCCCTCGGTGGACTGCCGACCATATTTCGTCGACAGTGGCACGCCAGGTAGGGGTCCCCCTTTAGGGGTTATGCACGCTGATCTTCCGGCAAATCAGATGGCAATTTTCTTCGTCAACGTCATTCGCAGCGACTCGGCTTCCCGCGCCGGACATCCGTCGTCAAACAAGATCTGCGACAACTCGGCGTTGCGAGCTCCATGCATCTGGCCTTAATGCTGCTGCCACGACAGAGCCCAACTTCTAGGGCTCAACAAATTATGCATCTTTCGATGGGACAAGATTCGGCTGCACACACGGCAACTCATGGCAATAATCAGGGGATCTGTATGCATCTTCATGCAAGCCACGACAAGGAGGTCCACGTGCATCTTCATGCACCGGAGTACAGACATGCAAGCCGATTTTTTACATCAAGATATATGGATGCGGATCAACCACAAGCAAACGGAGGCCTTACATGTACGTTCATGCAAGTTGACCAAGGCATGCTGCCTTCGGCTGCTGTTTGCAAGACGGATTCAATTTTAGATCCCCATGATGATTGTCTCACCGAGGCCCCGTGCTACTGTCTGGAGCGGCAAGGAAGATCCCACACTTCGCCTCACCTCTGCTGATCATCCGTGAGCCCGGCCTTTACACAGAACACATGCTCCGACCATGCCCGATTGACTTCGACTACAGCAGCATGTGAATCGTCCGATTATAACAACTCCGAGCGAGCCAAGCGAGCCACGTCGAGCCAAGCGAGTCGTCCGAGCAGCCGCGTCGATCCATCAAGCGAGCCATCTGAGCTGTCTAGTGAGCGACACCAAGCCACATCGAGCAATCAAGCGAGCCGCGCCGAGCCACAAGCGAGCCACGTTGAGCACGCCGAGCTATCAAGTGAGCCGACTAGCGAGCCATACCAAACGGCTCCGCCGAGCTCCGACCACGTCGACCAAAGACCGCGCCAACCACGTCCCGAGCAGCTCCGCTGAGCTCTGACCACATCGACCAAAGACCACGCCAACCACATCCCGAGCAGCTCCACCGAGCTCCGACCACGTCGACCAAAGACCGCGCCAACCACGTCCCGAGCAGCTCCGCCGAGCTCCGACCACGTTGACCACGTCCCGAGCGGCTCCGCCGAGCTCCGACCACATCGACCACCAGACCACGTCGCAATAATGATCGCCGCGAAGAACGGCGCTATGATAACCGCGACCACCGTCATGATGACAGGTCGGAAAGCTCGAGGACCGGACGACTTCATCACCGCCGACCGGACTTCTATCCAAAGATAAGTACACTTCTAATATTTATATTTAATATAATTTTCATCACGACGTTTCTCCACAATGTCCTCGTCATGGTTATTCTTCAAATAATGTTTGTTCATGTATACAATCTTAAATATAACATACAGCTATACTTAATGCAAATCCTCGACCAGTCATGTTGACGCTTGATGTCTCCAGAAAAGGCCCTGTCTTCGGCTCCTCCCTACACGTGCACGAGCGTCTGCCCTCTGTGTTATGGGTGGTTGGTAGCGGCTCCTTAGCGATGCTTTGTTCATCCTACACGTGCACGGGCTCCGCGCCCCGCGTTATGGTTAATGGGCTAGCTAGGGCTGGAGATTCAGCTACATACTAACTGGTCGGGCAATTATATTAAGTATAAACACAAACTTCACATTAACACTGATGTTTACAAAGCACCAACTGCTTTATCACATCATGCTCATGACTGCTGAGCGTATTTTCTTCACCGCTGATTTTTTCTCCATAATTTATTATTTTGTACATCATGTACTACCATTCTACATATTTATCTACAGGAATTTCGAGCTATGCTCGGGGACTTCGTCGCTCGCTCCTCGACCTACGCTCGGGGACTTCGTTGCTTGCTCCTCGACCTATGCTCGGGGACTGCCTCGATCACTCTCCGACCACGGCTCGGGGACTTCGTCGCTCGCTCCTCAACCTGTGCTCGGGGACTGCCTCGATCACTCTCCGACCACGGCTTGGGGACTTCGTTGCTCGCTCCTCGACCTGTGTTCGGGGACTGCCTCGACCACTCTCCGACCACGGCTCTGGGACTTCGTCGCTCGCTCCTCGACCTGTGCTTGGGGACTGCCTCGACCACTCTCCGACCACGGCTCGGGGACTTTGCGTCTCGACTACATGTGACTGGCAACTCGCATATAGTTGGGATATTTTTTCTCACTTAGACCTTACTACAAGGCTCATACCTCGCCTTCCAGTAAGCTCGGGGACTACATCGGTACGATGCACCTGCCGGTATATCTCGTATCGCCTGTACGACGATTGGATTCTCAACTTAACTGGGAATTCTTTTTAGACCCTGGCACCACGTGCCTACGTCACCTACTACCAGGCTCGGGGACTAAGTGGGCACACTTCACCTTGCGGTGAATGTGTTTGTTTTTCAACCTCTACGTCTCTGATGATCAAGGACGCTACGCTTTAAAACGTACTTACATTTCTTTTTAGAAATACAAGTGGGCACACTTCCCGGGACGGAAATCTTTTTCTTTCTTCTTAAGAGCACCATACATTCTTCGGACAACCTACTTCTCCGGCGACAACGGTGGTCGGAGATGTCAAGAACTCAAGCCTCACTGTTCGGAGAAGGTTAAAATGACGTGTCGCATCATAATACATGGTGCTCGGGGACTAGCTGTGGGGGATATACCCCCGGGTACCACAAGATGGTACATGGGCCGCACCATCCGAGGTGGCTCGGCCCGTAAGATCAAGACGTGCACATCAAGATTACAAGTTGTACTAGATATTGTAATAGTACCAAATTGGATACTTTACTTGTAACCTTGTCTCTTCAGAGTATATAAGGAGAGACAAGGGTCCCCTAGAGGACAGGTTAATATGTATACATCTCAATACAATACATCAAAGACACAGGACGTAGGGTATTACGTCGACCAGATGGCCTGAACCTGTCTAAATCGTTGTCTCTGCGCCTTGTGTCACCATCTGGTTCCTGATTACACGCACCGTCTACCGACAATCTACCACCACGAGCACCCCCTCGGTGGACTACCGACCATATTTCGTCGACACCTTGGTAAAGATATTTGGGTATTTTGATGGCAGTTCAAGAGTCTACAAGAAGAAACACAAATATAAGTAGGAACATCTACACCCTTAAAAGGTGCCTAAAAATATTTAGTTTTTTTTCCATGAGAGTGTTGATGAAACCAACACCCTTAAATCAAGAAAGCAAGAAGATGTGCGCCTCTCTAATGATAGTTACTGCTTCATTTAGCCCTCCAACATCCTCCCAACCACCATCTTTATCATCAGGAGCATATTTCCTAAGATCACGCATGGCGACCGGAAGGAAGCCATGCATTGCTTTAGAGAAATCTTCCATCAGCAAAGTTCGTTTCAGAGAGCTGTGAGAAGCATTAGAAGGCAGAAGAAAGCGATAAGCGGCAGCATGCACAGCCCTATCAACCAAAATTTCCTGCGACACAATAGCATACATATAAGATGAATACCTTTTTCTCACCTCAATCCATGCAAAAGAATATTTGTCTGCTACTGTGAATATTTGTGACTTTGGTTCATAATCATAACTACCTAAGAAGCACGTTTTCCCTTTTTTTGCTTGCTGAAAGAATTGGTCCATAATTATGATCACAAAATACGATTAAGTTGGTTATAAAGACCATTGTATGATAAGAGTTAGAATTACCAAGTCATATGCATCATAACCTTCACATTTTGATGCTATCTTTGATAGAACTTCCTCAGAACACAGTAACTCATGCTCCTCAACTTGATGCTGCAACAGTGCTTTGCGCTCAGGGACTGCAAGAGCAGGAAGCTCAATATGGAAATCAAATCTCCCTGCAGGGTAAAAATGTGTTTTTAACCAGCACACTTTAAAGAAAATTAGAAAAAGAAGTAACCAGAAGAGGTTAAGTCTTGAGGAAGACTCTGAAGTGATTGAACTGAAGCCATAAACACGATAGGTCCATACCCGCATGTATTTCGAATCTTATCCTAGAAAGCAGTCATGCCATTAAAAATAAATAAATAACTACTCACAGGGAAAATGATAACATGGTAAAATAATTGTAACAACCATAATCAACACTTATTCTTAACAAATTTCAACAATGTGAATAAAGGAAAGTGTAATGACATATCTTTACCTTGTACTCATCCATAATGTCAAACAAATATCTCACAAGAGAATCAGAAGAACTGGATGATTGAGACACTTGAGGATCTGAAGAGACTGAAATTACACCGTCCAGATCATCAAATATGACGATCCAAGGTGAATGAAGCAGTGCTTCGTTCTGTTTTCAATTTCTTGCCTTGACTCCTTAGCCTTGCCAAGTGCAAGATTGGAACAATCTATGTATATTCAGTTCTTCAAAAAATAGATGATATCATTAAATTGCAAGGTTCTTCCTTTCAGAATAAGAAATTTAATTTTAAACCTGCTCGCTTGGTGTTTCACAAGCATTTGTTGCCTACAGGATGGATTCTCTATTATTAATCTTATACCTCTAGCTGAAATTGCACACACTGTTTAGACATATACAGCAGGCTAACAAGTATCCTAGTCACACTAAAGGAATAACTAAGCAAAGTACTGAAAAAATACCTTATCTGATTTTTTTAGATCAAATACCTCATCTAATTTTTTAGGCGAAATACCTTATCTGAATTAACTTAGATGATACATATATAACCAGACCCAAATCTACCGCTCGAGAAACACATGCTTCAACAGTTATGAAAATCCATCTTTGCACTAGAGCATTTGAGAAAACAGGTTACGTGTGTGCGCATCAGACAAACTTGAGGTGTCCTGGGCTGCTGTCCTAGAACTCAGCGACCACACATGCTACGCCATTATTACTGGGGAAGCCCACATGAGTACGTCTTCACGAGGAAGAGTCCCTTATGTGCACATGGTAAATCCATCTTTGCAGTAGAGCATTTGAACACACACTTATCACAATGTATTTGAAGAAACATGATAAAATTCTATACCAGTCCAAATATGACTCCTACACATGATCATGCAATGACAGGAATAAGAAAAACAATTGCACAAAAAGTGGCATCTTCACCTTAGATAGAGCAATCCAGTTTTATTTTTTTCTGTTCTATACTTTTCCTTCAGTAGATGCTCGCTCCAATTTTTCAAACAACTACACAATGTACAAAAATGATTAAGTTTCTTACACTGTTTTTATGTACAGGCACCAAATTTTAGTAAAAAGATGCAATATTTAGGAATCGTATTGCTCACACACATCTTTTCAGAGATTCAGAGTCAAATAAATTTTCCTGCTCACGAACACTGACTAGAGAACATTCTATTGTCTAGCAAAACTGGAAAAATCAGAGACCCTTCCTAATTTTGCTTGTAAGTTGTGTGTGGTACCAAGACTTTCAGGTTGGAACAGAAAGTTGTTCTTTCACGGCACAATACTACTACACATCAATCAAGCATCTGTTCCTTCGTGGCACAAGAAAGTTGTTGTCGTTCATGGCAAAATATATTGCTACTAAATTCAACAACAAATCAATATGTGTATAAAGTTTTGACTTGCATACGCCAATGCTCCAACAATTCAACAAAAAAAGGTTAGCTGCATCTACTAAATATCTAGCAGATCTGAGGGAGACAACAGCAGGGCTAACCATTGAATAGGACCAGCAGCACTAACACCGTGCAAACCTGGAGACGACACACTAAGGCCTGGTCGGAGGGCTTAGCAACACTAACGTCGTGTGGCCTGGGCGGACGAGGTCGGCCCCGACGTGGACCATAGACGCGGGGGCGATGGTGGGATCTGGGATGAACGGGCCAGAGCAGTAGTGTCGCTGGGTTGGTCCGGTAGCGAACCACCACCTCCCCCCCCCCCCCCCCCCCGCTTGTGCCTCGTCTACGGGATGCGCGGCGACGACGTTCACAGATGTGGATCTAGGCGCCCCCGCTGGTGGAGATGCGATGCGACTTCTTCTGCCGGTGGAGGCGCCGTCGCGTGGGGCTAGGGCGGAGCGCCGCTGTGGTCCACAGCGTAGGTGGGAGGAGGCGACCTTGGCGGCGGCTGCTTGACAGCGCCCCGTCCCGCTGCGGCTTTGCGCTGCGCTGCACCTCCCGCTCCCACGCCGCGCCCCACCAGTACGACGACGATCTCCCCGAGCCTAGCAGGCTCCGGTGCGAGTGCCGAGACCGCAGCGAGGAGGAAGAGGAGGAGGAGCCGGAGTAGGAAGCTGGAGGAGTTGGACGGAGGCGTGGAAGGCGAGCAGGAGGAGGAGCGGACCTCCAACGTGGTACCCTTGGGCAGGAGCATTGCTGGGTTTCACCGAGGAACCAGACCGGCCATGCTACGCCGCCGGCACCGCGCCGTGCCGAGGGGCACCAACCGCTCGGGCGTGCTCGCGCCGGTGCGCCGCGCAGGGGGTCGCTGTCTTCCCACCGCAAGAGGGGGCGGAGCAGGCGCTGGAGAGGGCGCACCGTCGGTGCTGGTGATGGGGAGGGGCGGCGCTGTGAGAGGAAGAGCAGCGGCGCAGGGGAAGGAAGAGGGCAGGGCGACAGCGACGGAGGAGACGACGGAATGTCGATTGGAGGGGATAAGATATTTTTTTTGCGGGCAACCAATTATCCCGTGAAGCAAGCAAGTGAAGTAAGTAAGCAAGCAAGCAAGTGTCAGCAGCTTTTGCATGCATGCAAGCAAGGCCCCAGCGGCATGCGAGGATGTGTGGCGACCACCATGCTAGTTAGGCACCGACCATACATGTCGAGAATCCTCTGTCCTCTGCTAGGCGCCAACATCCATTTACGTGCCGCGTACAATCAGTAGGAAGTCGTACTTCATTTAATGGGTGCAGTTGCTTCATCTATCTCATCTGAGCCATGAAATCTCTATCTGACGTATTAAATAAAAAGAACATACGTGGACACCCTATAAGGCCGTCGATTCGGCGTGCCTTCATATCTTTAATATTGAGTGATAGAATGAAACCCTAAGTGATGACGATTATTACGTTAAAAAATCCAACTAATATATACCGAATCGATGCGAAAAAACTAGGAGGGGAGCGATGATACCTTGCTCTGGAAGATCTACGGATCAAATCAAAGTTTTCAAGATCCAATATGCCGATTCGTGAGGTAGGGTGAAGTGGGGAGAGAAAAAACCCGAGAGGGAGGAGAAAGAAGAGGAAGAATGCTCGGGCAGGAAGGTTGGGCCGAGGTTAAATGGCAGGGAGCTAATGGCGCCGAGCTAAAGGTCTATTTTGTGAAATCTTTCCTTTAGGGGTCTATATACGATAAACTTAAAAAAAATGCTAAAATGTAAAAAATTCGCACTCCCCTTCCGACCAGAAAATTTTAAAAATCATTTAATATATACAAAGAAAATAAAATATATAAGAAAAACACGAGAAGACAGCAATTTCCGTACTACTCCTACTAAACCCCTGACGCCGCGCCCCAACGCGCGCCGCCACCAGAGCCCGAGCCACCACGCCGCCAAATCGATAGCGTTTTTGCTGCCCCCTAGCCCGCCGCCGCCGCCTCCGCCAGCGCGGCCGAGGGCGCAGGAAAAGGAGGCCTTCAGGCGGCGGCCTGAATCAGCATCAGGCGGGAGGAATGGCGCAGTCGCTGGAGCTGCTGCTGATCCAGTTCCTGATGCCGGACAACGACGCGCGTCGGCAGGCGGAGGAGCAGATCCGGCGGCTGGCCCGCGACCCGCAGGTGGTCCCCGCGCTCGTCCACCATCTCCGCACGGCCAAGACCCCGAACGTCCGCCAGCTCGCCGCCGTGCTACTCCGCAAGAAGATCACCTCTCACTGGCCCAAGCTTCACCCGGACTCCAAGGCATCACTTAAGCAAGCCCTCATCGACTCAATCACACTCGACCACAGGTTCTTTGCTAGATACCTATTACCAACCCTTCTGCGCATGTCTGCCTCAGAATTTGTGCGTTTTCAATTCACTTAAATTGCGCATTTGTCCTTCATAAAGGACACTTTGAGTGTGTTCTCAACTTATTAGTTTGCGCTGATCATAGAATTGAATTGAGAGCTCCAGCTTCAGTAAACCTTACTGTTTGGCCCCAAACAACATAGAATTTTGATGCTTCTGTTGTGACCGCAATTGCTCATATAATATAATTCCAATTGGGGAGAAATTTCGCTTGTGCTTCACCCAATTTTGTATGATTACTGCGAAGATTATCTGCACAATATATTCTCATCCATGTTATAACATGACTGATGATTAATCCCAACTTCTCATGATAATATACTTTCTGCTGAGCTAAATTAATCATGGTTTCTCTAGAGCTGATTGATCCAGGCCGTGCTTTTTTTCAATTGGTTACATGATAGTGCGCTGTGGTCGAATTATGGTAACTGATACAGATATTCGATGGCCTACCATTTCTGGTTACTTGGGGTCTAGACCTAAATCTGCTTAGTTCTTGTTCATGGCACATCTTCGATCACAACCCACAGCTTAAGCTCTTGCAGAGATTCCTTTGTAAAGAGTTAAAACATGGAACAACTGCCATGTGGAAGCAAAGGACAAAGGGCTTGTGATATTTTATTGTGAATACTTTTGCATTCTAAGCACTCTTCATACGTCATTCAATGGCATTGAATCCTTGTGTAGTTCTCTATTTCATCCTTCACATTTAAATGTCCCGTTGAGCCAATACGGAATGCAATTCAGAGAAAAAAACCCACATCAAATGGTTTATTACATTTTTTTTCGACCCAAAACTTCTAAATACTGTAGCATCTCTTCTCCAAAACTAAATTTTTTGTTACATTTTGACATTTACATGTAGTTTGTTAAATCACACTTCTAGATTTGCATGGCATGAATATTGACCAGAGTCGACCATTAATTTACCACCAATGACTGGATCTGGTAGGTTGAAATCAAGAGATACACATCTCTAGTACAGTTGAAACTTGAAACTAATCAGAACCTGCTGAGGTCCATAGAACATAGTTTTCATGAAGATCATGGTTACAAGTTACAACACAAAACATCTCATCAGTTGGTGCAAATGTTGCAGATAAAACTTTGTGCTGTTCATCTATTTTTGACGTGCCTTACAACTTTTTGTTCACATGTACTTCTGTTAAGCTTAGAGTCTCTATTTCCATTTTATGCAGTCATCCTGTAAGGCGAGCTAGTGCAAATGTCGTGAGCATTATAGCTAAGTATGCTATCCCTGCAGGAGAGTGGCCAGAGCTGTTACCTTTCCTTTTCCAATGCAGCCAAAGTCCACAAGATGATCATAGAGAAGTAAGTTTGTCTTGATGAAGGGTTTATTCCTACCAAGCAGATGAATATAGACACTATTCATATTGAAGGAGAATGACATTGTGGTTTCCTATTAGATGAATTATAGGAGTAGATGTTAAACATAACAAAATTGTATTTGCAATGTCATTTTCTTCTATCTGTAGTAAGTTTCTGATTTTTTACCACATCAGTAGCTAAAATTAATGTGTATCTTTTGGTATTTTGACACCATATCAGCAACATATCGGCTTCACTATTCCTTGTTGTGCACGTTACTGCATTTGTCTATTATGAAGTCTTAAATATGAGGATACATCTAATCTCTTGAAGTTAAGGGCTAAATGGTCTGACTCATTTTGTGTCTGTGTAAAACCCTATCTGTTTCCTTTAAACACACAATTTTATTCTTTTTCCTGCTGGTCAGGAACACAAACAAAAGTTGGAGTCACGCTGTTGATGCATATGTGAAACCTAATTTGTCATTATACCATTCTTCAATGATTTTACTTGCTGTTCACTTCCCTTTCTCCATGTTTGTGTCAGTGGGTAACTGGGTTATTAGCATCAATAAATTGATCTAACATTCAGATAATGCATTTGTTAATTAATATCAATTATTCATCCGAGCATTGCATGTTGTACTGGCATGCGGCAAACATTTTAGAACCCTGTATTCTGTTGTAATTTTGTTTGGTGGGAACATTTTACATTATCAAAAGTTGTTTTTACAGTTTTGCAAAAAAGGTTGATTGTACAGGAAGCAACTGCTGCTTTATCTGCGCAAACAAAAAGCTAATGCTGAGTGTCTCAAAGTTCTGCTGCCATTTTATTTCTTCTGCAGGTGGCTTTGATTCTTTTCAGCTCCCTTACTGAAACTATCGGAGCTACTTTTCAGTCTCATCTGAACAATTTGCAACCTATTTTACTGAAATGTCTGCAAGACGAAACTAGCTCTCGAGTCAGAATTGCAGCCCTAAAGTATGGTTAACTTTTGTGTCGAAAAGCTCATTGAAAACAAAATATCTGGCCAAATTGTGCTCTGAATGAACTACTTTTCTCTGTGCAACAGGGCTGTTGGATCATTCATAGAGTATGTCAATGATGGAGGTGACATTGTAAGTTTTGCTTTTGTCAGCTGTATTTTTCTAATTTTTTTGTTTCTTTAAAGTTGATTAGAGTTGAGAATGCGGTAGTTCTATGATAATTATGGCCCTACTACTTGGATTATTATTTTTTATTTACAGCAACATGAAATATATTTTTTAGTGTATTTATTTCATATTGTAGATGTTAATATATTTTCTATAAACTTGCTCAAAGTTAGACAAGTTTGACTTAGGACAATACTAAAATGACTTGCAATTTGAAATGTAGGTAGTATGCAGTACGCTCTGACTCATTTCTAATCATTACTATGCAAACCTCTTATCCAAATGAACATATATGCAAAATGAAAGTTGTTCTCGAGATAAGTACAGTTCCCATTGAGTTATTTATTATCATACTGCCGGAGAAAGGGGAACTACATATTTAAGGACTTCTTGTAGCTGAGTTTTTTTTAATTATCTAATTTGTATTTTCTTGGAGCTTGGGGACAAATTGCATTGGATAATTGTACCTAATTATTATGTTGTATGCACATGATATTCTTTCCAAATCAGTGCGAAATATGAAATATGTTATGCTACATTCAATTTCACCTTGCTAACTGTACGGATACAATTTTCCTAGAGTTCTGAGCGCTTGTTTTAAGTGTATAAATGTTGCCTGCATCCTCCACTATCTTCTTGCAGTTGCAATTTAGTTTCATGTTTGATGATTGTTCTTGCAGAATATACCATTTGACACATTGCCAGCTAATGTTGTGAACTTGTGACCATATGTGTACATTTTGTAGGTAAAAATGTTTCGGGATTTTGTTCCCAGTATCTTGAATGTATCAAGGCAGTGTCTTGCTAATGGAGAAGAAGATGTTGCTTCCATTGCGTTTGAAATTTTTGACGAACTAATTGAATCTCCTGCACCACTTCTTGGAGACTCTGTGAGGTCAATTGTGCAATTCTCGCTGGAAGTTTCTGCAAACCAGGATTTGGAAATAAATATAAGGCAACAGGTTTGATCAGGCCTCAGCATCCTCTAATATATCTCCCAACTTATTTACAGATTACTAAGTTGTTTCAAATGATTGTTTCAGGCTATCCAGATAATTTCATGGCTAGTAAAATTTAAAGCATCTTTCTTGAAAAAGCACAAGCTGGTTGTACCTATCCTGCAAGTTATGTGCCCATTGCTTACGGAAACAGCTAATGAAGATGAAGATTCTGATCTAGCAGCAGATCGTTCTGCTGCCGAAGTCATTGATACAATGGCTATCAACTTACCAAGGCATGTTCTTGCACCAGTTCTTGAGTTTGCTTCTGTGAGCTTTCATCACATTAATCCGAAGTATCGTGAGGCTGCTGTGACATCACTGGGTGTTATCTCAGAGGGTTGTTGTGAACATTTGAAAGATAAGTTGGAGGATTGTTTGAAAATTGTTTTGGAAGCTTTAAAGGACCAAGAACAAATGGTTAGAGGCGCTGCATCTTTTGCTCTTGGTCAGTTTGCTGAACACCTGCAACCAGAAATTTTATCTCATTATGCGAGTGTACTTCCATGCATTCTAAATGCTCTTGAAGACCCATCAGATGAAGTTAAGGTATAGCCATCAAATGCCGATGATGTTTTCTATTCTATAAATGGGCAGCAAGGCAACATCCTTTTCCATAATTGTTTAGGTTGGATGGTAAACTTGGCAATATAATCAATTAATTCATTTGTTCTTGCAGGAGAAGTCATATTATGCTCTTGCAGCATTCTGTGAGGACATGGGTGAAGATATCCTACCATATCTAGAGCCCTTGATATGCAGATTGGTTATGTCTTTGCAGAGCAGTCCTCGGAACTTGCAAGAGACATGCATGGTGTGTAGTAATATATAGTATCTATATAAGTTGTGTATTGGAAAGATGATAACCATTTTAACATAAAATCATCTTTTATTTTGACAATGATGATATTTTCTGCAGTCTGCAATTGGTTCGGTGGCCGCTGCTGCGGAGCAGGCTTTTACCCCATACGCCAAAAAAGTCCTTGAGATGATGAAAGGTTTTATGGTGCTTATTAATGACGAAGATCTGTGTGCACGTGCTAGGGCTACTGAGGTTGTTGGGATAGTAGCAATGGCAGTTGGCAGAGCAAGGATCGAAGCAATATTGCCTCCTTTTATTGAGGCTGCTATTGCTGTAAGTTGTGGTTCCATTAACTTCAGTTACTTTTACAGCATTGAGTGCAAGCTTTATGTTCTTCGTACTCGCAGGGTTTTGGATTGGAGTACAGTGAACTCAGAGAGTACACTCATGGTTTCTTTAGTAATGTTGCTGAAATTTTGGGTGATAGTTTTTCACAGGTAACAAGGGTCTTTAAAATTTTATTTAATTTCAGATTGATGTTTAAATTTACCAAAGTGAGTTGTTTCACATTTCAGTATCTTCCTCATGTTGTCCCTCTCGTATTTTCTTCCTGCAACTTGGATGATGGTTCTGCTGTGGACATTGATGATGCTGATAGTATTGAAAATGGATTTGGTGGTGTTTCATCTGATGATGATGTTAATGATGAGCCAAGAGTTAGAAATATCAGTGTTAGGACGGGGGTATTAGATGAGAAAGCTGCTGCAACACAGGCCATTGGTTTTTTCGCACTACACACAAAGAGTGCCTATGCTCCGTATCCTTTGAGAAATGCTAAGCTGCTCTAGTCACAGTTTAACCTTTCGAAACTTCCTTGACTGACACTAGGTATCTGGAGGAGTCACTGAAGATTTTGATCAGGCACAGTGGTTATTTCCATGAAGATCTCAGGCTGCAGGCAGTCATTTCTTTGAAACGTAATTTACCCCCTATTTCTCTTTAATGCATGAATTTTCACAAGGAATTCCTTTCCCTTGTTCATGCACTGGCAGCATTGTGGAAATTTCATTGTCAGGCTAAATGGTTCAACAAAAAGAAGAGTTGATTGCTTAATCTGTAACTTTACGAAATCAGTACTCACAAAAAAAAATATTTGGTGAATGAAATTAAATGTCTTAAAAACATATTCTGCACTCTGCACTATGTGAAGTTGTCTAGCTATCTGAATTACTGAAATACAAGGTGAAAAGGGGCATATAATCCACTGAAGTGTGGCCTTTTAAATGAAGTGCTTTTATAACTATTGTCTGTGTACTGAGGTTTCAGCATTCTTATTTCATATTGGAATGCCAAAACTTAACAAAACATTAGGTAGAGGTAGACTCATGGACTCACCCAATGGTAGTGCAGTAGCCAACTATTTTTATATGATAATTACAGGAAAAAGAATAAAAGTGCTATTCCAACAATATTTTGCATAAAATCCAGAATGGTATGTTGTTAATCAATTCGAAACATCTGTACTTCATAATTTATCACTAGTATAAGTAAGTGTATTTTTTCAACATATCTTAATGTATATTATTTTCTGTAGTGTTCCGTAAAATGTGATTTTATGGCTTTGTTGGTAGTTACATTGATAACCCTTCTTGCAGATATTCTAACTGCTGTTAGGGCAATACCTCCTACACATGCTGTGAGTATTTTGTTGTGCTAATATTCGTATGCTACCTCCTTCGTACCTTCTGGCGATTTAAAGATTAATTTTGATGAAATAATGTTTTCTTTTGTACCATCCAGGATGTACTAGAGAAACAGAAGGATGTCCTTGGTAAATGCTGGATATACTGCATTTCACGTTTGTTTGGCCTGTTTGATAGCAAATAACCATGCCACATTTATTTTTTCAGATACTGTTTTGAACATCTACATCAAGACTATGACAGAGGATGACGATAAAGAGGTAGTTGCACAAGCTTGCATGAGTGTAGCAGACATTGTGAAGGACTGTGGTTTTACTGCAATTGAGCCTTGTAAGCTGTGCCTGTTCAGTACTGGTTGGCCTGAAAATACTAGGTTGTGTTGTTAAAGACTGGCCCTTCTGTGCTCTCTTTCAGACATGCTAAGGCTTGCTGAGGCAACACTGATTCTTTTACGTCAAGAATCAAGCTGTCAACAAGTAGAATCAGATGGTGAGGATGATGGCGACATTGACCATGATGAAGTCCTCATGGATGCAGTTTCAGATCTTTTGCCTGCTTTTGCAAAAGTGATGGGATCTTATTTTCATCCTATCTTTGCAAAATTATTTGATCCGTTGATGAAATTTGCTGTATGTTACCCCCCCCCCTTCCCCTCTCTATATGCGCGTATTCCATAGTCCCATTTGCTCCACATCAATTGATTAATTAATTCAATGGAAGTTCTATACTTTTGAAACACATGGTGGTCTTGTATTTTGCTTTTGAAACTACTTCCTGGAATAAATGCAGAAATCTCCCCATCCCCCCCAAGATAAGACTATGGTTGTGGCAACCTTAGCTGAGGTTGCTCAGGAAATGGGTGCTCCAATATCTGCTTATGTTGATGTATGTTTCTAGCATTCTTTAATGTCTATGAATTTTTATCATTTCAACGGCCCCTTTCATACTGTTTCATTTGGATTCTTCAGAAGATAATGCCTTTGGTGTTGAAAGAGCTTGCGTCATCTGATGCTACTAATAGGAGAAATGCTGCTTTCTGTGTTGGCGAGATATGCAAGAATGGGGGTGCTGCAGCACTGAAGTATGTATTTTTTTTCTAGAATCATCATATTTGATGATGCAAGAAAGTAGTATTTAATTTATATGCGCATTAGCAATAAAAAGATGTATGCTGCACTAATAAAAAATGTTGTGTGCTTACTTTTGATGAAATGACACGCATTTCTCTTGCGTCATTTGAGAAAAAAGCTTGTATTTTTTAAGTTTTCTTTATGATCAGAAAAGCTAGCTGATGAAATAATGACTTTGCATTTTACTGATTTAATTTCCCAAATGCAACATTTTTCTTATATAGATACAAGGGGAAAGTATGTGTTATGCTCACTTTATCCATATTCGATATATTTAGATTAATATATGTCAGCAAGTGAGCAGTTTAATTAGAACCGTATTCTTTTCCTATACTTCTCAATTGCCATATCCTCAACTTCAAAACCATATGCTGTTTGGGTTCTCTTTCTTTGCTGGACCCTAGAAGTAACCATGACCATCTGGACCTGATGGTCTTTCAGAGTTCTTCTCAAAATGACCAAAAAAAAGAAACCATTTTTTTCCTCTAGTGAATAGCCTGCCATGAGATTTGTTGATAAACTTGAACACTGCTCCTAAATTTAAAGTGGTCTAGCATTCTGAAGTGTTGGATGGTGCAGCTAAGAATCATGAGACATATTTGATGCTGTTCCATTTTATAGTCAGCAGTTGGATTACTTCTCAATGTCTCCATTACATAACTAAAATAAAGAGTAACACCTGATACTGTAATTTTGTTGCTCACTAGTTCTTGTTCATCTTTATGCAGATACTATGGGGATATACTTCGTTCTCTGCATAATTTGTTTGGTAACTCAGAATCAGATGATGCAGTAAGAGATAATGCTGCTGGTGCTATTGCTAGGATGATAATGGTGCAGCCTCAGTCAATTCCTCTCAACCAGGTTTGAACAACATTGTAGTTAGTATGTTTGGACAGCTTCATGTTTCAGATTCAAAAGTGTAACAAGCGTTTGATTGCTTTCTTATAGGTTCTTCCAGTTTTTATCAAAGCTTTGCCACTAAAAGAAGATCATGAAGAATCAATGACTGTCTATGGTTGCATCTGCAGTTTATTATTATCATCACATCCCCAGGTGATTCTAGAACCAGATGTCCATTATCGGTCTATATTCATGGGCCAAACCTAACATTTTTTCAATTGCAGATCCTTCCTCTTGTGCCTGATGTCATACATGTGTTTGCCCAAGTGGTGGTATCCCCAGATGAGAGTGATGAAGTCAAAACAAATATTGGCAAGGCTGTTTCTCACTTGATATCTGTCTATGGCCAGCAAATGCAGCCAATACTGAGTGCCCTTCCACCAGCTCATGCAAGCGCGCTGGCTTCATTTGCCAGTAGAAGATGACCTCTGAGGACAAGCTTTTCGTTGGCTCCTCCTTCTGGTTGATTTTGTTTTGGTTTTGCCATGGCCATTTCCTGAGGATCTGATCACACGGATCAAACCAGATGGAGTGCTTGCATTGGCAAGAGTGAGCAGAGTTGTGTCAGGTTGGCGCATGCTTGATTATATGGTGAGCTTGGTTCCTCTCTTTTTTGAGTTACATAGTTGTGCTTGCTTTGGAGCCCTGTACGGCTAACGGTATAGGCCTTGGTCGACAGCGCATCTGTGAGTGCCTGCCTGTATTCAGGTTCCGGTTTTTGGTTATTTATGCTCTTGTTTTTGGAATTTTTTACCTGTCGTTGCAATTCATTGATTGCTGTTGTATATAGAAGAGAGTTTTAAATGGAGAGAATGTATTACTCTGCAACTGGCAAATTTTGTATACATACCGCTCATACCACTAGCTGTTGTTCGTCCGGATTGCGTACCTTGTCGTGCCCAAGTTGGAAAAGGCGCTCCTTGTGGTGTCGCGAATAGAAAATCTTGGAAGCGGGGAAAGAAATCAAAAGTATGGATACTACTGGAAAAGCTAAAACAATTACAAGAAAGAGCCAGTACAACCTGAGCAGCGTGGCCATGCGCTCATCGATCCATAGTGCGGCTGCGCAATGCCGGTTTGGGAAAGTTTTGTTTCTTATTGACGAAGGATTAGCCAGGGACGGGAGCGCCGGTCGCCATCCCCGTCCACGATCCACTCTTTGGACCAAGGTCCACTCGTACAGTCTCCCGGATAGGAAAGCCCTTCAGTCATGGAAGCATGAATCTGGAACTAAAGGGTCTCTGCTTTAGTCTCGATTTTTCGTCCGGGACTAAAGGTTCACCTTTAGCCCCGGTTGGTAACAACCGGGACTAAAGAGGCCTTTCGGTCTGGCCACGTGGGCTGACCCTTTAGTCCCGGTTGGTACCAATCGGGACTAAAGATTTTCTTTTTTTTTCTTTTTTTTCTATTTTCAATTGATGATTCGTTTTGGTTTTCGAATAGGTTTTTGAATACGCATTCTACGCTGTTAATACTATACGTATTCTACACGCTTATAATGTTCGAACATTTTGTAGAAACTAAAGTATGAAACTAACGTATATATTACATGCATATACATATATTGTACGTTATTTTATGTATATATAATATGTATATATATATATTATAAATAAAGCTTGCATTGTATATTCTATCATATCCCTGGGATAACAAATTCACTCCATCTGGTTTGGCTTCCATGTTTCGTTCATGTCATTGTAGAACTTGTCGACGGGTTTAAGACCTGATCATTAAGAAATCCTGCTATGGTCTCTTGAATTGCTTTCAGTTGGTCACGTCGTATGACTTTTTCCTTCAACCATAGAGTCTTCAATAAAAATTAAAGAAAAAGTATATATATATATATATATATATATATATATATATATATATATATATATATATATATATATATATATATGTGTGTGTGTGTGTGTGTGTGTTGGTCAGGTGATTACTTATATATATCAGCAATAAAAGAAATTGTGAATATATGAATATATTTATATAACGTACTTTAAGGATCTCTTCAGGAGTTCTTTTTGCGTACGCCATGATGAACTCGTAAACATAATATCCGTAGTAGTTGGTCCCCTGTTCTTGCCTTAGAACCAACTTTTACGAGAAAAAAGATCCGGTGAATTAAAATCATGCATGGTGTTAATTGAATTTTATATATATATATATATATATATATATATATATATATATATATATATATATATATATATATATAGCTAGTACTTACTTTATGTGCGATTACATCCGGTGGCGCTTTGCAATATTTCATGTGGTGTTCCTCAATGAAACTTTTCCAAACACTGCGCCCAATAAAATAAAAAATTAATTTGGCCTTTAATAATTGTTGCAGTTAAGAGATCGGGGTATATATAGTTGCTAGAGAGACTAAATTACCCTTGGATAATATCTATCATGTCTTGGTACTCTGTTTGCTCTTTTCTTAACGAGTCTAAGATGCTCAACCGACTATTGGCCATATCGATGATCATCAATATTCAATGATTGCTGCATATGTTTTTATACACAAATATGATCGACATTAACTAGAGTCAACATATATATATATATGGGAGATAGCTTAGCTAGTAAGCAAATAATTGAACAAATGTCCATATGATTGACATTAATTATTTAACACTCACTTAAAGTTATAGGGGAAGAGTATGTCCTTGTTTTGTTGGTTCACTAAAAACCTCATAAGATTTTTCTCGAGTTCAGCTTTCCATTGATGCGGGGGATTAGGGTGTTTGAATACGACATTTGGATCAACGAAACCAACATTATTATCCTTTCTCTTTCTGAGTTCTGTCATCTCATATCTGCATATATAAAAATATAGTGCGGGGATATATAATTTATATATATACATGTAGCTTTATATATATACACTTTAATAGTAGAAAATAATCACACTTACAGACAATAGCAGCTAATGAGACTTTTGTCGAGAGAGTTCAGGTGGCATAGTTGGTGTAATTCTAAACACTCGACATATATAACGTCATCGCCACGGAAATAATGTTGGTTTCTAACTCTGACAGAAACAAAGGTCTCTCCCCGTTCACACGCCGCCATGTACCACTTGTTTAGCAGATATATTTGCGTACCCAGTTCACCTAAGGCCTTAGGGTTGTATAGACTCTTTTCATATTTAAATTTCTTCCAGTGATCCACTTTCGGAGCAGATGGTCCTTCAGTGAGCACTTGGGCAAGGTCCAAACTATTATCCTCATAAAACCGAATCAGATCCTCAAAATCGACGTCCAGTAAGTCTAAGTTTGAACCATATTCATTACGAATGACAAGAGGGGGGACTGATTGTTGCGATTGTTGTCCGAGTTGTGCAACACATTTCTCTGCTCTAGTCTTTTTCTGCTCCGCCTCAAATAACTTGGTGAGAGAGCGGCCGTAGTCTGATTTTGGCAGGGTCTTTTGAGATTCCCGTTTTTTCTGGTCCACCATATTTCTTAGAAGATCTGGAGGTAGGTAGAAGTACGGTTTCTCCGGGTTTTCCCTCGCTTCTCGTTGCTTTCTTACTTTTTCGAAAAAAATTGTTCACATCTTTTTGTACTGCAGCATTTAATTCCTTTTCACTTTTTTCGTAAAACAGTTTTTGGGGAATAACTGGATTAGAGGAGGCTTTCTTCTTTGCCGGCTGGTGGGCCAACGGCTTCGTTTACGGGGCGGACCTCTTAGGAGCTGGCTGCTTCTTGGTCATCAAGGGAGGCGGGGCAGCCGTTGGAGACCTCCTTGGAGGCGTTGGAGACCTCTTTGGAGGTGGCGGTGGTGGCGGCGTTGCATAATCATTGCTTGGAGTACTATGATGATCTGGAGATTGAATAATTAGACTTAGGTTGACGGAGGCCCTGCTGTGTGAGTACAAAAAAGAATAATTAGGTATAAGAAATTGTTATTATTAATCATGCATGCCAATAGAAAATTAGTGAAAAAATTATTTCTTTCACTTTTATCCGCACCTATTGTCTGGCAGTTGAGGAAGCGGTGGTGGACTAGAGACCCTGAGAATAATGATGTAGCGCTTGCGCCATAGTATGAATGTCTTCTCTGCTTCTCCTAGAGTCTTCTCCCCATCACCTCCTGAAATGTCAAGAGCTAGATCACTAAAACCTTTGTTAACTCTATCCATTGAGACAATAACATATCCAGGTGGTATTATTGCTCCATAGATTCTTGGTGTCTTGGTAGAATCTAGAGGAGAAAAAACACCGAGAGCCACCATGATTGTGGCATTCTCTTTTGGAATATGTAGCTCACATGATGTAAACGGTGCAGTGATGTCATCCACGAAAAAACGTAGCATTGCGTCATCTTAATTTGACAACTCCGTGGAAGCGCAGCTAATTTTCAACTGATCAGGGGGCTAGTATTAATGTTGATTCCTAGATCTGATGCCTGCCTTTGGGCACTCATTGCTATTTGCTCTTGCTTTATGATTTCATCCTGCATTCTAGCGTGCATGTCTTTTTCACGCTCCTGTGCTTGAAGCAACGCCTCCCGTGACTCACAAACATATTCCTCCAACCTGCTGATCCGCGCTGCTTTCTTATCCTTCCTTCTCTACTGGCTTCTGTAGGTATCTCTGTCGTTATGGAAACCATGCGCCCAAGAAATGTTCCGTCCTAAACCTCTCGTTCGGCCACTGTGTTCAGCAGTCTCGATGGCATACGTTAGTTCATCCTTCTCTCTATTGGACCTGAACGCACCAATAGCTTTAGCTTGTAGAGCATAAGAAAATCTTTGTGTTGCTTTTTTTGAGTTTTGGGCCATGAACCAGCTTCCCGGTCTCTAGGTCCAATCTTTCCCTATAAGCGAAAAACCAATTCTTCGTGCGTTTGGGTCAATTAAGTGATTTTGGTGTGATACCCTTGGCAAAAATGTTCGCTTACATTTTTTCTCACTTGGAAATGGTAGTCGCGTAGCCATCTGATCTCATGCCATGGTGGTATACCTTCTGTCAGGCATTCTCTTGTTCCTTCTCACCCGTTCCTCACCCTCTTTCGATGTCTTGTACTGTACAAAATCATTCTAGTAGGGCCTCAACTTTACGAGCGGGTCTCTAGTATTGAAATTTAGCGTTAGGTTCTTCTTGACGTATTTCGTGTATAGAGATTTCTTCCAAGTCTGAAATTGTGTGGCCATCTTCTTCATAGCCCACTTTCGAACTAGCTCCTTTAATTCATCATCGTTGATATCATCATAATCATCCGCTTGCAACATGAAATGTTGAAGGATATCATCCCAAATTAAATTCTTATGAAGATCAGAGACAAAACTAACATGAGGCTCGTTGATCTTTTGCTTTCATTCACGGACACTGATCGGAAGTCTGTCTCTTACAAGGTACCCACAGTGTTGCACGAATTTCCTTGCATGTGGACCAAGTGGTTCGCCTGTCTCGATATTGAATTCCGATATTATGTAGCGCCCCTCCAATGGCTTTTTCGGGCCTTGAATATTTTTACTTTTCGCCGTTGTGGTCGTCGATCCAGAGGGCTACGTATAAAAAAAAGAATAAATAAATATCATGTGTACACATAATAGATAATAGATATTCAAATATATATATATATAATATTCAAATATATATATAAATATATATACCTCGCTAGTATTTTCTTGCATAATATTTTCTTGATTATTTTCAAGAGCCAGGTATTGACTCCCGTCATCTACATCCTGCTGGTCACCATCGACAAATTGAGTGCCGGTGTTGATAATATCCATCATTTCTTCATCCATGTTGTCTCTCGGGGCAGCCATCTAGCTTTTACACCACTAGATATATCTATAAAAAATAAAAACCATATATCTATAAAATGGATCGAGTCATGTGCTTAAAATTAATTAAATAACTACACTCAAAATTTAAGTCTCCAAAGCGTAACTTTGATTTCTTATTTTCTAGAAATATTTATTGGCAAGTGATATATATATAACAATATAAATTTAAAACTCTCTAATATGTATAACAAATATATATATATATATAACAATACAAATTTATAACTCTCTAATATGTATGTATAACAAATTTATATATATAACAATGAAAACCATACACTAGTCATGCATATGCTATTTAATGGATAGAGCTAGGTGATTAAACTTAAATAATTATAGAATTTAGGGTTATTATTTACGCTGAGCTCTGGTTAGGGTTTGCATGCGCAAAACTTGATTAGGATATATATAAGAGTTTGGAGTGGAGCTCGGCCGGGTTAGGATTAGGAGCGAGTTCATGATATTAGGTTATATATATCCTGATCTACATTGGTGTATATAAATATATCAAAATTCATGGCACCCTAATTATGAAGAATCAAATATATATAACTATAGAATTCAAGGTTATTATTTACGCCTTTGTTAGGGTTCAGAGCAGAGCTCGGCCGGGTTAGGGTTTGGAGCAGAGCTTAGGATATTAGGATATATATCAGCATTAATGTCAATATATCAAAATTTAGATATATATACCAAAAAATTCATAGCACTAATAAAAACAATCTTTTCAATTGTGACGAAGATTCTAATATATTTCTACAACTATATATTATAGTACACTACTACATTTTTTCTACAATTCATCCACTCAACATTTTTTCTATATATATATATATTATATTTAAGTAAACTACTACATTTTTCTATTTTATCTACAAATAAAATATATCTATTTTTTCTATGTGCATACACTCATACACACATTGTTGCTCACATATAGCATGGCGATCACAAGCACGATGGCGAGGGCGAGCACGAGCACAAGCACACGGTGAGGAGATCGAGGACGATGAGCGTGGAGGATGACGAGCACGTGGAGCCGGCCAGGATGAGGCGCGCGTGCACGTAGAGCCAGCCGCTGGGGACGAAGGACGAGCTCGAGGCGTGGTGCTGGTCGGAGGTGATCTCTCGATGACGAGGATGATCACGCGGCGATGGGGATGACGAGGGGGTCTCATCGCTGGCTCCGGGGCTCCTCATCCTCGGTGGTGCGTCGGCTAGGGCGGCTCCTCCGCTGCAGCGTCGAGCTCGAGCACGGGGAAGGTGCGGCAGCGCTTCCACTGGCGCTGTTGCTCGTCACGCGGAGGCGGAGAGATGTTGAGGGTGACGAGGGCGGCGGCGGCGGCAGTGGCGATGGGCGACGAAGACGAAGAGTGAGGAGGAGGAAGAAACGGCCGCCTTATATAGAGGAGGGACCTTTAGTCTCGGCTTCTGTAAACGCCCAGGACTAAAAGACCTTTAGTCCCAGCTGATAATACCAGCCGGGACTAAACGTATTACCACCTTTAGTCCCGGCTGGTATTACGAGCCGGGACTAAAGGTGTATTTTTGGCGGGCCACAAAAAATACAGCCTACCTTTAGTCCCGGGTGGTAGATCTATCCGGGACTAAAGTTGGGCTATAGATTCACTTCCCGCTCGTTTCAAGCTCCATTTGTTTTTTTTATATATTTCTTTCTATAAAATGTTAAAGTCTTGTTAATTGTATAGTAAATTAAATACAAGGCATAAAATTATTTTAAAAGAATATGGATTTACTTTTGCTTTATTGCACACTGGAAAATTATGTGACCTAAAGTTTTTTGTTTTTTCTTATAAATATTGAAACATAATGTCATTAATAATTACTATTTTGTTAATGCAAAAATGTAGTGTTTAATTTAAATCATTAAAACTTTTGTTTTCGATTCAAAATTTGTTTTCACATCATTTTAATGTAAATCTTTTTATTTTTTCATCACTCATTGTCCAAAAGCGACATGAAAATCCCACCATCAAACACAAATTTAATCTGAACATAGAAAAAAGGAAACACCTAATAAACATCTCTGAATTCACAATTATTACATAATGCCTCTAATACACACTATTAAACATCACTATATATATCAAGCGGGCACAATAGTGAACTTCTTCTTAACGTATATCCCTTGGTTATGATCGTGCCGTAACCATGGAGTGTCCTCATCATTTAGATGGATGCTTGGATCTTTGTTCACTGTGAAGGGTGGAATTCGGTCATCCTTTTCATAATCTTTTGATATGTCTGACTTGTCTTCAATTCCAACGATGTTTCTTTTCCTTGAAAGAACTATGTGGTGCTTTGGCTCATTGATTGGGTCGTTGTTGTTTTTCCCTCTCTTTGGTTTTGTAGACATGTCCTTGACATAGAACACCTTATTCATATCCTTGGCAAGGACGAACGGTTCATCTTTGTACCCAATATTGTTGAGGTCCACGGTTGTCATTCCATACTGGTTGTCGACTGCTACCCCGCCTCCAGTCGTCTTTACCCATTGGCACTTGAACAAAGATACCTTAAAAGTAGGTGCATAATTTAGTCCCCATATCTCCTCTATGCGGCCATAATATGTTTGCTTATTTCCATTAGGGTCGGTGGCATCTATGCGGACACCACTGTTTTGGTTGGTGCTCCTTTTATCTTAGGCTACTGTGTAAAATGTATTCTCATTTATCTCGTACCCTTTGTATGTGAGGATATGCCACGATGGCTGCCTAGCCAACAAATACAGTTGCTCATCAATACTCTCATCACCCTGACATTCTTTTCGCAACCAGTCGCTGAAAGTTTCCATGTGTTGACGCGTAATCCAAGCTTTAGACTTCCTTGGAAACTCATATCGGAGCAACTCTTTATGTGTCTCGATATACGAATCCACCAAGGAGGAGTTTTGTAGAACTATATAGTGTGCTTTATTAGAATAATTGTCCTGCATACCAATATATTGTTTCTTCCCTAGTGTCTCCTTTCCACTTAGTCTCCCCTCGTGTCGCCATTCAGGAACACCAATCGGGTCAAGGTTAGGAATAAAGTCAACACAAAACTCAATGACCTCCTCTATTTCATAGCCCTTGGCGATGCTTCCTTCTGACCGAGCACGGTTGTAAACATATTTCTTTAGGACTCCCATAAACCTCTCAAAAGGGAACATGTTGTGTAGGAACACAGGACCGAGAATGCTAATCTCCTTGACCAGGTGAACTAGGAGGTGTGTCATGATATTAAAGAAGGAAGGAGGGAACACTAACTCAAAGCTGACAAGATATTGAACCATATCATTCTATAGTTTAGCTAGATCCATTGGATCGATTGTCTTCTGAGAAATTGCATTGAGGAATGTACATAGTTTCACGGTGGCTAGACGTACATTTGGAGGTAGAATTTCTCTTAATGCATCTGGAAGCAATTGCGTCATGAGCACGTGGCAGTCATGGGACTTTAAGTTTATGAATTTCTTCTCTGGCATATTTATTATACCCTTTATATTCGAGGAGAATTTATATGGTATCTTGATGCTTGCTAGGCATTCAAACATGCTTTCCTTCTCTTCTTTGCTAAGAGTGTAGCTGGCATGACTTAAATAATGGCGTCCATCATCTATCTTATCTGGATGCAGGTTGTCTCATTCTTTTAAACACCGCAGGTCCTATCGTGCTTCAAGTGTGTCCTTAGGCTTTCCATACACACCCATGAAGCCTAGCAGGTTCACACAAAGATTCTTCGTTAGGTGAATCATGTCAATCGCGCTACGGACCTCTAGGACTTGCCAATAGGGTAGCTCCCAAAACATAGATTTCTTCTTCCACATGGGTGAGTTATCGTTGGCGTCGTTCAGAACAGGTTTGCTGCCATGTGCCTTTGCAAATACTACTTTCACATCCTTAACCATATTGAGTACATCCTAACCAGTTCAGTTGCACGGCTTGGTCTGGTGGTCTACCTTACCTTTAAAATGCTTGCCTTTCTTTCTTAGAGGGTGATTCGCAGGAAGAAATTGACGAGGGCCAAGGTACACGACCTTTCAACATTTTTTCAAGAATGTACCTTTAATGTCATCAAAACAGTGCGTGCATGCATTATATCCCTTGTTTGATTGTATTAAAAGATTACTTAGAGCAGGCCAATCATTGATTGCTACGAACAACAATGCTCGCAAGTCAAAGTGCTCTTATTTATGCTCACCCCACACACGTACACCTGGTCTATTCCACAAAAGTAGAAGTTCTTCAACTAGTGGCCTTAGATACACATCAATGTCGTTGCCAGGTTGCCTTGGGCCTTGGATGAGCACTGGCATCATAATAAACTTACGCTTCATGCATAACTAGGGAGGAAGGTTGTAGATACATAGAGTAACAGGCCAAGTGCTATGACTACTGCTCTGCTCCCTAAAAAGATTCATACCATCCATACTTAAAGCAAACCTTAAGTTTCTTGCGTCATTTGCAAACTCTGGGAATTCTCTATCGATTGCTCTCCACTAGGACCCATCAGTAGGGTGTCTCAACATATTGTCTACCTTACGGTCTTCTTTGTGCCATCGCAACAACTTTGTATGGTCTTTGTTTCTAAATAGACGTTTCAAGCGTGGTATTATAGGAGCATACCACATAATCTTGGCAAGGATTTTCTTCATGGGACGTTTGCCCTCAACATCACTAGGGTCATCTCGCCTGATCTTATACAGCGATGCATGACATACCGGGCATGTATCTAACTTCTCATACTCCTCGCCATGATAGAGGATGTAGTCATTAGGACATGCATGTAACTTCTGGATTTCTACTCCCAAAGGGCAGACTACCTGTTTTGCTTCGTACGTAGTGGCAGGCAATTCGTTATCCTTCGAAAGCATCTTCTTTTGGATTTTCAGTAACTCCCTAAATCCCTTGTCAGATACATCATTATTTGCTTTCCATTGCAGCAATTCCAGTGTGGTACCCAACTTTTTCTGCCCCGCATCATAAGTTGCGTATAGCAATTTGTTGTGATCCTCTAGCATGCGCTCGAACTTGATCTTTTCTTTTTCACTTTTGTATTCTCTTTGTGCATCACGAATGGCCTGACCAAGATCATCAGCGGGCTCATCTTCTGCCCCTACCTCTTCTTCAGCTTCTCCCATTGCAGTATAATTGAAGGCACCATATTCAACAATAATGTCATCATCGTCCCATTGTTTTTTTTCACTTTCTTCTATTACAACCCCGGGTTCTCCATACTTCGTCCAACAAATATAGTTTGGCATGAAACTCGACTTCAACAAGTGTGAATGAAGACTCCTTGAGCTAGCATATTCCTTCAAATTCTTATATATGGCACATGGACAGCACATGAAATCATCGTGTTTGTTTGCCTCGGCCACACGTAAGAAAGAATGCACGCCCTCAATAAACTTTTGGGAGCGGCAATCAACATTGTACATCTAATACCGGCTCATCTGCATTACATGACATACATACCATATTAAAATCTAGAACATAATTAGTTAATTATACGATATGCATGCCACCACACAAGGTATTAATTTATGAAAGTATCGCTACAATATAGACAATCCCAACTACCACTAAAAAACTAAAGCTAAAATGCACTTCAGCAGCATAAGGATTTCGCGACCAATCCCAACTAAAACAGATAGATCATACGTTTGTTCAACATCTATAGGCTTCTTCCGCAGGATCACTGCCTCATCAGCCGCCGTAGCCGCCTGTGCAAGAGAGTTTTGCACGTGTTCAACATACGCTTCCTTCCAGTACCAGCCTGAACATCTAATGCCATCGCACTGAAATTAAAACAAAAAATTAGAACTTTAATCATAATCATCATGAAAATAAGTATAAATTAATCATAATCATCAAATACGACAAAATAACTCACATTGCGATTCAGACACATGTAGAAGATACGACTCTTGTTGGGACACTCCTTCCTCACCCGGTACTCCATCACAATCTTCTCCTCATACTTGCCGCATGCAATGAGAGGGAGGTCCGACCTCAGTCGCTTTGGAACCCGATGAGAGGCCGAGGATCCGAAAATAGTTACCATCTACTCTCTATACTCATTTTTAATATAATATAAATTTCTCATTTTATAAACAAATAAAATTAAAAAAACTCTAAAATTCTAATTATCTCTAAACCATGAAGTGTGCTATGCATGTTAGAAATGAAAGCTGAATACTAGTTTTGAATAACTAATTTATCCTTCCTTCATCCAAATATGCAAACTTTAAAGTGATTTTGAGCTTAAATGGCTTACAAATAAAAAAATCCACCATAAAAAATCACATATATCTAGTCCACAAAATGAGATATGCTAGTGATGAAACATGAGAGTATAAAATTGGTAACCTTTAGAACCGAAGAATCAATGGAGGAATCGAAGAAATCTTGTGATTACCGGCGATGAGGAAGAAGAGAGGCCGGTGATGAAGCAAGAACACTGAGCTCGAAGTGGCTTGGGCTCGGGGAGAAAGAAGGAGTATATAGGAGGGGACCTTTAATCCCGGTTGGAGACAGCAACCGGGACTAAAGATTCATTTCTAGTCCCGGACGAAGCCTCCAGTCAGGAGTAGACTTTTACTCTCGGTTGGAGGGACCAAGCGGGAGTAAAAGTTAACCTTTAGTCCCGGTTGGTAGCTCCAACCGGAACTAAAGGTCCCCTGCAACAAAAGCCTGCCACAGTAGCCGTTGGGCAGGGACCTTTAGTCCCGGTTGGAGCTACTAACCGAAACTAAAGATTTCTCTAGTCCTAGACGCAAAAAATATCAGGACTAAAGTCAAATTTCAAAGTAGATCAAAAATGGTTTCCCTACTGGTGGTCGGTGGATTTTGATCAGCAAAGGCCCGATCTAGTGATAAAGATGGGTTGATAATACCATCAATCGTAGGATCGGATTGGGTCCTTTCCTGCCTGCTCGCTCACCCCTCCCTGCCTTTTAACCAAGAAGATTTTTAATCTTGGTCGCACTGATCCTGTCTTTGTCTTCTCTCTGTCGCTCTCCCTAATCGACTTTCGTTTTTCTGTACAGTAGCAACCGCACCGGCCAAAGCCGGCACTCATCTCGACCCTGATCGGACGGCGTCGGCGTGCGGCCAACCCCTTGTTGACACGCACAGGTCGACAGCAGGACGACGCGGGCCGGCACGATCTCGGCCGGATCCGCGTCCCTTTGGGGCCGCCTGCTCGCCCACTTGTAAGCCTGGCCAAAATACCCGATACCCATTATCTGTACCCGAATTATTTGAATCCGGATCCGAATTATCCGAACCTGAGGTACCCGATACCAAATTCGGATAGCGATTTTGATTACCCGAAATTAGTTTGGGTAATTCGGGTAATATCCCCCGGTACCCAAACTATCCGAACTACCCAAAGATTTGTTTTTGTTTTTGTATTTATCATGTGTTGTTAGCTGAACCATTTAACTTATCACTTTATTAGAATATAATTCTCTCTATTTGAATGAGTGACTGTAATATATTATTCACTATAAATTGCTATTGAAATTCTATACAAATTACTGCTGAAATTATGTATAGATCGCTACTGAAATTTAGTGTAGTTTGTTGTTTTCTGTAAATTTGGGTATATCGGGTAATACCCGAACCCGAACCCGAATTATCGGGTACCCGAATTTGCGGGTAGTGTTTTTTCGGGGGTAATATCGGGTAGCAATTTTCATTACCCGAATTTTGAATTACCCGAATTACCCGATCCGAAAAAATCGGGTAACCCGAACGCCTAGGCTTACCCACTTGCCCCGAAAGCCTACGGCAACGCCATTTTTGGCATCCCCGCGGCCGGCGCCGGCCGCGGTCATGTGCGCTCGCCTCGAGCAAAGACGCCTACCTACACCGCTTGCCTAGCAACGACGGAGCCACGTTATGACCACGGAGGGCTCCGGCCCCCCTTGCCACACAAAAAAGAAAAGAACATCTATGCTGTTGTGCAGCGTATCTGTATTGTTGTGCAAGTCTAGATGACTAGGCTAGCTAATTCAGCCCACAAGGCATAGGTGATGGGCCACTGGCTACATGCAAGCCAGCCCATTATGCACGTATGAGCCATATGACTGGTGGCACCTGGGACCTGACATTGCTCAACATGCAAAGCAAAGGGGAAGAAAATAATCCACATCCAAGTGCCCAAGACGACGAGCCGGAAGCCAGAGGCCGGAGCTGTCGATGCCTCGCGGCGGCCTTCCCAGTTGACTCGTCGACTCATCATCGGCCCCGGCCGGCGGGCGGCGGCGGCCCCACGCCCACGCTCATTCGGCTCTATTTCATAGACCATGTAGTTTAGAACCAAAACTTATTTCTATAGAACTTCTCTATATATTATCTCGGATTTGACAAATGCCCTCATATATTAGGCTTCACGCTCCGCCACTGCTGCCTAGCCCCGTCTCTTTTGGCGCTAGCGATAGCTAGCTTTCGATCGGTATTCGGTAGGCGAAACGCGCCAGGTACTCAGGTAGCCTTTCGCGACAGAGCTGCTGGCTCCGCGCGTGCATTATTTCCCTCTCGCCCCCTGGGCGAGACCGTTCCGGCGACATGGATTGCTTGTAGCAGTAGCACTCTGCAGTGCACACGGGCCACGGCCTCTCCGCGTTGCACGGTGCATCTATCAGCTCATGAGACCGAGAGGAGATCGAGAATCCTGAAGTGATATCATGAGTCACCTAGCCCGGGCGCGCGTGCCTCTTTTTAGGATCATCAGGCGCGCCGCGCGCCTTTGTGGGTACGTCGTAGAACGTAGCACTACGGGGACAACGAGCTATTTTCTTTGAGGATAGAAAGGTGACAAGATAGCAGCTAGCAGTGAATGAAGTGAGTGACACTGCCGCTTTGTAAGGAGTACGGAGGCGCCGCGGGAAATCGTAATGTATTCCTGCCTTTGCGCTCCGCGGGGCACGTCGGCTGCACAGCGCAGCGCAGCAGGAGCGTACCTACTGCATGCAGCCTAGCCTAGTTCGCGTACGTTTCCCTGGGCAGCGCACACGTACGTACCCTCCGATTCTCTATCTATCCCCTCGCGCACGTACGCTGTCCCTCCCTCGTTACGCTAGCTACGTTTCTTTTTCTCTGTTATTAGTAAAGTACATGCATGAATTCTTGACCTTGACCGAACAAAATAAAGCTAGCTAGCTGCCCACTTTGTATTCCGAGGCATATGGAGTACATTACTACTTGCATGCATGAACCATGCATGCATGCACGAACTATATATTCGCCCGATTCTCACACCCGATGGAGTTGTTGCTGTGCCAATTTGCGCTGCCGGCGTATATATGTGATACATGTTTACAAGAGAAATCGAGAAGACAGGCACGCACCACGCCACTGCGTATACACGGACGACGAACATGCATGTCCTTTTGGTCCAGCACCCCGGCTACCCTAGTGTCCAAGCTGGGTGGCTAGCTAGGCTACATGCTATAATCCACAGGTTCCTATCAGGCCATGCATCGATCCATCAAACCGCGCGATCTATCTGCATGCCGACTATAAAGTTATTCGATGGAATGGTTCTAAAAGAAAGGTTCGTACGTACCTAACCTATTTATTGGGCCTTTTTTTTTTGCCCGGTCGTGTTGCATTGCATCCGTTCTCAGCCCATTATTACATCACATATCGTCTAATAATGATGGAAGGAAACAACACACACTCCACATTATCTACAATGTTTTAATTCCGATGGACGACGGCGATCGAAACGAGACCGGTTCGCCACAGACGGATCAATCGGTGTCGAACAGGGTCCGGCATGAAGGCAACAGCAACGGGCAACGTGCGACGCGAGCAGCCATGAGGCAGGGACGGAGGAGCGGCGAGCGCCGGCGATGGCTCACAGGCCGGCTGCTTTAGCTGATGCAGATAGATGTCGAGATCTGAGCACGAGCGGATCCGATGCCCCCCAGGATCACGCCTGTCCTGGTAATGGCACGCAAGATTCGATGGCTTACAATCCAAGAGGGATTCTGATGGCACTTGCCGTGGATTTCCGGTCCTGCTTCTGCGCACCGCCAGCGCCTGCGCCTGCGCTCGGGAATCCATCCACGCGATCTCTCACTTTTTACCTTTTGGCTGATGCACGATTAAGGTGGTGTTTGCATGACTAATCCAAGGGCTAAAGTTTAGCCTCTAAAGTTTAGCTCATAAACTTTAGTTCTGCTAGACTGTTTGGATCCATGGAGTAAACTTTAGTCCTCTAATCTACAATGACTGATTTATCCTCATTTAATTATCCATGCACAGCCATGCACGCGAGCGGCAAGGGGTATGAGGCATCCAGCGCATGCCCCGAGGGAGTTTAGCCCAGTTTAGGGTCTCTTTAGAAGCAAAAGATTTTAGTCCAATTTTTAGCCATTTGTTCACTTTTAGCCCCTCTATTTGGATCCTCATGGCAAAAAAACACTAAAAATACAAGGTTAAAGTTTTGCCATGGGATCCTAAGAGAAGAGCTAGTGCTAGATTGAGCTTACTACTCAAACTTAACAAAGGCGCCAGCAAATGAACATTCATGCTGCTAACTGAACGTCTGAACTGTTGCGTGAGATTGGATTGATTTGAAAGCATGGTCATACAAAATACAGTCCTTTTCGTGAATGTACGCTCTCTTATAGTTAAGAGAGTTTAGTACCAGGCCCGGTGAAGCCAACGGCCCGCCCTAGAGGCCGTACTCCAAGCGCCGGAGATTATACAAAATGCAGTTTTTTTCTTGAACGTTCTCTTATGTAGTGAAGAGAGTACTTTAGTACCATGCCCGGTAAAAATCAAAGCCCCGCTCTAGAGCCTGTACTCCAAACATCGAGATTAAGATAAGAGAAACCATCGCGCCTCAATTAGAGTCTCTACTTTAATTTGAGCATCTCATCTACAACAATAGTCCTTAAATCAAGGTCCCTAATTTCTTTATGACAAGTGAGATCCATTTGTCATTGACATTTTTTTTAATTTTGTTATTTCCTTTGTCTTCTCCTTCCCTATCGCTCCCTCTCACTCTAGTGGTTAGCGGCTAGGCATATGTGTGGGGTGGTTGGAGGTCTCGTGGACTGGGATTTGGACCGCCTGGGCGATCATCGGTGACCAGGAGTGGAGAGACCAGGGCCAACCGCCACGAAGGAAAGATGACCACAAAGGTGATCGGGGGACAAGGAGGTCGTGCTTGCAAGGACGGCCGTCGGGAGAGGGCACGCTCGCTGGGACGAAGTTGGGGAGGGCGCTACTCTCGCTGGACGTTAGCTAGATCTTGTGTGACCGGTCTTAGGAAGATGAATGGACCTTTGCCCCAAGATCTTAAAAATAGGATAGGAGCACCCCAAACAAAAATTAAATAGTCATTTTTATTTTTTGCTAACGTACCTGGATTGGATCGCTTATTTCATGACGAGGAAAACAAAGGTTGTAAACGTATCAATAACAATAGTACGACTCATGCTCCTGCACAAGCTAATAATTATAGGAGATATAAGATATATAATTGCTAGAGATTCATGGATAAATGTGGAGTCACAAATAAAATTGCTTATGTTTGTTCTCTCACATTTATTAAAAAATTCTAACGATATTCACACACACAAGTCTTGGATTCATTCATTTACCCGTATACTTATTACTCTAATGCGGAAAACTATTAATCAGACTGTTATTATGTGCTCTGAGCTAAGTCGGAATCTTAAAACTGAAGAAGACGGATGCTACAACTGTACCTTATTCTTCCAGCCGAGCCGAAGGAGACAATACTGCACCAACGTAACAACCGTGCGGTGCGTGCTTGCCCGCTCGTCTTCCACTAGTTCGCACATCCCTCGCGGCGCTGGGGCTCGACACGTGGCACGAGCTGCCCCAAGCATCGCTCAAAACCTCCCGAGAAAACAGCGTTTTGTGGGGCCTCGTCATCTGGATTCCGGAGATGGATGGAATGACGGATACGAACAATACAAGCTGTGAATTGGCTTGTCTGCGATCGTAGATATTGTACCTTACAAAGCTACAAATACTGTCTTGTCAAAAATAAAGGTTCCAAAACTGAATCTGTTGCTGAAACGCTTTTACATGATGGTCGGCTTGGGGATTACCAAAGGAGAGGAGGCTGACTCCAGCCTTGACAAAGGAGAAAGGAGAACGACCAGGTCTACAGTGCTGGCAGGCCAAACTTTTGCTCGTGGTATACCGGGCTCCTCGTACCCTACTTTCACACCTACCCACACGCGAGCGATTAGCCGATTACGTACGTCCTTGCTGTCTAGCTGCACAGAAAGCAGTGTCCGGCAGTTACCCGACTGATGCACCACCGGCTTGTCAATAGGTGCTGTGTTCGTAGGCTCGTGGCGACCTCTGGTTGGTCAGTTTCGCAGCTCGTCGCACTTCCACACATGCGCAATCTCCAGTAGTCACCTCGCCGGCAAATAAACAGCGTGTTACGGTTACCGATGGAGGAGAAATCAAGTGCTTTCCATTGCCTGCCCCCCCCCCCCCCCCCCCCCCCCCCCCCCCCCCCACCCACCACCACCACCACCACACACACTCCCCCCCGAAAAAAAATGCGTTCCACCGAGACCCGGAGGAAAAATAAAAGTGCTTTGCATTACTGTCTTGTAAACCGTGATTTTTTTTTTCTTATATATATATATATATATATATATATAATGCAAAGAGCCAAAGACACACAATTGTAGTTTGTTTCTAGGTTTTATATACACGCTAGCTTCCTTCCATATGGAAAGTAGCTATGTGATTCTGATTCGATTACTGGAATATGGTACAGTTAGGGCTTGTTTAGATATTCATATTGTTGACATAAAAATATGACGATGTGATCAACACACAGTAAGCCGGATGATCTTGATGGAGTGAACCCGAAGATCTGCTTAGCTTCAACGCAAGAACGGTCGGTTTCGGAACCAAAGGCGTGCCAGTCAATTTGACCCTGCAATTGACAAGAAGAGAATAATCAGTAGTTTAAAGTAGAACATGTCATTGTTACACCAGACAATTCTAATATGTGGCCAAATAGCCGATTAATATGGCCATCGACTACAGAGTCGACATCCAGCAATAAAGCAATATAAGAAAACATCATCAGCTACAGAAAATAAGAGCCGATTCTTCTTATCCACAGTAGTAGAAAACAAGTTACCTGCGCGATCCAGACAAAGTCGTCCATAGCCATTAATCGGCCTCTATGCCTCCGCTTCCTCCGGCCGATATTTTAAGGAGAAGTGATCGGCAAAAAAGGCGCCATCAACTTTTGGAGTGGGTAACATCGGCAAGGTCTTGACAACATCCTTGATCAGCTTAATACATTGGTTCGTGTTTAGCCGATGCAACAGTTGTACTCCGTGAATTCCGTCTGCCATAATATTTTTGCAAGCTCATCCCATAAGCTTATATATCTAGTCTTGAAAGTGAAGGAGCAGCCGACAGTGGTGAAGAAACCGCCTATGGTAGAGTACAAGTCTAATTTGCTCTCCTAATCCTCCTTGCTTTTGCTTCTTTTAATCTTCATTCACACGAAGACCAGGGGGCGTTAGAACTTTGTATCTCTATATCTCCCTCCAAGTATATTAAACAATGATTCCTAATCGGCCATGGAGACTCATTTGGTTCTTGATTTGTATAGTTGGACTCAATTTCTTGATCTTTTTCTTGTTTGCTTGGGCAGCTGCTTTCGAACAAAAAGTTGCCTCTCTTGAAAAGCCTCTGGAACTTCTCTTGGCTGAATCTCGTTGATGAAGTATAAGTTGACCGACAATTGTTCCACCGTAATCTGGAAACTAATAAAATATTAAGAAGGCATTTGACTTCTAATCAAAGGATTGTGGGTTCGAGTTCCACCGAACGTGCCAAAAAATGTGTTTGACATAAAAATATGGCGATGTGATCAACACACAACATCTTGACAGAGTGAACCCGAAGATCTGCTTAGCTTCAACGCAAGAACAGTCAGTTTCTGGACCAAAGGCGTGCCAGTCAATTTAACCCTGCAATTGACAAGGAGAGAATAATCAGTAGTTTAAAGTGGAACATGTCGGTGTTGCACCAGACAGTTCGAATATGTGGCCAAATAGCCGATTGATATGGCCATCGACTACAGAATTGACATCCAGCAATAAAGCAATATAGGAAAACATCATCGGCTAAATAAAACATGATCAGTATAAAACGTTAAGCCGATAAGTTTGATGTAAAGAGTATAACATACGAACAATCGACTGTTTACCATAAATGAATCCATAAACAATATGAATCTAATTTATTATCATCAACAGTGAGGTTCGACCGCATCGATGCAGCTATAATAATAATAACAAACTAAAGTCAAAAAATCTATAAAACCATCTATATGTCAATAGACTCATGAAAATATGCTATATGTGTGAGAGCATAGACAATCGACTAAAATAGCCGATGCAGGCATAGCAAATAAACAGAATACATATCTCGATCATGAACAAAACCACTAATCAATAATTTCTAATATAAAATCTTACCATTGAGGTTCGACCGGATCGATGCAGCTATGGTAGTGTCATTAGATTAGATCTCATTAACTAGTGAGTTTATCCAAGATTAAAACATGTCTTTGGATGCATACTATGTTTGATTAGAATAGAAATAAAACAACCGATCTAGTGGAATTAAATCATCAATTATGAGATTTAAAGTGTGACCAGATCAAAGGACGACCAATTAAGATGATATGATGCCGATCTATCTATATCTCAATCAGGTGATTTGTTATAATTAATAAAACATTAATTATATTAAGATCGATAACTGGTGAATCAATAAAAAACAGCAAGGAAAATCTTACTAATCTTAGCAGATTCGATAACTGGTGATATTGTATTAAACAACAAGTTATTTAACACAAGATCGATAACTTTGATCTATATTATAATTCGTACGAGATCAATCAGCTGATGAAGCCTTACAAACTACGCTACAGATCGATAACTAACTTATATTATGGCTCATAAAAAATCAATCAACTAATGCAGCTTTACAAGCACAATACAAGTCGTGACGGTACTCACAAGCAAACTTCGATCAGTCGATGCAGCCCTGTTTGCTGAAGAACTCGCCGAAAAGCTACATTACTCCTACTCCTGTGGATTGGCGTGAAGCCGAAAAAATAAAGACTGATTTTGATTGATGTGCGGATATCTTTTACAATAGTCGAGAGTACATATTTATATCCTAGACTAAGGACTCCTCGTAACCTCCATACGTGACTTGCCTAAAAAAACGATAGGAAATACAAAAATACATGGACTCTGATTCCCTTATTTAAAGTCCTCGCTAACGAAGCCTTCTTGATCGACGTCTTTTCTTGCCATATCCTTGCATCTACTGTGTACGCGTATTTGTACAATATGCCTGCCGATCTCCACTGGAACAATGCATGCATCACGTGGTAATCTTGGGCTTGCCGTGCAATCTTGCCAAACAACAGAGTTCAAGTCATACCCCTCCGTGCTCCTTTGCTCTGCCCTCTCCGCGATATATGCCTGGGCGTCATGCTCTTCCTAAATAAATAATATTTCTTTTTCCTTAACATATGCATTCATCTGGGGATATTTTCATGCACATACACCTCACGCTTATTCGTTTATAGCAACCAACAAGAGTCCGAGGCCATCAGAGATTGCATGCATGTGTTTGATGCCAGATTAATCGACTCCGCTTTTCTTCCTTTAATCCTCCTCCCTTTCTATTTTTTTCATTTACGCCGGCGGCACCTGGACTCTGATTATTTAATCCGAATTAATTATCCAAGGCAACTTTGTGATGCTGAGCTTGGATTGAAACGTGGCCGAACATAACAATCACCGTGCATGAGGATGTATTATAATAATTGTCTCAAGTCATGACGTGCGCATTTTCCTTGATCTTCTTGCTTCTCTTCCTTTTTCATATATATCTTCACGTGTGGAGCACTTAGACTTCATACCTCTTTTCCCAAATTAAAGAATATTTCTTGGCTGGTGAGCACATCGGACGATTCCTTCCTTTAAAGAGATTTGCCAAATTTTAGTGCAAACACGTACCTATCTCTATCCATATGTACTTAGGTAGAAAATTAACAAATTTTCACTTCAACTCCGCTCCAACAAACATAGAATGATGTAAATCTAAGAGAAATGTTATGCAACAACCAAGCGTTAGGACACTCGATTTCTCCTCGCCCATGCGCCCCTCTCTCTCTCTCTCTCTCTCTCTCTGGCCTCTCCTTCTCTTCTTCTCTAAATCAGTCGGCCTTGGGGAAATCAGGGGGAGGCAGGCCGGCCAAGCGGTGGCGACGGTGGCGGGGCGACGTTCGTGTCCTGGCGGCGGCGAAGGCGGCCAGGCCAGGTAGGGGCGGGGGCGTTTGGCCGAAGTTCACCGCGGAAGAAGGAGGGGGAGGAGAAGGAGAAGGCCACCGCGGCGTGGGGCGAGAAGGAAGAAGAGCAGTGAAAAAAATCAAGTTCTCCCGACCGATAAAACGCTCTAGTGCTAGCTAGACACTTGCAAATCTAAACAAGTCCTTGAACAAGTGGCATACTGACATCACCACATGAGTAAGCTAATGACGTCCTGCATTTCAGCTACGGGCGTGGAGGTGCGCCAACTCTCCCACGTGTAAGAAGTAAGAATGCAGGAGGGTCGCAAAAGCTTTTCTAGAGGCCAGATAAAAATCTTCAGAGATGGACTAAGGCGCACAGATCCCGTGTTGCCTTTCTCGGTTCTTCAGGGCCTTACGTTGGTTGCTCGGCAATTTGGGGTCACGGGATTTGGGGTTTGACGAGTATCGAGAGCAACCGGCGCATACAGATTTCAGAAACCTGTTTGTTCTTCCACCACCCCTCTGCTTGTGAAAGTGCACAAGGAAGTTGCACGGTTTGTGTTGCCATGTGGGGGGATGCACGATGGTAATGGTAAGGACAAGACTAACAATGCTTTCGACAAATGTGGCAAAGCGGGAAGGGTCGGCGAAGGCTGCACTAGCTAGCGCTAGCACACATTTTTCCATCTCCGTCCCGTCCGTAATGGAGCTAGGAAAGGCCGGCAGGCGGCATAGGCGCGCACGGAACGGACGGCGGAGCGCGCTCTGGCCGTGGCCGGCCACGGCTCGCGGCCGTTGGCAACACGCCGGGCACGACTGCACACCAGCTCAGGCGCCACCGGTAGGCACGTTGCATTGCGCGACCCGCGAGCTAGGCGCCGGGGTTTGGTGTGAAGCGTCGCGCGTCGGCATCCGGGCGAACCAGCCGTAGCGTAGCCGTAGCCCCGCCAACTTCCAGAAAATGAACCGAAGAAACAGTAGCTGCTCAGCGCAACCACTCCGCCACCCAACTCTCCTCGTTGTCCGTCCGTCCCACCTGTCACTCGTGGCCCGCCGATGTGTCCACCGCTCCGCCCGCTCGCGTGTGGAGGATGCGTGGAGCGGGGTGACACGATCGACACGCTCGCGCGCGGAGGAAGCGCCGCGCCGCCGCGCCCGCGCTGGGACGGGCGAGCCGGATCGGGTGAATCACGCCGCCCCCGGCTCAGCGCCCTGCACTGAACAGCTGCAAGCGGCGGCGGCAGGAGGATTCGCAGCGTGGCAGGGCGAACGTTGCGGCGTGGCAGTGCGTGGGGTCGTGGGGACAAGGCTCTATTCCGGGAGCTGCTCGGCAGCGCCACCGTGGCTTGGATCCTTCTGTGCTGCGCGCTAATCGGGCATTTGTCTCGCACGCACGGCGCTAGCTAGCGTCGTATGCTCAGAGCCAGACGCTGCATATGCCAGGAACGGAATTTTATCGTAAGGTATAAGAGATTAGGAGAATTGGATTGATGGACGCACGTTCCTACTCCGTATTAGCTACTTATGTCGTCTTCTCAAGCCATGCACGTGTATCATTAAGAGAGTCAATTCGGCACTTGATTATACTCATGCAGAAGCCGTTCAAAACCAGGGTGGTGCGTGGTTACCCGATTTTTTTTGGGTGGTTACCCAAATTGAAGCTACTGCTCTACGCAGGAACCGTAGTATATATATACAAAGGTCAGGGTCTGTGAGCTCTACCAAACAGTACTCCATCCGTCCAGAAATGACACGTGGTCTATGAGCTTAAAGAACTACTCTTGATTCACTTCCCAATATGGAATTATTTTTCATATATAATTTACCTAGAGAATCATAAAGAAGCACTTCTCATCAAAGTCACTTTCTACAGAGAATTATTAGAATCAGACGAAACTCTATCAAATAGGCCTTTTAAAATTACTGAAGAACGATGAAGGAATGGCCCCCAAATGATTGTCAAGGTGGCGGCGCATACGCATGATACGCTCTTGGAAATTGCGAGCATCTACGCCATACGTCTGATCCGTTCTAAGTGACAAATGCAGCTAAACAATTTGCTGGCCCGTTTTCTTTCTTCCATTTCTTCCTTTCACCCCTTAAACCTACTACTACAAAGACCATGATCAGTAGCAGCAGTAGTGCCACGTCGCTACACAAATGTATTGACCGAGAAATTTCTGTTCGAATTAGCCAGCAACAAGCCAAAGCCCCAATTCAGACAAGGAATTTCCCTGTACGCCACCTCGTTCCAGCAATCTGTGCGACGGCTCGAGAAAATGTCAAGCTACTTATATACAAGACCTTGATAAGTACAGACACCCTAAATCTCTTCCTAATTCTTGTTTTTTTAGCAAGATGAGAAAAACCCCTCTCCAATAACTCCTAATTCATTCTCCTAATCTTTTTAGAACTTGGAAAAAGTCACAATGTTCCGCGTAGAGTTACGCGCTTCCGAGTCGCGCGTATCTTCTCTCCCTACGCGTGTTTGTCGGCCAATCTAAAGGTGGAAGGATGTTGAAAGAATAAAGAGTAGGAAAGGGTTTCTGATGCAAATGTACAAAAGAGAAAAAAATATATAAAAGTGGTTAGGATAATTTGAAAATAGTATAGAATTCATGATGTAAAATTATCTTTTATATTTTAGGAGTGAATTAATAGAAACTCTTGGAGATGGCCTTCTTTATTCCTTCCGATATGTTTTTAGGAGTTATAAAACTACATGTTTTGGGAAAGAAAATATTGGGTATTCTTGGAGATACTCTTAGCGTAGTTCAGCTAGTTAGATTCCTTGTGGTGGAATCTGCCCACCCAAGTTCAAGTCCCCGACTTAATATGTGTGCTCGGATTTAACTGCGCTATTTTTTTCAGTGGCAGGCGACGTGTCCGTCGACAGCGAGGCGCCTATAGTGACTTCGTCAGTCTTGAAATTTGTCGGTCCAACTCATTTCTTCAGAGGTGCCCATAAAAATGAGTGTGCGCTCGCGTATGCGAGTGTCTACGTCTGTAATTGGGTCTCACAAAAAAAAAAGTACAGACGAATAAACCACATCATATTCACCATTTTGTATTGCTGACAGTGTGTCTGTGTGTGCCACAGGGGAGCCACTTGCAGATGAGAACATACACAATAAATTAACAATACATTTCTCTTGATAAAATTTCGTTTTCAACGTTTTTGTGAAATGCCCGAATGGAGTGCGCATATGTCACTGAGGGGCCCCTCACAGAGGCAAAGGTATGTGCGGTGAGCAGAGGCTGAGCCGGTGAGCCCGAGCAAACCAACACCCCCACCCCACCACCTACAAATACCCCGCCCCCGCCGTTCCTCTTCTTATCGTGTGACCTCCCCGATCCCCAGCTGAAGCGCCTGAAGCCTTCCACTTCCACCTCCACCGCTGCGCGGAGCCTTCTCCTTCGCTTAGCCTTAGCGCCCAGCCAAAGGACAAGTCTGCGGGAGAAACCGATCCGAGACACCATCAAAACGAGCGAAAAAAAGGTCCAGACGCGCGTTAGAGTCTCCAAAGCTCATCCCTCCACTCCCCGCCGCAACCTGCAGCCTGTCGTTCCGGTTATATAGCGCGGCCGCGTGCCCAGCTTCCTCCGGTTTGCTCTGCCTCCTCCTGTGCTCGTGCACAAGATTAACAAGCAAGCCACGCGAAGTATAAAAACACGCGCGCTCTAGAACCTGTAGCTGCACTTTCTGAGACAGGTAGCTTTGCTATAGGCTAGTGTCACTTGCTGAGGACAAGCAGGGGAGACATGGCACTGACAGTGTTCGAGACCACCGAGCAGCAGCTCCTCCCGTGCCAGCAGGCCGTCGAGCAGCAGGGCACTGGCGATGGCGGCAAGGCCGCCGCTGCTGGCGGCGAGAAGGCTGCCGTCATGCTGAATGAGACGGACCACGGCGGCGACGACGACCGACCGGCGGAGAGGGACGACATATGGAACATGATCCAGGCGCAGAAGCCGCCGCCGCCTGCAGCGCCCAGGCAGCAGGCGCAGGCGCCGTACGTGCACCCGCTCGTGCGCCGTTCGTCCAGCCTGCTGACGCAGAAGAGTCTGGAGATCTGCACCGAGAGCCTCGGCTCGGAAACAGGCTCGGACGGCTTCTCCGACGCCGACGGCTCCGCCACCGACCGCTCGTGCCCGGGCTCCGACGACGAGCGCGGGGAGGAGGAGGTGGCCCCGCGCGCGGCCCCGCCCAGGGCGTTTCCGCCGCCGCTTCCGTCGCTGGCGCGGCGCAAGGTGGAGTCCACCATGGAGATGAGGCAGGAACGCCAGGACGGCCGCTTGCTCGTCAAGGTCGTCCCCGTGGCGTCGTCCACCCTGTTCCGCGCGCAGCGCCGCGGCGGGCGCCTGCTCCTGTCGTTCGCGGACACGGCCGCGCCGCCCGCCCCCGCCTCGGACGAGCTGGACAGAAGCCGCGCCCAGCCGGAGACCGAGCAGCAGCAGGCCGACGAGGAGGACGAGGAGGATGAGGTCGAGGTCGTGGACAGGGGAACGGTCGTCGAGGTGAAGGTGAGCGCGCAGCCGCAGGCGCGCAGCGGGAGCGGCCCGCGGGTGCACCGCTCCGCGCTCGTCATCAACAAGTTCGTGGGCGCCGAGCCGGTCACCTCCTGCGAGATCGACGACAGCGCCACAGCTCCGAGGCGCTGCACTGGGTCCACCACCACAGCGGTCGCGGCCCTGGCAGCGGCCTCGGCGCTGAGCGCGACCGCCGCGCCGCCGAACAATGGCGACGACGCCGTCCCCGGCGCCACGTGCGGCGAGAACAAACTCCTGATGACGGCGAAGCGGCACAGCAGCAAGGAGGAGCTGATGAAGCACATGCGCCGGTGCAGCGGGCAGCTGAGCCCGTCGCTTTTCGTTTGGGAGGGGTGCATCGCAACCTCCTCCTGAACGCCGCGGCGCACTCTCCGGCCGGGTCCACGCGGCCGCCATCGCCGATCCGTCCCATTCCATGCATGCTTTCAACGAGTGCTCTGTTTGTTTGCAGCAGCCGCTGCTGGTGTAAGTCTAACGTTCGTAACGTAATGCTGTCGTTGTTTTACTAGTAAGTGATGATCGTCATGTGATTGGCTTAGCCGTGTATGTGTGTGAGAGGTGAGGAGGGACAGAGAGCTTACCCCATTGGTTTGGCATGTCACCTTGCGTGTCCTGCTTGTTGTACCACTACTACCAGTACCATTTGCATTTGCATGCTGCTGCTACTACTGGTGACCGTTGTTTATGAATAATATGAACTCTCTCATGACCTAATGCCTGTGTTTTTTATGGGGTCTGTGCATGATGCTTTTTAATTATGGAGCCTGTGTTTTTTTAAATTTGTACGAGTCAAACTAGCTGTACTACCTCTGTCGTATTATAGTGCATTCTAATTTTAGAACATATTAAAAGAATATAAAAAACGCATGTATCCTCATTTTATTTTCTAATCAGACGCTATCATCAACATGATTAATGATGATTGGTTGATAAATGAAAAGTATTTAATACAAAACTAGTTTTTGTCCTCGAGAATGCATTATGGGTTTGTTGGGCACAGCTCAACTTAACTAGTAAAGCTACTTTTTTAAAATAGCTTAATAAGCAACTTTCTAGATGAAGCTGAGCTGTTTTGAAAAAATTGTTTGACAAAACAGCTTTATCAACAGCTTCATGCATGGATGGGAGAGAGAAATAGGGGAGAGAGCTAGGATAAACTACTTTTTCAGCTTTATCTTAACTCATGTCTTTATGAGAGGGGGAGAAAAATAACTTCATAGGTGAAGCTGTTTTAGAAATGAGTATTTGGCAAATAAAACAGCTCACATGTGCCAAACAGGCCCTATATTTGAAGACAAATTCTAAATGCTAAAATACACTCTATTACAGGACGGAGGGAGTGGTAAATAGTATCAACATTTATTAGATTTACTACAAAAGGTACCTTATATCATAATAAATGTTAGTATTTTTTATATGACTTTGATCAAACTTTAAATTATTTCACTCTTTGATTTTTCTTTTTAGATAGAGGGAGTACCGTGGAACATCTATCTCTGAGTCGATAGTTATCCTGATCTCCTCAGGAGATTCTTGAAAATATATATTTTTTAAATGGCGCAAGGAATCTCCACATACGTATGACATGAGTAATTGGGATAATGGGAATGAGCATGGACGCAGCGGGATACTCTG